>NC_091400.1:18882718-19201155 GCF_032191515.1 Phaenicophaeus curvirostris | reverse complement strand
TTGCATTTTAATTTCAAGAACTGCTAGTATCTCTACTCTTCATCTATTTGATACGTTAATGCTTTTAATGAGAACTTAAAAGAGAACTTTATCTACATTCTCTACATTAATGCATAACTATCTGAGATAGTTTGTAGTATTAAGTAGTAATAAAAGTCATTCTTTGTTGCCATATTCAATGTATGAACTTAGGATTGAGGGACAGAATAGCACTAATCTTTTTGCTTCTGTTTCTCGTCAGCAAGCGGAGTTACTTTCATAGATGCTCCTTCTCCCAGCTCCTCTGGGAGCTCAGAAAATGTTTCATCTGTGGTCAGCCCTACTACAGACAGTGGATTGGAGTTGTCCTCACAGACTACTTCCAAGGAAGACCTGACAGATTTGGACCAAGTCACTTCTTTGGGACTTAATGCAGGAATGCCTTCAAATGAGGCCAAAGTCACTGAAAATCAAAATCAGCCTGAACCTCAGGTACATGGATATAACTTAATAAAGAAAAGTTCAAACTGCCAACATAATCAGTTGTGGATTTAATACACTTACTCTCTTTCTAGCTCTGTTTTTGGTCACGGTGTTTATATTCTATTTCAAGGCTTAGAGTCAGAATAAAACATCCTTCATTGTAAGTGATTGGTAAATTCACAACCATTCATTCTTTGTTTTCTCTTGAGACCATCCCCATCGGCTCAGAAATTATAACTGCGCAGCGCATCAATGCACCTGTGTATCTAGTTGTACTCCTGCCAACACCATCAACCTTAATTAAAGGAGAAACTGTTAGAGGGAATTATAGAAAAAATCTGCAGGAGAACTTGTTTACTATCTTCAGTGAAATTTTTTTCTTGAGTTTGTAGAAATTCAGCTGTTTGTTTGTGCATTGTTGTTGCCATGAAAAGTAACCAACCTTGACCAAGGCATTTGTCAGGAAGTTTTCCTCCATGTTGTCTCCACTTCCCCTGCAACAGCAATATTATTGAGAGGATGGGTTAGAGCTTCAGGGAACCTTTCAGAGCTGCCAATATTTTGAATTGTAAAAATGCTAAGAAGACATAGATTGAAATAGTGTGCTGAAATTATGTAGCATTTAAAACAAAAAAATGGGCTAAATCCTAACTTTGGAGGCAGTAAGAACTGATAGGAGTATCTTCAAAATAAAGTTGTTAGTCTCACAATGTAGAGTTATGTAAAACAGATGAGAATTACTTAGAAGTGAAAGGACAAAGAGGGCTGCGGCTTATCTAGAGGCACTCTTTTCTCTTAAATTTTATTTTCTTGCTCTACTTCCATGAACAGCCTGTGTAGTTGTAATAGTTTTGAATGAACCATGAACAAGTAAGCCTTTCTTTTAGTTTATCTAGTACTTGTTAACTGGTGGTTTGCTTCTTTCTTTCTGAAATGACGGATATCAATGAAGAATGAAAGTCTGAAGGAGGAGAAGATCCAGTCAACTTCTGTCGAGTCTATCCCTGAGGTCCTAGAGGAGTGCACACCTGTAGCAGAGCATTCTGACTCTGCCTCGGTTCATGACATGGACTACGTAAATCCCCGAGGAGTACGTTTTACGCAGTCTTCCCAAAAAGAAGGTGAGAGGCAGGCAATGTTGCTTAAAAGCCTTTCTTCTTTCCAGTAGTTTGTTTCACTTTCTGCTAAGAGGGTATAAGCTCCTGTTCCTCATCTGATCTGTAACAATTTCATTTGTAATGCCTGTTAGGCACCTGCAAAAAGCAAAGGCAAAGTTAATAGTGGTAATGTTTCTTTTTATTTTAGGAGCAGCGCTGGTCCCATATGGACTACCGTGTATTAGAGAGCTGTTCCGCTTTCTTATCTCACTCACCAACCCCCATGATCGGCATAACTCTGAGGTGATGATCCACATGGGGCTGCAGCTGCTAACTGTTGCCCTGGAGTCAGCACCCATTGCAAACTGCCAGTCCCTTCTGGGACTTGTGAAGGAGGAGTTGTGCCGGCACCTATTTCAAGTGAGTCTGGCTTACGCTAGCGTTACATGTGGTACTGGGGAGTCGGATACTTATTTGCATCGAAGAGTCTACTGGAATTTAGTATTCTGAAGTTTGGTAGGTCTCAATCTTCAAATAAGCTCTCTGCTGCATTGCAGCAAGACCTCTGAATTGCACCAGTGGAACGGTGCTGTTGCAAAGTCAGAGAGGTCATTGTGTGCTATTTTCTTCAGACCAGGGCCAAGAAGGAGTAAGGTGATTTGAATGAATTGCTGCTTACTGTGGGATAACACTGTTTTGTGGTATAATTGGTTGCAGATGCAAGTTACCAGCTAAGTAGTAGACAGAACCTTTGGAGAACCAAGCTATTAATTGCACAAGGGCCGTCTCAGAGGCATGTCTTCTCCCAGGCTCTTTCACCTCTAACAGAATCTATGGGTGTGGGAAAAGAACTTGTAGGAAAGTGCTAGCAGAAGCAGAAAGGAATTAAGCGTATTTATTGTCACTAGCAAAAAGTGAGATCAGGAGGTTGAATAATGGATTGGGTTTTGGAATATCATTCCTCTGGGAGGCAAAGTGTTGATCTCAAGGCTGTTGCAAGCGATTCCTGCAGTGCCACAATACTTCTACTTAACTAACCTTTGTAATTCTTAAAGTTATATTTTTCTTTCTTGTTCAGCTACTGAGTGTTGAACGGCTCAATCTGTATGCAGCTTCCCTCAGGGTATGCTTTCTTCTCTTCGAGAGCATGAGAGAGCATCTGAAGTTCCAGCTGGAGGTGAGTTTTTTGAGTTTCACAAGTTTTGCTGAGTGTCTAGCAATTGTTTCTTAGACTTGAGTTAAATGCACATAGCTAGGCAGTAAGATACAGACTAAGTATCAGTTTGCCTTTGTATAAATGACTCAGTGGGTTATGGGTAGGCTGTATAGGCCATTTCTTGTTGGATAATAACATGTCTTTGAGACTGGTGTACTGCATTGCTCGCTTGCATGCTGTTTAATTAGAATGGTAAACCGAGGTGCACTGAATAGCAGAACTATTTGAAACCTTTCTACAACCTCCTTCAGAATGAGCCATCATTAAAGATGGAGCACCATGTGGGAAAATGAAGCTTAAATCTATTTCTATAGTCCTCAAAACTATTCACTGTCCTGCTTTCTTCTTTTCTTTCCTTAAACTGAGCTGCCCTATATTTCTGCCAGATGTATATCAAGAAGCTGATGGAAATAATCACTGTGGAAAACCCAAAGATGCCCTATGAAATGAAGGAGATGGCTTTGGAGGCCATTGTTCAGCTGTGGAGGATTCCCAGTTTCGTGACCGAGCTCTACATTAACTATGACTGTGACTACTACTGCGCCAACCTCTTCGAAGAGCTCACCAAGCTGCTCTCCAAGGTGCTGAACCGCGGCTGGGGGCTGCTGGACCCAGCAGGTTGGAGGGAGAGGAGCAGTGAGGGGCTGGGGTGTCGAAGAGGAAGCCAGTAACTCAAAACAAGGTTCAGCACAGATACAACACTTTCAGAATGGGAGTGGTCAAAAGATTCAGGGTAGGTAGTTTGTAGATGTGAAGAGCCCATTTAGCATTTGGAAGCAGAGAGAAAAGAGTAGCCATGATGCTTTAATAATGACAGAGTACATAAACTGTTAAGTATATGCTAGAAGGTTCTGTGTGAAAAGTTTAAGGTGTTCTATTACGTGCTTTAGGCTTCCCCAACTTGTTGGGGAAACTTCCATCCTCCACTGAGCATGTAGTAGCTTTCCAGTACTTAAAGGGGGCCTACAGGAAAGATGAGGGACTGTTTATCAGGGATTGCAGTGATAGCACGAGGGATAATGGTTTTAAGCTGACAGAGGGGAGATTTGGATTCGATATCAGGAAGAAATCTTTTACTGTGAGGGTGGTGAGACACTGAAACAGATTGTCCAGAGAAGCTGTGGATGCCCCATCTCTGGAGGTGTTCAAGGCTAGGTTGGAGGAGGCTTTGATCAGCCTGATCCAGTGGGAAGTGTCCCTGCCCATGGCAGGGGTTGGAACTGGATGATCTTTAAGGCCCCTTCCGACCCAAACCATTCTATAATTCTGGTGAGAGGGGCATAAAAGTTGACTAATAATTATATTTTATTTCCCAGAATGCCTTCCCAGTTTCTGGACAGCTGTATACTGTCCATCTGCTGTCTCTGGAAGCGTTGCTGACAGTGATAGATAGCACTGAGGCACATTGCCAGGCCAAAGTGCTGAGTAACATACTTCAACAAGAGAAGGAAGTTGTCAAATCCAGCCCAGAAACCATGAACAGCTCCAAAGAAATAAGTGATTGTAAGACCATTTCCTTTGATATTTTGATGTTGGGCTTAGTCTTGTGCTAAACTTGCAGATCTCATTTTGGTAGCTGACATAAGCTCCTTAAGTATGTTTTCAGACTTCCTGATGCATGTTTTGTAACTACGCACTGATGTCAATAACCTTCCTATTTATAAACTGTATAAGTATTAAAATGTACCCCTCATTAAGCTTTATATAAAAGCCATGTCAAGACCGGCAGTTACAACAGAAGGGGAGAGTATGCCATGGGATTCATGTAGACAAAATACTGAGGATATTGAGGAATCACAGTTAATGGGGGGAACTCCTTTGAACGAGCACATGTTTGATTTAGAGTGATTAGTTCATTATTTCTCTGTTTGTAGCTTTTCCTTGGCTTATGGGTTTATTTATGTGTGGGTTGTCTGGTTCTGTTTGTTTGTTTGTTTTTTAACTTTTACAGATAATGAGAGAGTACTCAGTGAAGGAAAACCTTCCAGTGCAGTCTCAGAGCCAGCTGGGGCATGCCCTCCCACCAGTGGTTGCCTTATGGCTGACCAGATGAAGGAAGGCTGCATGGAATTGCAAGGAGGAAGCGAGGCAGGTAATAGTCTCTACAGTATCCTGATGTTCTGAGTGTGTAGATGGTTAGAGAATGGTGCTGACATTCACTGACTGATCCTGCTATACTATAGACTGGTGTAGCTGGTTTGTGTTCAAAATTAGGAGGAGGCATGTGACGAATATTTGTTTGTTATATGTGCACTAGATATGCCTACTAACTGTTCATTTCCTTTGTGAGAGGGTAGCTTTGGGGCAAAAGCATGTGAAATTCATACCACTGTTTAGCATTTTTAAGGCAGTCAGGGGCTCTCTGTGGAATTGGTAATGTAGGCAGTCAAAATATCCAGAAAATTAAATCTTGTGGATGTGTGAAATAGTCCAGGGCAAGAAGCTACTATGCAATTATGCTGAAGAAAATGTGGGTGAGAGGAATGTAATAATGGTGCAGTAGGAGTGTGATTGACATTTGCAGGGCAGCACACTGCAGCAAGACTTCGTGACTGAAAGCTATGGTAGGACACTGTGGTGGGCTGAGTGCTGCTCTGGGGATAGGTTTGACTGTAATGATGCTTTGTTCCTCTAGGTGAGAAGAGTATCCCTAGGAAGCCTACTCGATTTTCTTGTGTCCTTCCAAGCCCTCAGGAACTTATGCAGATTAAGAACAAAAAGAAGGTATGATTTGGAATATACTACAAATGGATCTTTGAATGTTCTCCTTGTTTCCCTCTCATGTGGCCTTTGCATGACTGGTCATATCTTGGAAATTTTGACTTCCAGTCTCCGCTGACATGAGCTAGACGATCACTGAAGATCCTGCTACACTGTAGAGACAGCAGTGATTATTATCTGTTCTGGTTTAGTTGTGCTAGAAGTTGCAAAAGGTGTTGAGGAAATTCTGAGGAAATTTATAAGCTAGGCCCATCTGATTTCTGGGTTTAAAAGATGCTGGATCTAGTTTGTGATATATTGAGGTTATCACATACTTTCATCAAAAAGGGCAGATTCCCTACTGTTATCAAACCTGTAAATGGGGAGTGTACCAAGAGGCCTGTAGGAGAAATCAACAGTCTAGCCTGTTGTTCCAATTTATTTATTCCCATGTCTGCTTTGTCATAAGGATGACTGAAAAGATTGTATTGATTGTGGCAAAGCCGTTCTTTGTCTAGATGTCTGTTTCTTTAAACCTCATTAATCCAAGTTTTAGTCTAAACTTTGTACAGCTTTTCCATTCCCTGAGTGGTTCCAGTCTAGGTCTAGTGTTGACAAAGGTGCTCCATGCTGACGGTTATGTATTTATCTGCTGGTTTATGTCAAACATCAAGTACTGGCCTGTTTGTTCACCTCCAGAGACGGCGGATGAATATGATATCTAAAGTCCCTACGAGTTACATGATACTGTTTTAGGTTTGGGGTTTTTCAGTTGATTGCTTGGGGTTTTTTTAATTTGTGTTGTGGGGGGTTTTGTCTGTTTTCATTCACAGATGTTATTTGTACAGATTTTGTTCTCTTTGCACAACATATACATGAGGTAGTTATGTTATTTAGGAAGTGATAGTTTGCTAAATTTCAATTCTGGATGAAACATGAGTTACCGTAGTAGTTGTGGAGTAAGGAGTCGGATGATATAGTGAAAAAATAAATTAATGTCTTTGAATGATTCAGTGGTGGTAAAGACAAAGGTTTTTGATTTGTACCTGATTTAGACTTCTGATTTCTCTCTCCAATGTTTTTATTTTACATTATTATAAGGGAGCAGTGGTCATATTTGTTTAAACTTACTTAAACAAAAATAGTGAAGGAAGTACAACAGATCTCTATTGCCATACTAATCTGTGCTTTCTGATCCCATCTGTCAATCTCTGGATCTGAATGTAATTTAAGGCAGTGGTTTCTTTATAGGAAGTCTGCTGCAGTACTCGCGAATTTGGTTCTTTACCTACAACAAAATGCTGCGGTGGAATAATGCTAACTGACTTCCCAAGCCACAAAGATGATGTGGAGGGAATTGATGGTCAGCACAGTCTTCAAAAGAATTTCTAAGAAATAAATATTTATTTAGCTACTGTTTAATTTGTAACCATTTGCTTTGCATTAAATTTAGCTTTCGTGGCAGCTTTTCTGATAGACTTTGTGTGAAAGTCCATTGTTGAGAAGGGAGCTTGCATAGTGTTTCCACTGTTTTAGCTGAAAACATCTGGTAATGCTGTAGCTTTACTGTCCTGGAAAACAAGGTTAGAAGAAATAAAGAGCACTGCCGTTTCCTTAAAGAAAGTTCCAGGTGGCCCTAGAAGAAAGGTCGTGCCTTGCACTACAGCAGAGGACAGAAAGATGTTAATAAATCTCTGTTTAGTTTGCTAAGGCAAAATGTTTTCCTGACCCTAAATCCTGCTAATGGTTTCATCCTGAGCATGTAAACAGGGCACAGAAAGCATTCAGCTTAAGTAATGTGGTTGCTGACATGGCACCATGTTCTGCTTCCTATAACCTCTGTAGTGCTAAACGTTACAACAGCTGGAAGGAGGAAAAAAGCTAGATAAAAGCAGAAAACCAATTATGTGTCAAGTGGAAAGCTTCCTTTGATGTTTCCTAGGGTAATGACCAAAAGCTCAGAATCATAGGACTGACGTGATTATACACACAGTGCAAACTGCCAGCAATCTGGTCTGCTTTCAGGTTGTTTTACAAAGTATAACCAGTCCATGGAATACTCTCGGGCTTCAGTTACAGGACTTACAGCTGAGCAGAAATGCTGCTAGCATTATACAGTCCCTTCGAGCCTGTTATATCAGGGCGGCACGTGGTTGTTAGTTTGTTATGCCCTTACTGGGTTCTTATGCACTCCATGCTACTTCTGAGTCTGTGTTTCACTGCCATTTGAGGATGTTCACACAGGCAGGGGAAGCAGAAAACAGAGGGCTGGTGGCTTCTGAGGTACTGAGAAGCCCAGGGGAGCTGGTAATCATGATGGTCGTGAATTTAGTTCACTGGGTCATCACTAGCAGTTTGATCGTGATAGGAGCTAACAGGGAACTGACATTTATTCTAGTGCCTTAGTAAAGTTCATACATTTGTTTGTGCTTTTGGTTTTTCTGAACACTACCAAGAACATTCGGTTAACCCTTTCTTAGCCAGGCCTCTTGTTACAGTGTGACTGGGATACAGCGTAGTTTTCTAAAATAAGGATGAAGCAGAGCAGAATAGTTGACTTCTCTTCAAAATCAAAATTGCACTGGCACTTCCTAGCCTACGGATAGCCTTGTCATGCTGCAGTATCAGATGTTCCTGAGACCATGTCTCACTCGCAGAACGTTTTCTGGTTCTTAGTTTAAGCTTTTGCACCACTGCTTGCTTGCATCTGTTGAATAAATGCCAAGGATTCTTGCTATGTGTCTCCTGCCAGTGAGGTAGAGTACAAGAGCCTGGAGCCAATAGGGTCAGAAGAGGGCATGGGGCAGTTGGGAGAGTTGATCTTGTGACATATCTGGGGCTCATCAGAGATCTTCCCCTGCTCTGTTTACATACTAGAGCAGGTGAGGCATTTGGGGTAGCAGAGCTTACTGCTCAGTGACATGTCAAAACTTTTCAAAGATGGCAGCTCATGCTTGCTCTGTCCACTATTATTTGTTAGTGAATACTTGTGATGAGTGAAGGTTTTCTGGCCTAGGTTAGCCTTGCTGGATTGTACAGTACAACAAACTTGATCATACTGAGGTTGATCTGTTTTCTGCTTTGCTTTTCATTCAAATGCAAAGAACAGTCTAAAGTAAGAAACGTACTTCAAGCTTGTAATTATCAGAATGTCCCTTTCAGCTCCTGATAACTGGCACAGAGCAGTTCAATCAAAAGCCAAAGAAAGGGATACAGTTTCTGCAAGAGAAAAACCTTCTTGCCACCCCTATTGACAACAATGAGGTGGCCAGGTGGCTACGTGAAAATCCTCGCCTGGACAAAAAGATGATTGGGGAATTTGTGAGTGACCGTAAGAACATCGACTTGCTGGAAAGCTTTGTTGGGTGAGTGTCTTTACGTGTATCTTTAATCACAGAGGGATGAAAGTTGAGAGCTCACTGAAAGAAAAGCAGTAGAACAGTAGTTGCTGGAGGCATGGGATGTGTATAACTTGGTTCTCTACACTATGCCTAAATTCTATGCATCTCTTGCGCACAGTAACACCGTAGATACATATAGTAGTGTGGTACTCAAATTCCTTTCAGTAGGAGCAGTCTCTGTGAAGACTGGAAAGGTGATTGCATACATAATCACCTGAAGGATTGTTGGTATTTCTTTTGTCTTAACCCTCCCCTTTTTACTCTCTGTTTTCTGTGAAGTTTCTTATTCTGATGCTGAAACAAACAAGGTTTTACTCAGTAAATTTTCTCCTACCTTTCCCATCCCATTTCAGTTTCTCATTGCATTTTATTCCTCTTGCAGGACTTTCAGCTTCCAAGGTTTAAGGCTGGATGAAGCTTTACGACTTTATTTAGAGGCCTTCAGATTACCAGGAGAGGCACCTGTAATCCAGAGACTGTTGGAAGCCTTCACAGAACATTGGCGGGTGTGTACTTGATGGGCAGAAAGGTCAAAGCTGCAGTCTGTCTTGAGCATCTGCTTGCCACAATGGACATGTCAGGTCAAACTGCCTACATAATCTTACTGTGCACTGCAGGCAGCAGCATTTGTTTTGTAGGAGATGGCAGTGGCACATAGATTTCTAGGGTGCTTTTGGGAAACTGGAGCCAGAGCCTGTTTTTTTTGTTTGTCCCAGAAATTATTCACTACTATGGGTAGGAAAACGGCTGTCTTGGGTTGCTGATATCACTGTTCCTGTAAGAGTAATTTGTGCATACATTTGCCTTTCAGAAATCAAATGGGTCCCCATTTGCTAATAGTGATGCCTGCTTTGCCCTAGCCTATGCAGTTATTATGCTTAACACTGACCAGCACAACCATAACGTCCGCAAGCAGAACGTCCCCATGACTCTGGAGGTGGGTGTTACCGGTGTAGGCATCTGTCTTCTCTGATTTTGATAGCAATGTAGTACCTTTTTTTTTTTTTTCAATGGCATTCTCCTCTTTTTATTCCTGGCATTCATCGCTTAGGTATGTAATAAGCTGGTGTGCAGCACTGAAGTTGAATACAGTTGGAGAGGGGAACTGTGGGCAAGGGGCAGTCTGAAGAAATACAAGCTTAGCAGGCAACTTGCAAGTTCATCAAGAGACTTGTGTATGTGTGAACAAACTGTACCCTAAACATAGTAAGACCGAGAAGATTGTTGAACCACTGTGTGCTTCTAGAGTTCAAATCCTCTGAGTGTCAGTCCAGTCGTACAGATTTGTCATTCTGATGTCCAGCCTCAGCTAAGCATGTGTCATGTTGTGTCTCAGTTCTTTCCTTGTGAGCAGGGAGAGGGGTTGCTGCACACTACTGCCACTAAGAGTAGCATTAGTCTTTGCACTTTAGGTTGGATGTTGAAAAACACAAGAAAATCTTTTCTGGTCGTATGAAAAAAAAGTGGACTATTGCTCTTAGCCAAGCAATTAAAGCTGGAGATAGTAGAAATTAATGTTGGTGTAACTTTTTTTCAGGAGTTTCGGAAGAACCTGAAAGGTGTGAATGGAGGCAAAGACTTTGAACAGGACATACTGGAAGACATGTACCATGCCATCAAGTAAGAATCAGCCTGTCATCTCCTTGTATGCAGAGAGCAAACTAGAGTTGTTTGGTGTGTGACACCTCTGGAGAGTATGGAAAGAGACTCACCTGATCATGTTTGCCTCAAACCAACTTCCAGCTCCATGTGAGGCTGTAGTAACAAGCCTGTTGCAGTGATTGCACTGGCTTGTATCTTTGGATTCTTGCCATGGTATTTTAATCCACAGATCTTAAGCTAAAATTAAAAAATTGTTCTATCAACATATGGAAGAATAGCTGAGCAGGACCAGCACATGTGAAATGCTGTATCTGAGAAGGCTCTGCTCCCCAGACCAGGCCTTTAGACTTTTTAAGAACTTTTTAGGTAGTGCTAGAGATAGCATCTCATCCCCAGATGGCACTGGTACCCTGACATAACATGTCCAGGTCTCAGTTTCATCTGTTCTGCTTTTGAGCTCTTTGTATGAGGCTGCTGTCTACAGCAGTCTCTTCTGCCACCCCAGAAGTTCTTGGCGCACTGACCAGTATTTGAGAATTCCTAATAGCTGAGACCCTGTAGTGCACAGACCAGCTCTTTGGGGGGAAGCTTTAATAATAGCTCAGAAATCTAGCCTATCAGTAAATCCAGACCCAGCCAATTTGAAGCTGAGAGGATTACATCTCTGAGGAGGCAGTATATGACTCTAACTTTCAGCTGGTTCCAATCTGCAGTGGCAGGCACTGGCTCAGGCTGGAAGCAGGGCAGTGGGATTAGGCTGTCTCTCCCTTTTGAGCTTTCTCAGGGAAGATGGTGATGCTGCCTGTACTGAATATTCAGCAATTCTTCAAGAAGTAACTCTGGCCTACAAATGAAGCTCTAGTTTTGATTGGCCTCTCTGCCTGAGGGCAGTTTTGAGCAGTACCCTGGGAATATCCCCACATTGTTCAGTTATCTAGTGCCTCTGTCCCAGTCTATTCTCCTTTATCCTCCCTTCACCAGATAATTCAGCTTTTTCAGTAGGTTCTATAGCTAAAACAATTGATGTATTATTTCGGTATTGCTCCATCTCAGGTAGATTGCCCCAGTGTCACACTTAAGATTGAGGAACAGTTTGTTTTCTTTGTATTATTGGAGGTGGTAAATCAGACTTGTAATCTTTCCAGGGCAGTGCAGGATCTCAGCGTTTTGCTTTTGAGCACAATTTCATTTCCTGAGACTTTCCAAATAAACCCATTCACTTGCTTCTGTTACTATTAATCAAATACAGATTCTTAGAAAAAATACACTACTGGCTGCAAACATTTTCCTATATAACTGTAGTAATGACTGCTCTTGTCAAAATACGCAGACATCTGAAACTAAGAGTTTATTTCTTCTGCATAAATCAAGAAGTTTTTTTATAGTTATTGTGAGTACACGAAAATTGCTTCTTTGGCGACTGAAGCACTTTATTTTTTTGATTGCTGCAGAAAGACATTGACTTTTCAGATTGGCTGCAATCTACTGTTGTTAGTAGATTTGAGATTCTTGTTCAATTGGTCATTTGCAGAGGGTTCTCTCTTGTGCAGTGTTACCCAAGTCTAGGAAGTATGTATTTAGGCTTGATATATTTTAATGCCAAGCAGTACTTGCAATCCCAGGTTAGTCAGAATTGTTTTATTATTGTATACCTTTAATCCAATTAGAGTAAGGAGCTGTGGTACCTTGGTTATGAATCACTCACCATACATTTGGTTTCTTGGTTTATGTTTAATTTTGTACTGCTTGGCTTTCTGATATTTGATTTTGGCATAGCATGAATATTTGCATTATTCTTACACAGTTAAGAAGTATTCACGTTGACTATTGATTGCGGTGGTATAACAATTCAGATTTTTTTTTCATCCGGGAGTAATGAGATATACAGAGCGCTCTGATGGGGAAGGAGTCAGGAGAGAGGGCTGAAGCTGTGTCAGTGTGCTGTCCAAAATTTCCTTCTATTTAACTGCAGTATACGTTGCATTTTGCACTTGCAGTGTTAGGTAGCTGCTTCTTCAATACTATATTTACATGGTTGCTGCTGACAGCCACCAGACTCTATATGCAGTGTGTCAAAAAGAGCCTAGGAAAATAGAATGTTTCAGGAGCTGGCAAACTCACTCCAGAGTAGGAATCACTTAGCTTTGGGACCATGTAATGAAAGGCACTCTGTAAATGTTAGTTTTGGCTCAGAGTGAAAAATTCAACCTTTCTGGCTTCCTCCCTTGTAGAAATGATGAGATAGTGATGCCAGAAGAACAGACGGGCCTGGTGAAAGAAAACTATATCTGGAATGTCCTGCTACATCGTGGTGCAACTGATGAGGGAATATTTCTCCATGTCCCTCCTGGAAGCTATGACCATGATCTCTTCACCATGACATGGGGGCCAACCATTGCAGCACTTTCTTATGTTTTTGACAAGAGCTTAGAAGAAGCAATCATCCAGAAGGCTATCTCTGGTTTCAGGTAACTCATGCATTCATGAGGACCCGGGAGAGTTAGAAATGTGGCTGTAGTCTCCCGTTTACCAGCTAGAGACATCAAAGTGAATATCCAACTGTTACTTTTCCTGGCAATTGAAGAGCATTTTATTGTGACCTACGATCCTTCAGTTTTATTCTGTCATTCGTCCCATCTTGGCCTCTGTTGGTTGCTACTCACTGTTTGGCTTGACAGCTGTGTTGTAATAATTCAAAGTCCCTGGCATATGTATTTTAAACTCCATCCTTATTACGTTTAAAAGACCTGCTGGCATAGCTGTGCTGCTTAGAAGTGAGGGGAAAAAATTCCCTCTTTACTTGCACAGAGATGCTGGCAAAATCCCTGTATATGAACAAAACCTCTTGTGCATGAGGCATAGCTGCAGCTGAATGGGGTGGTTCTTTTTTTCTTTTCTTCTTTTCTTCTTTTCTTCTTTTTTTCTTTTTTCTTTTTCCTTTTTTCTTTTTTCTTTTTTCTTTTTTCTTTTTTTCTTTTTTCTTTTTTTCTTTTTTCTTTTTTCTTTTTTCTTTTTTCTTTTTCCTTTTTTCCTTTTTTTCTTTTTTTCTTTTTTTCTTTTTTTCTTTTTTTTTCTTTCCCAGATGACCAATATTCAAAAAAACTTGCTGTCTCTGAGAAACTCTGTTAATATGCTGCTGTAGTGTCATCTCTTGGCAATGAGTTCTTTGACAGTACCACCAATCAGAGCAGCTCTCTCATGTCAAGACAGGAGATTAGGTATATTGGCTCAGGTGCAAGTGACTCGCTTCTTGGAATTGATCCTTGTATCAGCACAGACAAATACCAGGATCTGTGGTTGAGGACTGAGGTTATTTGAGAGATAATAGTAGACTTCTGTACATCTGCATTCATTATGAGTAGGTGGAGAGGGGGGTCTAAAATATCAACAGAAAAGTTCTCTGATTTGCTGTCCTGTAGGCAGACTTGTCTGTGCAGACTTATTGAATTATTTTCTGTTTTCTTCTTTCCCCAGGAAATGTGCAATGATTTCTGCTCACTATGGCCTTAGTGATGTGTTTGACAATCTCATAATTTCTCTGTGCAAGTTTACAGCCCTCAGCAGTGAGGTAAGTTTTCAAGGAGGGGCAAGAAGCATGGCTTTTAGTATATTGGACTTCTCTTCCTCTGTTAGGCAGTAATATTTGCTTATTTTAGTTATCACTGTAACTGTAGGTATCTATCAGCCCTTACCCAGAGTTTTCTGGAGGAGACAATGAAAAGCATGTAGTGAAGTAGGACTTTCATAGGACAGGTTCAAATATGCAAATTGCCTTCTACTTACTCACAGGTGTCAGTTTGTGTAGAGCAGAATGCCATGGTGCAGAAGTGTTTATTCCACCTACTTGATCTGAGGAGATTTAGATCTACCTGTGATCAAGACAGTGATCATCCATGATCCCAAGCAAGTTTAAGCATTTCAGCTATTTAGTTAGAGGGCTCATGCAGTGCCAAGAGGGACTGTTTGTCAGCTGTTCTTCCAAAGTGTGGGGGCTGTGCATCCACCCAGTGCAAGAGGCAGAAAAGCAAATGCTTTGAGTTGTCACTTGCTGCATGGACTTTGGTAATAAGATCAGCTGTTAGCCCTGCTTTTGGCAGGCCTTAAAGGGTTTTTCTGTAGATTTTACTGTGAGAATAAACTCAAGCTACAGTGGTTGGTGTAAGCTTTTTTTTGCCCAGATCTGTTTGTGTGTTACAGCACTGCTCTGAGAACCAGTACAAGACCCACAGTGAGCAGAATAGAATTGCCACATACGCAAAAATAGGGAAACAAGATTGCCCAAGACTCAAAGCATAGGAGTATAAAGGCCAAGACAGGTGATTTTTTTTTTTTAAAACATCCCTTCAAGGGATAGCAGAAAGGGAACAGTCCTGCATATTAATCCATTTGATGGAATTAGGCTTCAGGGAAATGGAATTGTTTGGACTGGGTGTTCTATATCACTTGCATTCTGGCATTTGTTGCAGTGAAAAAGTACTAGGCTGACTGTTAAAGGACAAAAAAAGTGCCAAGTGTTGGGATTGCTTTAGATTCCCTCTTCCTCCACAGTTCATAACAGTAAAGATGGAAGTACTTGATCTTCTCCCTGGAGGGTAGGGAGGCTCTGCAAAGGGATCTGGACAGGCTGGACCGCTGGGCAGAGTCCAATGGCATGAGGTTTAACAAGGCCAAATGCCGGGTCCTGCACTTGGGGCACAACAACCCTATGCAGTGCTACAGACTAGGAGAAGTCTGTCTAGAAAGCTGCCTGGAGGAGAGGGACCTGGGTGTGTTGGTTGACAGCCGACTGAATATGAGCCAGCAGTGTGCCCAGGTGGCCAAGAAGGCCAATGGCATCTTGGCTTGTATCAGAAACGGCGTGACCAGCAGGTCCAGGGAGGTTATCCTCCCTCTGTACTCGGCACTGGTGAGACCACTCCTCGAATACTGTGTTCAGTTCTGGGCCCCTCACCACAAGAAGGATGTTGAGGCTCTGGAACGAGTCCAGAGAAGAGCAACAAAGCTGGTGAAGGGGCTGGAGAACAGGCCTTATGAGGAGCGGCTGAGAGAGCTGGGATTGTTTAGCCTGGAGAAGAGGAGGCTGAGGGGAGACCTCGTTGCTCTCTACAACTACCTGAAAGGAGGTTGTAGAGAGGAGGATGCTGGCCTCTTCTTCCAAGTGACAGGGGACAGGACAAGAGGGAATGGCCTCAAGCTCCGCCAGGGGAGGTTTAGGCTAGACGTTAGGAAAAAATTCTTTACAGAAAGGGTCATTGGGCACTGGAACAGGCTGCCCAGGGAGGTGGTTGAGTCACCTTCCCTGGAGGTGTTTAAGGCACGGGTGGATGAGGTGCTGAGGGATATGGTTTAGTGTTTGATGGGAACGGTTGGACTCGATGATCCGGTGGGTCTCTTCCAACCTGGTTATTCTGTGATTCTGTGATTCTCCAGGCATATTAGACCTTGAGACTACCAATAGATAACAGAAGCAGAAGAATGTCTGCCGTGAAACAACTGTTTGACACAGATTTACGTAGTAGAAGCAAGAGACAAGCCCTCAGAGGCACCAGCTATAGCCAGCTGCATCCCATCTGGTTGTGAGACAGGAATCTGGAGCAGTCAGAGGTCTGTGCAAATTAAGCAAGCATGTCTTTTGGTAATGACGTAGAATCAAGGACCTCTGGATTTGAAGAGGGCTGTGAGTTCTTATCTTTGGCCAGGTTCCAAGTACACCAATTACTTTCTGCTCTCCTAAATTCTTGCAAGGCTTGGAGACAGTAGTAGGATATGACAACTGAACAAATATTTGAGAGACAGTCTGGTGGAAGGGGAGAAGGAGGGGCTGTCTTTAGGGTCTGAGGAGACAAAACAAAGAGCAACTGTTAGAAAGCAAGGGAAGAACACCAAATTGACACTTAGCTGCTAGTCACTTCCTGAGTCAGATCACCCTGGAGATCAGGCATCCTCTCCAAGCATTGCAGTTGCTATACGTGGCCATTTTGGTTGAAGGAAGAGGAGTGGAAAGGGACATGGAGAGAGATTAAGTGATTGAAAAGCAAGTGCCCCACTGCTTCATCCATGGTTAAGATTTACACTGTATCAGTCTCTAAATAATAGCAAAACTATTTTCTATTTTAATCCAGTGGTTATGGCTTGTTGCCACAGTGCAAAACCAGACACATTGATGTTTGCTCTCTGAGACTTCAGTGATTTTTGTATTTATGTGGCTTCTCCATAGCAACAATGGAAAAATTAAATTGCTAGATTGGCACTTCTAATGGAGTTCACCTCTAGATCAAAGCTTCATTTTGATAATAGTTTTGCCAGCAGTCTGGCTAAAGCAAGAGTTAGTTTTTCTGGACTTCAGATCTGAGATTGGAAGAGCTGCATTTTCAGTCCATCTTATCTCCACTCTACTTTCTTGATGAAGGAATAAGTACGTGTTTTGTCCACATAAGCAGGAGAATGGCAAAGCCCATTTATTGTCAAAAGGAACATTACAATGAGCTTAAGTGACTACAGCAACATGGAGCATGTTACAGTGTCTGATGGGTTTATTGGTTGCTGGGCTTATTTGTGTTTTGGCAGCATATACTTGGTTGGTTGAAGTGACTTAGCAAACTTTTTGTCTTTAGAAAAGCTGTGAGTGCACTGAATAGATTATAAGGAATTGTGTTCCATGTGTCAGGGTTCATCACTCTTACTTTGAATCATGCTGTTAAGTAGTGGCAGGAGTAGCTTTGAAAGTCAGTAGTGGTTTTTGGCCATAGTTTCCCTCTCTTAACAGTATAGCAGAGTAATTGCTGCTTCCAGAGCAGATGTGGTACTTTTTTGATCCTGGAATAAATTCTCATAGCAGAATAGCGTTAGTGAGTTTTCAGCAAGCACTTTCAAACTGTTCTGTATTGTTGTTGTTCCTGGAGAGCTTACGTCTCGGTGGCTCAGTGATTCAGCTTGTATCAGGTAAGCCATCTTGTCCTTGGTTTTGTGCAAAGTTAATATGAGCTGAGGAGTTATCCAGGCATCGTACACAGAACTCTTGTCTTTCCAATAACCAGTTCTGAACACTCTGCCCTAATTTGTGTCGAAAATAAAACATCTCTTGCTGACTGATTGCCACCCCCTCTTCTTTCCTGCAGTCTATTGAGAACTTGCCCACTGTTTTTGGAAGTAATCCCAAGGCCCATATTGCAGCAAAGACTGTGTTTCACTTGGCCCATCGCCATGGTGACATTCTGCGAGAAGGCTGGAAAAACATCGTGGAGGCCATGCTACAGCTTTTCCGTGCAGAGCTGCTGCCTAAGGCCATGGTGGAGGTAATAATAGTCAGCCTGTGGGTAGTTGAAGAGCGAGGGAGTGGAAAGCTGGCTTTTCGTAGAACCAGTTCAAAGAGGAGGAGAGCTCTTGAAAGGGCTGGCTTTGGTAAAGTGTGTACAGAGCAAGAAAGCCTGCAAAGGGTGTAACGTTCAAGCTGTGTGCAAGCTCCAGGTTCTTTCTTAGAGTTTTGGGGTTTTTTTCTCATGTTGCTTGTGGTTGTATTTGAGAAACTGCAGCACAGTTGCTTACAGGCATAAAGCATTAAAGCACATCATTAGTCTTGCTAGACAGGGGGTGACACTTTACTGGAGGGGTGAGGAGGTGAAGAGCTCGGGTTGGCTGCCTACATGCCTGCACTACACCTGCTGGGTTTAGTGTTTCATCACTAGGTGAAACATTATGAGATTGTGGGTAAGGGCTGCAAAGAAGTAGGCAGTTGATCATATACATGCTGTGGTCTGTCCTCCAGGTCGAAGACTTTGTGGATCCTAATGGTAAAATCTATCTGCAACGTGAGGAGACACCTTCTAACCGGTGAGTGATGTTGATGGCCCAGGCAGTCCTTTTTGTACCAAAGCTGGATAACAATACGGTTTATTGTTCTCTCATTGATGTCTTCTTATTTGCAGTGGTGAATCTACAGTGCTGAGTTTTGTTAGTTGGCTCACTCTCAGTGGGACGGAGCAATCTGGTATGAGGGGGCCATCTACAGAGTCACAGGAGGCAAAGAGAATGGCTTTGGAATGCATAAAGGTAACAGAATGTACACGTACCTGCTATTGTTCATGGTGACAGTGCTATGTGGATAACAGACAGGTGAAACATAAATATACATGCCTTTAGGCAGTCTTGCAGGTTTCAGAGGACTTGGAAATTGTAAGAAACTACTGATTAAATCTGTCCAGCACTGATCAGATATCTTAAAAGTAATTGATGTTAAAGGAGTGAACTAGCTGGCAGTTTTCCTCGTTGTAATCATGTTAAAGCCACTATCTGTATCTTTGCTGGGAACACGATATGTGTCTGGAAGATCTGTTTATACGCCTTCCCCATCCCCCAGATGCATAGTCCTGTTTTCTGTCTTTTGCAGCAATGTGATCCTGAGAAGCTGATCACAGAAAGCAAGTTCCTCCAACTTGAATCCCTCCAGGAGCTCATGAAGGTGAGAGAGATACTGGGCAAAGGATTGGACTGGTGATGGAACAAGTGTACTGTGCGTGATTGTGGATATGTGCTGTGTACTCACCTGGCTCCTCTGTCCCCAGAGGAGGTCTTGGGCCTTTGTGGGATGTGAAACCATTCAGTAGTTTCAGCTGTTACATGTAACTTCTG
Organism: Phaenicophaeus curvirostris; assembly: GCF_032191515.1. Taxonomy (NCBI): domain Eukaryota; kingdom Metazoa; phylum Chordata; class Aves; order Cuculiformes; family Cuculidae; genus Phaenicophaeus; species Phaenicophaeus curvirostris. The sequence goes on along the minus strand of NC_091400.1, from coordinate 19,182,049 downwards.
TGCTGTCACGCCACAATTGCTTTAGTAGTTGAGGAAGACTTTAAATTGTGGAATGCATTCTAAAAGCCTTGAGGATGTCATGGTAAGCATTTGAAATACATGTAGCTCTGTGTAGGAGCTTACGGTTATGCTTTTTATCTTTTCTGGTGTGCTGTGTGCCTAATGAGAACATTCTAAAAGGCCACTTTAGAGGCAAAAGCTTTACAGAAATATTTGATTGTGTGACCCAAAGAAGCGTGGTGTCCGGCTGCTGTGGGAGACATAATAAGACAGGACTCACTAGCCTTTGGGCTAGAGAAACTTATTTCCCTGACAGAGGGTAGTTGCTTACCTGGTTCTGGTAGTGGCCTCTCAAGCTAGTCTGGAGTTGACACCTCTCCAGGGCGTGGAATGAATCTGGCTGCTGATAACCAATTTCAAAAGCAAGTAATGTGACACAGCCCTTGTAGGGTTGTTGTGTATGCTGTGGGGCTGGCAGTGTGTATTGCCTAATTCTATGGCTCTTTAAAATGCAAATGCCCTTTCCCTTCAGGCTGCTGTAATTGCAGTCTACTAGCTTCATCAGTAGGGCACATGACACTACTGAGAGAGACTTGTGCTAAAACAAAGGAAAGACTAATTTATGAAGGCTTTCCGCAGAGGTTCAGAAGAGTAGGTATTGAATTTCAAAACAAAGATAAGTGAGTAAACCCTGAAGAACAATACTTAGGCAAAGCCAAAGCTGCTCTTTGGATCACACAGATGACTGTGTTTCTGGCCCGTGTGGAGAACTTGTGACTCAGTTTTTGTGTACTGTCTTAGTTCTATGGGAACATTTTGCTCTGACCCCTGTTATGCCAGGAATTCTCCCTTCATATGCAATCTGATGTCTTCAGAGTAATAATTCCAGTACTTGTAATCATTCCTGGGTTTGCCTTTTCTGTGCTTCAGATTCTTAGCAAGAAGCTGCTGCCTTTCAGAATTCCTCTTCATCTGAGAGACTTCATCGGTTTCACATCTTTAAGTTCATATTGCATCTTGCATAATAAAAAAAAAAAGTATTATTTTCCATATACTTAGCTTGACCTCTATCCAGTGTGTTTTTCTAAGACTATGCTGGACCTCACCAGACAGTGGGGAGCAGTTTTGCTCAGACGCAAAGCTTTCTGTTGGTCTTCACTTGTTGGTCTCCTGGTTTTGGGGTCTTATGATTCACAAATGTTTCCTGGCTTTTCTAGGCCCTAATCTCTGTGACTCCTGATGAGGAGACATATGATGAAGAGGATGCTGCTTTCTGCTTGGAGATGCTTCTGAGGATTGTGCTAGAGAACAGGTATGACACTGAAATTCATGCAGATTCACTGTAAATGTCCCTGCTTTACTGCAGCTGCTGCTTGAGAACAGGGAATGAGTTCCTTGTCTGCTTGATTTGCCAGCTATAATTTCGGGGTTTAGCAACTCCACTCTAGCGTGTGCAAACAGTGAGGCTGTTCACCCATGAATTATTGCTTGATATCCTGTGATTTGGAGGACATAAACTAAACCCTGGAGGGAGAATTCTCCCAACCGATTGCTTTGCAAGTAATGAAGTAAATGAGAAATCTGACAGCTTTGTTTCTTTTCCTGTTCTTATATCTCCTGACTGGAGTTTTTCACTGACATAAAGAAATACCCGGTTGTCTAGAGTTCTGGGAGATGTAGTAGGATACCTTTTGTCTCATCTCCTTTCATCCTACCCTTTCTCTCCTCCTTGTTGTGGCTAGGGACCGTGTGACCTGTGTCTGGCAAGCTGTCCGAGACCACCTCTATCATCTCTGTGTCCATGCAATGGAGTTCTGCTTCTTGGTGGAGAGGGCAGTGGTGGGGCTGCTGAGACTGGCAATTCGACTCCTTCGTCGAGAGGAAATCAGCGCACAGGTAGGGGATTTTTGAAAGTCAGTTACTGGGGTTTTGTAGCCACACTTGGCAGCACAGGAAACCAGTTGCTGTTGGATGGATCCACTGCAGGTAACAATGAACAGCAATTTTAAGTAGCTCTAAGTAAAAGAAAGGGGACTCTGCTGGAGAATGGAATATAAATTATAGGGTCTCTTACTCTTGTCTTCTTCTCTGTCCAGGTTCTCCTCTCTTTACGTATCCTTCTCATGATGAAGCCAAATGTGCTGTCTAGAGTTAGCCATGAGGTTGCCTATGGCCTCCATGAACTCCTGAAGACCAATGCTGCCAATATTCACTCCGGGGATGACTGGTATACACTCTTCACCCTCCTGGAGTGTATTGGGTCAGGGGTGAAGCCACCTGCAGCCCTGCAGGTTACAGCAAGGGCAGATAACGACACAGGTAAGACAGGCCAGCTTTTGCTAGGAAATCTGATGCCTGCCTGCCAGATAAGCAGCTGCTTCCTCAAGCTTTTCAATTAGCAAAGGGAACTGCAAGAAAACAAAGCTGATATTAAACTACATTAGCAAGATTAAAGACCAGCACCTGCTGTTCACTCCTACTGTATGCTCTGTCCCTGTCTCTACTCTACCATCTCTTCCTGCTCTGTGAGCAACAGTCCAGGTTCTAGTCCCTAGGGGAGCAGTGGGAGGAAAACTGATATCAGTTGTAGCAGCTGTAGAAGGTCTTTGCTCTACCCAAGGAGCATTTTCTGCTGCTTGTGGTCTGGTGTCTTGGGTAGTATAGCCTTAATCTCTCATCTGGGTGTGTAATGTAAACCCAGCTGTTCCTGTTGTACTTGCTTCTTTTGTAGGACTGACTCCTATCTGTCCCCATCTCATAAAGAGAGTTGTTTGTTAAAATTCTATTTCCATATCCATTTGTGTTCAGAGTGCCTGAACCATTCCCTCAACACCAGCCCGCTATTTCCCACTTCTCTTGACTGTGCTCGAAAGATGGTCTTTTCATCAAACTGTTCCTGTTTTGCTTTAGCCAGCTGGCAATGTATTTGAAGCTGACACTTTGAGACTTTTAAAGCAAACAGCAAGAAAAGACTTTCCCAGAAGCCTTTGTTTTCCTCTTTGCTTTTCTAGAACTTCTTTAGTAGGTGCTGATACTTTGTGCTAGACAGATTGGAGAAACCTGATTTTGCAAAACCCCTGTGGCCTTTGCCTTCTGGGCTAATGCTGGACTTTCTTCTCCCATCTTTTTTTTTTTTTTAACTGCTTCTATCTTTGCTGACTGAGAAAATTACATGACTGTGGCACCTTGCACTTCAGAATATTAGTTCTCTTTACCTCCTTTTGTAAGTGTTTGGTGCACTGCATTTGCTGCAAGTCTGTCTCTGCTTTTGAGTTTGTAGGTAATGTATGATGGAGAGAAATGAATTTAGCAGTAGCTTAAACTTTGCCATTGCAAAGATTTCTGTGCTTGGCGCATGTGAAATTTTATGTAATCCTGAAGATCATGGAGAGTAGATCTGACACATGTGGAACATGCTAGTGTAGATTGGTCTTCATGAGAAACACTTTACCAATCTTGGCTTGGAGTTGAGTGAGCCCAGAGACCCTATGTGAGTCATGTCATTCCCTGTTGCACTTCTGGAGTTGTCTTGGCTTCAGTATTTCTTAAAGTGTGTGGTACCTCTGATTCTTTCCCTAGGGTCTTAGTGTTGGACTTCCTGTCCTTTTATAATCCATGGTCAGGCTGACAGGTGACATAGCAGAGGATGGAAAGCCCCTTCCCTTTGAAGGGGGAAGCCAAACATACCTGTGGGGAGGGAACCATGTCAAAGATATGTGTTTTCCTGCTGTCTCTGTGGATGTTCCTGTTGCAATTTTTCTTCCTGTCATAAGAGGATAGCCCTGGCCTTGTTTCTTCTAGGGCCCACTGGTGATTCTTAGCTGATGCTGATCTCACTAACCTGAATTGTTTTACCTTTATCCACAGCTATTGTTTCAAGCTCTTAAATTTGGCTTTTATCTAAAACCCATGCCTTTTGTCTTGAAGGTGCTCAGTCAGACAGTGAGGTCTCCTCCTCCTGTCATCCAAGTGACATGAACCTGGACCGTGGCTACACCTCTGATTCGGAGGTGTACACAGACCACGGGAAGCCAGGCAAGATGCATCGCTCGGTGACAGATGTGGATGTCATGAACAGTGGCTGGCTCGTGGTGAGTGGCAATTGGGCTTCTAGTGCCTGAAGAAAAGTACTCCTAGCATGGTTGTGGGTAGAGGGTGTGGTAGGGAGAGAAGGAATAAGAAAAGAGAGCTAAGATTAGATGACAGTGTAAAGGGAATAGATGCAGATGGAGAGGAGAGAGCTTGGATGCAAATAAAGAAGAAAGGGAAACGGATCCTGCTGAAAAGTTACCTGCTGGCTTCAGAAGAGAGGCTTTTACAGTCCATGCATAAGGTGCTGTTTGTTAAGCTGCCCTCTCCTGCTACCTTCTTGCTGTGCCTTGCAGGTGGGGAAAGATGACATCGACACTTCCAGGTCCACTGTTGGGCACAGCAGGCTGGGGCCGTCTCCTCTTGTCAACCAGTACAGCCTGACTGTGGGACTGGATTTGGGCCCACATGACACAAAGTCTCTCATGAAATCTGTCGAGTCCCTGTCCTTCATCGTGCGAGATGCTGCTCATGTTACACCTGAGAACTTCGAGCTCTGTGTCAAAACCATCCGCATCTTTGTGGAGGCGAGCTTGAATGGGGGTAAGATGGCCCTTGGTTCAATAATTGGGATTTGGCTTGGGGTGGCCAGTCAGCAAGAAGTGTGAAGTATATTGTCAAGGAACAATTCTCCAACCTCCAGAAAACGATCTGCTACAAGAAGTGTCCTGGCGCCTGCTGGCAGCAGGGACCTTGTTCATATTGCTGCCTCTGGGATGGAGGGGAGATCTGGAGCTGATGTGGAGGTAGTAGCAGAATGCTGGGTAGCTCTTCCTGCGGGCAGCTGTCATTTCACAGGACAGTGCCCTGCACTGGGGATATCAAAAGGTGGCTGCTGTGTGTGTTGAAAGGCAGAGAATTTTGTAGTGGACTACGTATATAGTATGTTGCTGCATGTCACTTTCTAGGCTACAAGTCCCAGGAGAAAAGGGGGAAGAGCCACAGGTATGACAGTAAATCCAGTCGGTTAAAAAAAAAGCCAAAGGAGAACTCCACACGGCGATCACGGGTCTTGAGCCAGCACCAGGCACACACACACAGTGATGAGGACGAAGATGAGAGCATCCCTGCCAGCTACCACACTGTGTCTTTACAGGTTAGTCAGGACGTAAGTATAGCAAGGATTTCCTTCTCTCCTCTCCCATGCTCAGGGCCTTGCTAGGGCATCACTGGGCTTCTTCAAAAGTTAAGGAGGGGCTGCATCATGGCTTAGTGGGCACTGAATGGCAGAGGGTGGCTCTGATTGTGTGAAGGAGACTGCAATTTGGAAAGGCAAAAGCAGAATAGCAGAGGAGAGAGAAGTCCTCTGAAAAGCAAGGAGGGTCAGATCTGGATCTGTTCATCACTACAGTAGGTAAGATGGATGTGGATCAAGGGCGTTCATGTAGGGTTAGTGGGGAATCTGACAGGGCATCTGAGTTTGTGACAAGTGGAAAGCCCTGTGGGCTGAGGTACTTGTGTTTTCAAGTAGAGAGGACTGCGATGAGGGAGTAAGTTCTTTCTCCTGCTGGTGCTTCAAAGGTGTTAAGGCACAGGCCTGCTAGGCCATTGGATCTCCGTTCAGTAGTAAAATGACCAGAGTGCTGTCACATGCCTATACAGAGCTGTTCTAGGGTTCCTTGCATGTGCATCAGGTGCTTTTTTCCTATTTTTTTTTTAAAAAAACCAAAAAACAAAAAAATGAAACTGCAGAGAGAGATCCCTGGGCAGCACAGCTGAACCACTAGGTTTCTTCCTCTGCCTGGGAGCAGACTGCTTAGGAGGAGCAGAGACAGCAGGACCTGAAACTATATCCATAGCTACACACGTTTATGTACGTAAAGGAAGCAGGCTTGGGTAGCTGTGAACCTTTAGCACTGGTTTAGGGAAAAGCAGAGACCAGGGTTGCTTCAAAAATTGAAGTCCTGTGTGTTGCTAAATGTGATCTTTGGCTTGCAGCTCCTGGACCTCATGCACACCTTGCACACACGAGCGGCCACCATCTACAGCTCCTGGGCAGACGAGCAACGCCATCTAGAGACAGCAGGGAGGAAAATTGAAGCAGATTCCCGAACGCTGTGGTCCAGCTGCTGGTGTCCTTTGCTACAGGGTAAATCCTTTCCTTTGTGATGAGTGAGCAGACACTCTTCCAAAGTAATTGCAGCACTCAGAAAAGTTAAGGAGCCAAGAACTAAATTTGGAAAGCAGGCGGGCGTTGTTTTTAGGATCTGCTGTAATTGAAAAAGAACTTGGATCAGATCCAGAAAGGTGTCTTTAGCATGAATTAACTGACAGCTTGCTTCTGGACCTGACAGTAGGTTTCCAGTCTGTGGCCTGGACAAGTATAATCTTTTTTTTTTTTTTTTAACCCCATGGTGTGTTTGATCTGCTTTAGACTTTTAGACTTTTCACCCTGGACTGGGGAAGTAGGGATGTGACACTTCCCCTGTGGGCTTTGCCTTGAAATCCCTCTCTTGCAGGTATTGCCTGGCTGTGCTGTGATGCGCGACGTCAGATACGGATGCAGGCACTCACTTACTTGCAGCGGGCCCTGCTGGTGCATGACCTGCAGGCCCTGGATGCCCTGGAATGGGAGTCCTGCTTCAACAAGGTAACGTCCTGGCTGGACTGGGCATGTTAACAGAATAGTAGTAGTATTGCCGTGAAGAGCAAAACTCTGCAGGAGTGGCACAATGGTGTCCTACTTCATCACTATCTTCTTTAACCATTTGTTCACCCCAACAGACAAAGCATTCCCTGCTCTGAGCCTGTGAAAACTTCTTGTCTGCTTAGGCTTCTGACAGAGCCTCTTGGAGTATTGAAATTAATTTCATTTCTACTTCTCATTGCTTCTCCCATGCTCTCTGCCTAGAAGCCGCCAGTCCCAAAAGCCAGCTCCTTCACGGGAAGCTGTCTGTGGAAAAGTCATCAGTCATTTTTCAGCTCTGAAATATCAACATGTCTGATCCAACAGGTGCTGTTCCCTCTGCTAACCAAGCTACTTGAGAACATCAGCCCAGCTGATGTTGGTGGGATGGAAGAAACTAGGATGAGAGCCTCAACGCTACTCTCCAAGGTGAGCATGCTTCTGCTGCTTGGAACCTCAGGGGACACCATGTGCCTCAAGAAAACCAAACTGTGCTGTATCAGCTTCTCAACATCTGTCATCTGGAGAGGTGTCAGTTTGCCAGTTTGACTGTCTTCAGTGCTGGGCTTCTACACCACCTTTGCTGTTGGGACATGGCTTCTTTTCAGAACTTTTTACATAATCCTGGTCTTCAGAAGAGTTGTCAGGAAGGAGTCTTGAGACTTTATGAAGGATGTAGAGAGAAGTATTTCACCAGACATTAGTTGTATAGTCTGTTCTAGTGGTGGAATGATGCATGGCACAAGCTCATAGTACTAACCTAAAGCAGGGAGTCTGGAAGGGCTGGAAGACACAGTGATGCAGACTGCAGTGGCCTCATGCAGAGGAAACAAGATCCACTCCTCTGCATATGCAGCTCAGGAGAGTGGAGGCCTCTGGCATCCTCAGGCTGGGCCTGTGCGTGCTCCTGGCCTGTCACCAGGAGGTGGAATTCCAGATTTGCAAGACTGGTTTATCAAGCTATGAGCAACAGCCCTTATACTACTTATTGACAGTAGTTCTGTTTTATTGTAGGTGTTCCTGCAGCACCTCTCCCCGCTGCTCTCACTGACCACCTTTGCTGCCCTGTGGCTGACAATCCTGGACTTCATGGACAAATACATGCATGCTGGTTCCAGTGACTTACTGGTAAGGTACTGAGAGTGGTGCTGTAGTGCTTTGCACAACCATTTAACCTTCTAAACTTGAAAGACTTTTTTTTGTTTTGTTTTGTTTTATTTTACCTTTTAATCCTTCCAGAACTGTTTTGTTCCATGGTCTCTCTGTAGCCTCTTTTTCCAAGGCAGCCCGTCAGCTGTTTTGAGCTTTTGTTCATTGCTATATGTCCGTTCTCTGTGTCCTGAGGAGTGTCTCTGATTACAGCTGGAGGCCATTCCAGAGTCTCTGAAGAATATGCTGCTTGTAATGGATACAGCTGGGATATTCCACAGTGCTGATTCACGGACGGGATATTCAGATCTCTGGGAGATCACCTGGGAGCGGATTGACTGTTTTTTACCTAGGCTGCGGGATGAGCTCTTCAAGCAGACAGTCATCCAAGGTACAGTGGGCTGAGAAACCTTGAGAAAAAAAGGGCTTGGACCCGAGGCTTGCACCTTGTCCAGTACCCAGCTGCTATAGTGCCTGGGCATTGTTGAAATTATAGGTGCAGGAGGCTATGGGAGCTTGGCACAAGGAAGGCAAACTGAGGGTGAGCAAAAGGAGTGAGCAAATGGGTGTGTGGGCAAACTGCTTCTTTTGTCTATTCCTAGATCCCGTCCCCAGCGTATCAATGGAGCAGCAGCATCAGAAACCAATAGTGTCTGCCCTGCCTCCTTCTCCTGCAGGGGATGTGAGACCAGTCCCCCACCTGACTTCCTTGGAGAAGCCCTGTGAACTGGGTGCCAATGGTGAGTCCCATTTTCTCCTTTCTGGAATAATCTTCCCAGCACGGTGGTGTTGATCTGATTTTCCTTGGTTTAGCATAATCCATAGTGACCAGGTCTCTGGTGTTGTGGGACTGTTGTGCTTCCAAATGGATAGGTTGTGGCCTTCTTGCTGAGGTTATTGGGGTGGGCAGAGATTGGTCACAGGTATACTGCCCCAACACCTTCTTCTAGGGGCCTCATGTGAAGGTACGCAGATAGACCGAGTCTGAAAAGGTCCCTGAGTTGATCTTCAGCCCTGCTTATCTTAGAGCTGAAAGGTGAATTTGTCAGGGCACGTGTAAGGATACATTTTGTCTCTTGCTTTTTCCAGAGTCTGAGAGAGCCACTGCACCTGCCTCACCCACCATCATCACCTCTGCCTCTCCTCCTTTCCCAGCATCGGCTCCAACAAAGACAAGCCCAGTTACAGACATACCTCCTACGACAGCACAGCCGCCACTCATCCTGCAGCCTCTTGCCTCTCCCCTGCAGGTTGGGGTGCCACCTATGACTTTGCCAATCATTCTTAACCCAGCCCTTATTGAAGCCACCTCTCCTGTTCCACTCTTAGCTACTCCACGGCCCACTGACCCCATGACAACCTCTGAAGTCAATTAGTTTGAGGATGTCTGAGAACTGTCTGCTGAGGAAGCTCCCAATGCTGGCCAAATGTTCTCTGGTAGCAGGTGTGTTTGTTTTAGATGATGATGCTAAGCTAAGCAGAAGGGCTGCTGCCACAACCCCTGCTGGAGCACGTTCTGCTCCCGCCTTGGGGCAGCCACCTAGAAATCCCTGTCATCTTGGAGAGGTGCCTGGTTCCCCTAGCCACTCTTCTTCCTGCCTTCACAATCTCAGGGGCCAGGCAACACCCACACCCAGCAGCCTAGGACCAAGCCACCACCAGTTTATCTGTTGAAGACGGAAAACTCCTTAATGTCACACCAGAGAGGGGCTGCAGTACAAGACCATCTCTTAGATTATTCAGTCCAGTACCTGGACAATTCCCCAGATGCTCCCTAGCTTTCCTGCCCATGCTTCTGGTTGCACTGCTTTGTTTGGGCTCTGGGCATGCCTAGGTTCGGCAGGTTGATAAGTTTGTGTAGAAATGTGGATTGCTTACAGTGAGGTTCCCAGCTTGCTACGCAGGGCTTCTTGTCTGCCACAGTCACATGCTCACATGCTTTACTTCTTCAACATGGATCACAGCAATCCCCCTGCCAGAAAGGGAGCAGGGGAGCCTGGTAGGGGCAGCATTGCTTTCCTTCCTCCTCCCGTGTAAACATAATCAGATTTTCTGGTTGGAGAGAGCAAGTTCAAGAAGCTCTGCCTACTTGAGCAGATAAGAAGGAAATGCAGAGTCCATGAGCTGAGAGTATAGAACCATGGCCATCTCTCAAACAGCGCTTGGGGAACCACTTCCCCAGGGAGCACAGCAGTGCTGTGTTGTCCACCTCTCACTATATTGGCCTCTTAATGTCCTTAGAACATTCTTTTCAGTTTGAGAATATGTTGAGATCTGTGACACCTGCTGATGTATGTGCAGCAAGCCTGTTGTGCTTTCTCTAGGAAGCTCTGTAGAGATTGCACCCTTCTGCATCTTCTAATTGTTGGGAGCCCACCTCCTTCTCTACCTAGAACGCTCAAGCAGCTGGGGCTCTGGTAGTCATTCTTGTGCTTCTGCCTTGCAGCAAGGATGTCCCACTCTTCCCACCCCCTCGTGCTCAGAGCAGAGCTGGCTGCCTGGCAAGCACTGCATCGCTATTCTTCCTCCTCCCTCGATTAGCCGGCTAAATTCTCAATAATATCAACCTTGAAAATCCCACTGGTGACTGGGAGGGGCATGGGCAGGACGCCAACCCAGTGTATTCTGTACTGAGAGGAACCTGTGGTTGGGGTGGGAATACAGCCCGTGTACATACAGAGTAAATGGCTACGAATCCAATGGACTTTTTACAGTGTAATAAATAAATCCTGTAAATGAATGCTCCAGTGTTCCGCACTTTCTGTTGTGGTTCTGTGGCTCAGAGCTTTGGGAAGAGGAGTTTGGTTGTCAAGGTGCTGTCCCTGTCTGCCAGCCCCCTGGCTTTATATACCAGGATTTTCCAACTGTGTGCTCAGTCTGTGGGCATGTGCCCTAACAAATGGTCAGCTCACAGTGGGGCTGCAGCGGAGGCTGGCCATCAAGGAGCTAAACAAGAGTGGTTCCCATCATGGACAAAGCAGGACATGATTGTCCTAGCTAGGACAATCTAGATTGTTCTAGAAGCTAGATTGTTCTTCCCTCTGCCAATGTTTTAGTGTCTGCTGCGAAATTTCTGCTTTTATGTTGGTGTGAGTTCATGCACTACCAGGACTGAGGGCAAAAATAAGGCTGAGAGACAGGTGCCCTGTGGCATCTCAGCACACAGGCAGAACACAGACCTCAGTGACAACCTGGCTGACTTTGGAAAAAAGGAGCATTTTGTGTCTGATGAGGAAGAAACCCTCCTTTCCACTGACAGTGGACCTGGGAAAAGCAATGAATGTAATCTGTTTGGATTTCTGTAATGCCTTTGACACGGTCCCCAAAACGTCCTTCTCCCTAAATTGGAGAGATACAGATTTGATGGGTGGATTGTTCGTTAAAAAAGGAATTGGTTGGATGGTTGTGTTGGATTCCAAGAGACTTCTATGGGCTTGATAAGGGGTTTAAAAACTTGGGAGTTTGCTTGAACTGCATAAGCAAAGGTCTAAATATTGCATAATGGAAGAGTAATGTGCATACTAGGAAAGTCCCGTTATTGAATCTTGGTTCCATTACCCCATTTCCACCATTCCTGGAATATTTTCACTGCTGCAGCCTTCTCCACCTCCACTGCTTCCAGATTGTGTCCTTCCAGCCTTTAGATGTTTCCATTCACATATTTGAATCATTGTTCTGCCCATCTCTATCGATCCTTCACTTCTGTTTACAGCTCTGTTTTTCTGAGCTGTCCCAGGCAACCTGAAGGTTTCACTGAAACCTTTAGATGATTAACTCTTTGCAAACCATTGCTCAATTGCTGAGTGCCTTGATGTCAGCACTGCTGCCCTCTGATCCCTGGACAGTCCTTTGACTTCTTGGAGTGGTGTCAGGTGATGGCAAAGCCCAGTTTTTCCCACTGCCTTCAGGTAGTTGTTTGGGGATGCTGTGTTTTAAGCTGTTTGCAGAGTTTCTGCTGAAAGCATTACATCTTAATTCAGACAATTGTGGTGCAAAGCAAAACCACCCGAGGAAACTGCAGGAAGCGGGACTGGAATGGAAAGAATGTCAACTGGAAAGACAAAATTGCACTTTAAACAGTTTTTACTAGTCTGTAAGTAAGAATGGACTGGAAAAACAGAAAAAAAGTCTTTAAACGTTGTTTGGATTTTGCAATAATGTGGTTTTATGTGCTATGGAAAAAAAAAAACAACAGGGAAAGTGTTTGAACTGAAAGATCACAGAAAGCATCACCTGACAGGCAGCATGTTTTTATCAATAAGTTTCTTGACCTCTGTAACTTAAAAGTACATAAGATAGCTGTACCACCAACTGGGATTTAGTGTGTGGCAGTGGGACAGGTTACTGCGGAGCTTGAGTTTTCTTCATTGGTGTGCAGCTTCCTAGTGGGAGTAAGGCCTATGGAAAGGTAAGTCCTGGCTGTGAAACGTGGATTTGGCACTGAAACTTGTGAAAAGGAAGCAATGCTGCTTTTAGATTCAATTTTTAAATGGAGTCAGAGCATGCTCAGACAACCTGCTCTGTAGGAAAGATTTCTATTAACTATCTCTGGTGAGCTAGCTTTTCTAGAGGTTGCTCTTGCCCCTAGACATGCCAGCGGCTGAACTCCTCTGGAAAAATCTTTGCTCGTTTTGGAGCCTAAAGTACCCTGAAAAACATGATGCCCCGCTCCTTCACCCCATCTGCAGGGTTAGTGCTGCTGTCCCCATGGCCCAGGAGCAATCTGAACCCACCGAGGCTGCTGGAGGCAGAAGTGGCTGCATCTCCGGCCCAGCGCTGCTCCCACCCTGGGCTGTCCGAGGGCTGCCGGGAGAGGAAGGGCCAGGATGGAAATGGGGGAGCTGTGGGAGCACAACCGCCTTGGGCGCAACATTCTGGAGTGCAGCTCCTACGGTGGAGCCTCAGGGAACTGAGGTGCTGAACAGCAAGGAGAGACCCTGCTGGAGCACAACGCATCATGTAGGACCGTGAGACGCCCTCAGACTACAGGTCCCAGTATGAAATGTTACTCCTGCAGTTGCACAACTTGCACCCCAGCCTGGATGAGGTGGTGGGAAGCAAAGCTCCTCTCCAACGCAGGCCGGGGCCAGTGCTGTTCCTGGGCGTCTCCTCTCCGCAGTGGGAAGATGCCAGGGTTCGGCCCCCGGGGTGCATGAAGGAAGCCTTCAGTTACGTGGGGTGCCCAGCCAAAAATGGGCAGGGGCTGGGCTGTTGCTAGGTGACCGACAGGGAAACAGAGCTGGGGAAGTCGTGCTTCCTCTTCTTTCCTCAAGTTTAACACGTGAGAAACACTCATGCACTAGTAAAATATTGAAAAGGACAAAGTCTTCAAAGCAAAGGCAAGAATATTTTTATTTTACAATTCAACGCTGAACTGGATGCCCTTCTAAAAAAGGCTGAACATCTTACAATAGCAGTGGGTATATAGAGTGGTTTTAGACAAAGAACCATGTAAATCCTCAATGAATGTTCATTCTGAACACGAGCCAGCAGTGGCCTAGGTGGCCAAGAAGGCCAATGGCATCTTGGCTTGTATCAGAAACGGTGTGACCAGCAGGTCCAGGGAGGTTATTCTCCCTCTGTACTCAGCACTGGTGAGACTGCTCCTCAAATACTGTGTTCAGTTCTGGGCCCCTCACCACAAGAAGGATGTTGAGGCTCTGGAGCGAGTCCAGAGAAGAGCAACAAAGCTGGTGAAGGGGCTGGAGAACAGGCCTTATGAGGAACGACTGAGAGAGCTGGGGTTGTTTAGCCTGGAGAAGAGGAGGCTGAGGGGAGACCTCATTGGTCTCTACAACTACCTGAAAGGAGGTTGTGGAGAGCAGGGAGCTGGCCTTTTCTCCCAAGTGACAGGGGACAGGACAAGAGGGAATGGCCTCAAGCTCTGCCAGGGGAGGTTTAGACTGGACATTAGGAAAAGAATTTCCACAGAAAGGGTCATTGGGCAGTGGCAGAGGCTGCCCAGGGAGGTGGTCGAGTCCCCTTCCCTGGAGGTGTTTAAGGGCCAGGCAGATGAGGCGCTGAGGGACATGGGTTAGTGATTGATGGGAATGGTTGGACTTGATGATCCGGTGGGTCTCTTCCAACCTGGTGATTCTATGATTCTTTTTTCCATTATCCAGCCCTGTCTGGTTCCCTTCAGGTTCTCTCCTGACCTAAACCAGCTGCATCTTACACGACAACCAAGCATACCAATAAACTCTCGCAGCCCTAAGACAGGTTATCTCCTGCCCCAGAACAGCTCCAGATTTACACGACGAGATAATCAAACCAACCGCAGCAAAAGTTATCAACTACTTCTCCCAAAGACGCAAGGCGAACGGGAGCTCCCCCGGGCTCTGGGTGGTGCTGCGGCAGCGGAGGCCGCGCTGCGGGCCGGGCCGGGCCGAGCCTCCCGGCGGGGCTGGGCAGGAGCCGATCGCCGCCCGCCCGGGCCCCGGGACCCCGACCCCAGCGCCGCCGCCGCCACGTGGCGCCCCGGGCCGGCGGGGGGCGGGCCCTGCCCCGAGCGGAGCCCCCGGGCCCGGGGCGGGGCGGCCGCGGCCCGGCCCCACGGGGAGAGCGGCCCCGCGGGCCCAGGATGCCCGCCTGGGGGATCCTGCCCGTCACGCTGCCCGCCTTCACCATCACCGGCATGTGGATCGTGTGAGTGCGCGACGGGGCGCGGGATGCGGGCTGAGAGCTGAGAGATGGGGCTGTGGGGTGGGGGGCTGTGAGAAGGGGAGCTGTGGGTTGGGGGCTGCGAGATAGGGGGCTGTGGGGTGGGGGCTGAGAGATGGGGGTCAGCTGGATGGGAGCTGAGAGATGTTACTGCGGGAAGGGGCTGAGGGATGGAGGGCTGAGAGATGGGACTGAGAGATGGAGGGCTGAGAGATGGGGAGCTGCGGGTTGGAGGTTGCGGTAAAGGGGCTGAGAGATAGGGGTCAGCTGTATGGGAGCTGAGAGGTTAGGGGCTGAAAGGGCTGCAGGACGGGGGCTGCAAAAAAAGGGGGCTGAGAGATGGGGCTGCAGGAAAGGCAGCTGTGAAAAAGAGGGCTGAGAGATGGGTTTTCCTAGTCTGTGGAGCGCTGCGGGGCAGGGGCTGCGGGCGCTACTGAGCCTGCCTCCTGTCGGGCACCTCTGCTGCTTAGTTGCTCTCACGCCTCCCTGTGCCCCCTCAGCCACCCCGGGTGGTCACTGCGTCCCCAACACCCCTTGAGGTCACCCACCCCTGTCCAGGCGTGAGCGATGCCGCCAGCCCAGGTCCTGCTGCACCAGGGCTGCGACCAGCACGTGGGCACCCGGCCTGGCCCCAGGTGGGATGGACAGGAGGGCACAGGACATGCGTCCCTTGTGGTGGGGGCAGAAGCTGTTTCACCTGGGTGAGCGGCCCGAGCCTGCTCTGCCAGTCCCTTAGCTGGACCTTGGCCCTGGGATCTCAGCTGGTCAATAGGGCTGTCCTGCCCCAGCAGCCCCTCTGTGCTGCTGCTGCTGTAGGGGTGGGGGTACTGGATGATGGACTTATCTCAAAGGCACAGGAAGCCCCAGCATATGTGGTGGAACTTTTTTGGGCATGGGATGGAGCACATACATCCAATGGGTCTCTCTGAGAGTTCCCCTTGTTATGCCAACAAAGATTCCAGAGTGACTCCACGGTGAATTCCTTGATGGAGTTGATTTGCTCAAAATACCCTGCTGGCTTATCAGCTACTTTTCCAGATCCTGTTAGCTCCAGGCGCCAGCCAGGGAGGGGTAGGAGGGAGCCTGGCAGAGCCCAGTGGCCCTTGAGTGATACCCTGTGTGGCTGTAGGCTGGTGGAGAGCAGCCCCCCAGAGCCCAGGCCGCATGGTGGGGAAGAGCAGGAGCAGTCACAGCCACACTGAACTGGAGCAGAAGGCAGAGATGGGGTTATGGGGGTACCAGGCAGGGGGACCTGGTTCCAGGGTAAGAGTTCCCCAGAGCATGGGCTGGGCTCATGTACTTGCTTTTTTTTTTCCTGCTTTGCCAAGCTGAGAGTTGCCCAAGGGTGAGCACTGGCCCCTTGCAGGCAGCTGGCCGGGAGCCGGGGTGCAGAGAGGCAAGCGGCTGCAGTAACCCCCCTGTTGTTGTCTCTCCCCCAGGTACGCCATGGCCCTTTCCAACAACCACATCTGCCCCGTCCACAACTGGTAAGGCCTGGGTGGGCAGGAGGGGCCCTTTGCCAAGGACTGGTTAGGTTAAAGACACTACTGATGCCAAGTCCTCTCCAGGCCTGTCTCACTGGACCACTGGGAAGTCAAGATCCCACTGTGCCATCACTGTGCTGAGAGGGGGTCGCAGACAGGCTGGCCTGGGGAAGGTGTGGAGGTGGCAGGAGAGGTGGGAGCATCAAGTGGGGCACAGAGCCACCTTCTCCCCCAAGAGGTATTGTGGTGACAGTGATGGGGCACAACCGCATGTTGTCTCCTTTCTGTCCCTGTGAGTAGCTTTTGGGAGCAGAGCTGCCTGGGGATCAGCTGCCAGCAGGGTTGGGCCCCATGTTTGCAAAGCAGTGAAGATGCCAAGGCCGCTATCGAAAGCCGCCCTCCCTCCCCCAGTCTGTGGTTAGGGCTGCTCCGGTCAATGGTCCAGCCCCACTGCAAACCAGGCAGGGAGAAGGAGGCCATTGAAAATACAGCTTGGAGAAAGTATGAAAATAAGCGGTCAGGGAATTACAGAGAGCCGTGTGTCTCTGTAGAAAAGGTTGCAGCTTTCTTGCTTGAGGCTAAATCTGGCAGTGCTAGGGGGACAGGACTGGATGGGATGTCCCCTGGTGCCCAGCCACCCCACAGGCAGAGCTGCCTGCAGCACCCTGGGGTGGGGAATGAGGCATGGGAGAGGCGAGGGCTGGGAACTAAAAAACTCTATTTGCTCTCTTGGCAGCTTCTTCTGCAGGGCTTTTGGCTTGTTGTGTCTCCTTAAAAATCTGCCCAGAAAAATTCGTGTTCGTTTACTTGTTGCTGGAGTGTTTGAAGGAGAAGGGGTAAAAAAAAAGAAGTCCTGCTGCCATTTCCTGCCTGATGGCTGATTCTGCCCTGGGAAGAATGTGTGTCGGGTTGTCTCCACCACACAGCCAGCCCTTAATGATGAATAATGCTTCCCAGTCTTTGGCTTCTTGCTTTAAACAAAATAATAATAATAAAAAAACCTCCCAAACCAAACACGGCCTGAGGAGCAGCCCTTGAGGAGGCCGTGAGGCTCCACGCCTTGGTGGGATTTCATGGCTGGAAAAAAAGCCACCAGTAAATGTGGAGACTGAAAAAATAATACAGCCCAGCCCAGCTCTTTCCAAAAAGGCCTTTTTAATTGTGTGCTTGCTGAGCAGCTGGAGGTGACCCGTGGTCAGCCTCGGCCAGAGGCAGAGCGGCGCTGGTGCCCCCCAGCCCTGTCCCCGCCATGGGGCTGGGGGTGTCTGAGGGGGCTCTTTGGGGTCCCTGCCTGCGGGGTGGGGAAGGGGCCCTGTCCAGCTGTGCCAGGCAGAGGTGCTGGGTGCCTGTGTGACGCTACAGTGAAGGGACACGCAAAAACTCACTGTGTGCTAGGTCCCAGGAGATCTGGGAGGGAATTCAGTTATGGTTGCAGGTAGGCAGCTGTGGTACAGGGAGGTGTCCTGGGCTGATAAGAGCTCACAAAGCCTGTGGCCGATGGAGGCACTTCAGGGCTCTGCGGTGGCTGCATGCGGCAGAGCCTGTGTCCCGGGGCTCTGACCAGGTCCGGGGGAGATGCCCTGGTAGAGAGCTGCCCTCCCCTGCTGGTGTGCCAAGCTCCTCAGGGCAGCCTGGGGGCTTGCTCCTGTTGTGTTGCTGCTCGAGCAGCTCCTGGCCCCTGCAGGAGGCCATGACCTTCCTCCCAAGTGGGTTGGGGTTGGCACTACCCTGGGGTGCTCGTGCCTGTGGGGGCTGTTTCCTGCTCAACTCAGCGTTCCCGCCTGTGCCGTGCAAGCCCAGAGCTGTTGGTGGCTGCTTGCCTGGGTCCACCCACAGTCCCACCCTGGGGCTGTTTGTGCCAGGGCTGGCATGTGGGTGCTCCTGCTCCTGCCTGGGGTGTGGGGTTGTGAGAACCCCCCCAGCCCAGCACCCAGAGGGTACATGCAGTCCCTGTCCTGCTGTGGCCTCTGCCTTGACAGGACTCAGGATGGTCTGCAGAACCAGCACACTGGGGGACAGGCAGTGGAAAGCCAGGGCATGATGTTCCTGAGGAACCCTGCTGGGCACCAATTCACTTCCCAGAGTGCAGGGACGTCTCTGGGGTCAGGCTGTGTTCACTGGGGAGCAACGCTGCTGCCCTTGCAGGGGCTGTGGGCAGTGGACAGGAGGGTCCCAGGCAGCAGCATGGCTCTCCCAGCCTGTCCCTTTGTTCCCTACAGGAATTACAACCAGTCATGCGGTGTGGACAGCCCCGGCTCATGCTGCACGCTGGACCACATCCCGCTCGTCAGGTGAGCAGCCGCAATGTGGGACTGGCCATGGGTCACAGCCGCTCCAAGAGCCCCACTGGGGCAACCCAGGAGCGTGTTGTGAGCAGGGGAGCGAGCACCACACCCGAGTGCTGAGGGCTCCCCGGGCCTTGCCTTGTCCCCACAGCAAGTGTGGCACCCTGCCTCCTGAGAGCTGCTTCTTCAGCCTCATCTGCAGCCTGGGCTCCTTCATGGGTAAGTGCCTGCTGCTGGGGGAACGGGGCTGGGAGCAGGGTGCCCTGCGGAGCTGGGGCACGGGGAGGGCTGGAGCACTCAGGCAGCAATGAGCAACAGGGCTGTGTCTCCCTCTTGCAGTCATCCTGGTGGGGCTGCTGCGCTACGCCCACCTCCTGGAGTGCCTTGGGCCATCCCTCCTCAACACCCTGGGGCTGGCCACCGGCTGGGTCTGCGCTGCTGGCCTCACTATGGTTGGCAACTTCCAGGTAAGACGTCTCCTTGGTGCCCAGGTGCAGGAGGGGACCTTGGCTGGAGCAGGGCGGTGGGAGCATTCTGCAATGTAGGATTTAGTGCAGTGGTTTTGTTTCAGTCCCCTGATCTCTGTGCATTCTTTCACTTCTGACAACCACAATGGTTCCCCAGGCGCTGAGTCTCCTCTTTGCTTGTGCACTCATCATTTCAGGTCCATATTAAACTGCCGGGGTTGGTTTAATCCTTATCTGAGACCCGCTGCATGATCTATCCCCTCCATGGGAGCACGACCCTATGCAGGCAGGGACAAGCCATCCGGGCAAGAGAGACCTGGCCAAGCTGCCGATGCTCCCGCTACCCAGCTGGTCCTGCTGTTTGCTGCTCAGGGGGCAGTGCCAGGAAATGTGTCTGGGCAGAGCCTGCGCTTGCGAGGTTGGGAGCAGTGCAGGGCTTGGCGGCAGCCAGCAGTGCTCACCCCCAAGCCTGCGCTGCCAGGCACGGGGCTCCCAGCAGCTGCCTGCCCTCTGCTTGCAGCAGCTGGTCCCTTCCGCTTGGCCTGCCCCCAGGAAAAGCTTGGCTGGCCCAAGTCCCGCTCGTGCCCTAGCTGTGGCTCAGTGGTTCTGCTGAAGGCAGGGCTGTGACCCCTGGATGGGGTGCAGGTAGCCCTAGTGATACTCAGGGCCAGAGAGCAGCCCCTGCCCTGTGGCCTCAGGCACGGCAGGGCTGTTGGCCCAGCGGGCTCAGGAGCTACCACCCCATGCATGAAGGAAACAAGAGCACTCTGAGATCTCAATAGCAGCCAATGGGTCCAAATCTGCTCTTCAGCCAGGAGCTGGCCATGTACTGCCTGTACTCACTCCTGGCATTGCCTGCCCCACTGCCTGGGTTTGAGCCCAACTCCTGGTGCTGGAGGAGCGTCCCAGGGTGCTCGTGATCTCTCCTCCACAGGTGGATCACGCCAAGGTGCTGCACTACATTGGGGCCGGGGTGGCCTTTCCCACCAGCATGCTGTTCCTGCTCCTGCAGTCCATCCTCACCTACCGCATGGCCAAATCCCGTGGGCAGTACTGGGCTGGTCACTTACGTAGCATCCTCACTGCTGTGGCCTTCGTCACCCTCATCTTCAGTATCCTTCTGAAGGGTGTGGGGAGCAGATCTGGGACAGTGGCAAAAGATGGTACTCCCAGGAGGTACGGATCCCATGTCCTCCATCCTTTGGTTTGAGGCCAGGCAGCTCGCTGCAGGAGCTGGGAGAGCAGCGATATCAGGGCTTGTGCTGGGAAGCTGGAGTTGTATGGGCTAAGTTGGGGCAGGGATGCTGGTGGGCATCTCGTGAGGTGCTGGGATGCCCCAAACCAGCTGTGGCCAGACTGCCAGCTGGAGCTCGCCAGCAGCCACCAGCCAACCTGCCCGTGGGAGGAGGGAGGGCTCGATGAGCTGGCACTGGGGTCTGCAAACACCGTGCCAGGAAGGGAGGGCATGGCAGCAGGCAGAGTGGGGCTGGAAGAATGGTCCCAAGTGTTTGGCTGGGGAACCAAGGGCTTATTTAGGACTGAGGTTAGGGATAAATTGGGAAACAAGGTAGTGGTTGTTGGGCAGGAAGGGGAGAAAGCAAGCGGCATCCACAGGTCCCAAAGAGCCTTGCTGGAATCTGGCCAGGTTGAGCAGCACAGGAGAAGTCTGGGAGGTGCTGGCAGGCCTGGGACATGCCAGGAGGTCCCGCTCTGCCATTGCAGCAGGCAGGTGGTATGGGAAGCAGACAGGGAGCTGGGGAAGGGCAGGAGTGCTGTGAGGCCATGCCAGCTGGGAGGGACAGGCAGGGCATCTAAGGACAAGGGAGACGTGACTGGTGCCCGTCTGCCATGGCCAAGCTGCTCAGTGAGCACTGGGGACTGAAAGTGGGAAAGCAACAAGCTGTGGTGGGGATGCTGTGGGGAAAGGGCTGGGACTTCTCCCCATGGAAGAGAGCAGAGGACTCAACCCTGTGCAGGCCAGATCCCTGTCTCTCTGGCTCTCCCAGGTCTTGGTCTCACTGGCAGAAGGCAGGGTACTGCCAGATGCTTCACCTGGATGGCTGAGGGGTGTGCCTGCCTTCTCCCCTCACCTGTGGTGGCTCTGGCAGTAAGTTTCCCTAGATATCCCTTGTGGGGATGAGAGAAGCATAAGGAAGCTCTGACAGCTTTAGGACCTTGAAGAGAGGGAGCAGGCCCACTCTGGGGTGATATAGCTGGCAGTGCAGAGGGATGGGGGATCCTGCAGGGCTGGGACGTAGCAGCCCAAACTCCCTTATAGAGAGGATGGAGAGATAATGTGTTTTGTCGATTTTGACTGCATTCTCAGGAGGGTCGATAGCATCAGTCTGGTTTGAGGAAGAGGTGAGGGGTGTGGGGAGAGTGAGATAGCCGGGCCCCCGGCTCGTCCTGAGGGCTGCAGCCTGAGTTGCCCCTGCCCCAGCCTCTTCAGAGTATCCCTGCCTGG
The DNA here is from genome assembly GCF_032191515.1 of Phaenicophaeus curvirostris. NCBI lineage: Eukaryota > Metazoa > Chordata > Aves > Cuculiformes > Cuculidae > Phaenicophaeus > Phaenicophaeus curvirostris. The sequence goes on along the minus strand of NC_091400.1, from coordinate 19,160,825 downwards.
TGTTGGGTCCCCTGATTTACTGAGGCTGGTTTGTGCATGTGTGCCACCATCTCACCCATGCCAGGGCCCTCCTGGTGCTGGGGGAAGCATCTGGGCTTTCTTCATTTCAGGGATGGTGGTGGTAGAGGAGGGATGCTCATGGCTTCATGGCTGCCCCAGCATGCAGTGGGTCGAGTTCCTCCATGGAGTGGTTGGGGTCCAGCTGTGCTTTCCTTGACGGGGTTGCCTTCAGGTGGTGTGTTCTTCATCCAGGAGAGCTTCGTGCTGCAGCACGTGGCCGCCCTATGTGAGTGGATGTTCATCATCGACGTCCTGGTCTTCTATGGCACTTTCACCTTTGAGTTTGGGGCCATCTCCACAGAAACCTTCCTGGTCCTGCTGAAAGCCAGCCGGGCCCCCAAAAGTTACAAAGGCGAGAGTGGCATGTCCAGCACAGCTCACATCCACAGCCACGTGGAGGGCCTCGCCATGGCCTGACTCCCGTGGGGACCTCAGCCTCAAGGCTCACAGCGGGGAACCCCAAGTTGAGCTCTGCTGGCGATTCCCCAGTCCTGAATGTCTCCGAGATCCCAGCTGCCTTGAGGTTTGAGTGTGCGTGTGTGTGTGCACACGTGGTGTGCAGTGCCCTCTTGGGGACGTGATGCTCTCCCCTCCTGGTGGGAGCTGCGGCCAAAGCTCCTCTTGCAGCTGGTGTCTCTGCAGGAGCTGCTCCCTCACAGCCTGCAGGGTTTGGGGGTGCAGGGGTGTCAGCCTGTGCCACCCTCGACAGAACTGGGACCTGCCCCTGAGCCTCTGGGATTGCCCCATGTGGGTTGAGGGCTATCAGAGGTGATCATGCAGAGGCCCTGTCTGTAAGGGATGTGGGGGAACACGGAGCTCATCCTCCCCTCCCCACGCAAGCCTAGTATGCTGGGGAGCAGGGGGATTGCTGTGCCTTCCTCTTCCATGGCCAAAGGGTAGCATTCAGCAGAGCAAGCCTTCCAGCTGGCCTCTGTGACTGCCAGAGAAGCCAAAAACCCAGAGTGCCTTTTCCTTTCCTCAGGAGGCTGTGGCAGTGCCGGTGTGTCTGGAGGATGGCAGCGGGCATCTCTGTGCCTGCGTGCCCGGGCTGGGACACTGCCTCACACTGCTGCAGGCTGACACCAGCAGCCCAGCCAGGGCTCTCGCTGCTCAGGGCTTTCCATGCCTCCAGCTGATGACTTTCCCCACATTTTTCTCTGCTTGGAGGAGAACTGCTGAGGCAAGTTTCACCTCCTGGGCCGTAGCATTCCCGTGCTCCCTGGTGGTCGGCTAAGTTGGGAAATGGGTCTCCACGTTTAGTGTCGCACTGGGGATGTCCCGCCAGCGCGGTGCCTGCGGGGTGGCACCTTTCCCCTCTCGTGCTGCCAGCCCGCGCACCCCAGCCTGGGGAGCACACGCACAGAAAGAGTAAGCGCTCCTGGAGGAACCAAGGAATTCCAAATCCATCCTCTGGTGCCTTCCCGGCGCTCAGCCCAGCCAGCGCTTGCCTGGCCAGAGCCTGTCCTGCTCAGGCCTGGGTTACCCCGGGTCTGTGTGGGGGCCGAGAGCAGCGGGCTGGGGGAAAGGGTGTGAGCAGGGGTGAACATGTGCCTGTGTGTATGTATATATGCACATATATATATATATAAATTTTCCCTCGCCCTTTGAGAGGGGTGTTTGCTGCTGCTCTGCGCGTTGATCAGGTTGGGCTTGCTAATTCGCCCACCTTTTCAAAACCAGCCTAGAAAACTACCAGTATATGTAGTTCCAAGAAGAGCATTTCTGACTTTTATATCTAATATATGTTTAAAAAAAATATATAGAGAGAGAACAGTGAATTTACAATAATAAACGTGAAAATGGGGCGAGGTAGAGCGTCCTTCCCGCCGCGCAAGGGGCCGGGGGCGCCGCTCCCTGCGGGTCGCGGTGCCGGGCGGAGAAGCGGCTCCTCCCGGGAGCGGAGCTCGGCCCCGCCGGGAACCCCCGGGAGGAGGAGCCGGAACGGGACTTTCCCGGGGCGAGGCGGCGGCGCCGGGAGCGGGGGTGAGAGAGGGGCCGGGACCGGGGTTAGGGGTGAGAGGAGGCACGGGGCTGGAGGTGTGAGAGGGGACGGGGATGGGGGTGTGAGGGGAAGGGGACGGGGTTGAGGGTGAGCGGGGGAGGCGCTGCCCGGGCAGTCTCGGGGTCTCGGTCGGCAGCCCCCCCGGTCCCGCCGTGATCCCGGTTCCCGGTGGGAAGGGAGCCGAACCGGTGGACAGGTTTGAAGTGTCGGGGCTGCCCGTCCCCACTGCAGGCCCAGAGGGGCCCCTGGAGCCCTGCTGGTCACCGTCTGCCGGGAGAGGGGAGGCTGAGGGGAGAGTGTAGGACAGAGCGAGTCCCGGGGCTGGCGTTGACACCCGTTCTCCGTTGCCTGTGGGGAAGCTGCTGCTTTGCTGTTTCCCTGCCCCGTCCCGGGCTGTCCCTGTGCCTGCTAACCCTCACCCCGCGGCTTTGCGAGATCCGCGGCCCGGGCTCAGCGAGCTCTGCCTGAAAAGGAGCTGTGAACGCCAGCAGAGCAGCGATGGCTCAGACAGGGGAAACCAGGGAGAGCGAGGGGCGGCCGGTGCCCGACTGGCACTCAGAGGGGCTTTCTGAGGGGGAACACGTACATAACCGGAGCTGATGGTTCATAATGCGATGGCAAAGTAGCCGATTTACAGGCCCTAGAGGACAAAAAACAGATTAGTGGGTGGTTGGGGTTTGCCAAAACCGACTTGATAGCCATAATGGCAGTAATGGCATTTTACGCAGAGATACAAATGGCTTCGGAGCTCAAGGGTGGGCTTGGACAGCCTTCAGGGAGAGGGGATTTCTCTCCACCACGCTTGCAGGTCAAGGACTCAGTTTCCAGGAAAAGGCCTCAGAACAAAGTCCCTGTGAACGCCGTGTGAGAGGGACTCCGCAGCTTCTTGCTAGCCTCTTGCCAGGAGCTGATGGGCCTCCTGGGATGGAGCAGAGCACAGGATTTGTGCAGAAAGCAAGGTCAGGTTTTTAGGGCTATCAGGCAGGACTGTAAATGCAAACGCCAAAGGGTTCAAGTCCTTCTTGGTTTCGCAGAAGGAAACAGTAGGATCTCAGCATCCCCAGTACACCCTGGAGGTTTCTTGGGAACAGTGGTATTAACAGGCCCTGGAGGCTGTAGGGGAGAACACGCAGGGAATAGTATGTTAGAGGAGCAGCCAGCTGGGTGGCTGGAATATGTCGTATGTACACCAGGGCAGTTTGGAGCAGAGCCACAGTCATCCTGCCTCCTGCATTTCTGGCTTTCTCATGGCTGCTAAACACTCCCACAGCAGACAGACAGATGGACATTTCCCTCCTGCCTGCAGGGCATTGGCTCTGCAAGTCAGCTGGCTGTCATGGGAGGAAAGAAAATAGCACCTGCACTACTAGGTCACGTTCTAGGAGCTGTGGGCATGGAAGAGTGGCTTTAGCTCTAGCTGCTTGCCAGCAGCTGGCCCTTAATTGTAGCAATCTGGCTGGCATGGAGAGGCTGCGCCCTCCAGCAGAGGTGCTATGGCAGTGCTGTGCTCCAGGGCAGGGAGCTGGTGTTGCTTGGGGCAGCGCATCACAGTCTGGTTGCTGCTCTTCCCACCCATTCCCAGCAATGGGAGAATCGTTCCTGAGCCCTAGGAAGGTCTGAAGGTAGGAAGGAATTAGCCCAGCAAAGGGAGACTGCAGTGTGTGTGCATGCTCAGGGTCTAGGCCAGACATGCTGGATTAATGGAGGAGGAGATACTGCTGATGGCAGGAGGGGGAGATAGATCCCCTTCTGAGATGTGTGTGGGATAAAAGCCAAACGTGCTATGATCCTAGGGGAAACCCAGGGTCCTGGGGGCCTGAAGGGCATGGCTGCTTGGCACAGGAGGCAGGACTTACCTTGAGAGCGTGTCTGAGATTGTCTGAGCGTGTCTGAGATTGTCTGAGCCCTTCCAGGAACAAGGAAGTGTGTGACAATGCTCCAGCTCTGCTCAAGAAGCAAGGTTGGTTTCCTCTGACATGAACTGTGGAAGTGTGCAGGCCTATGGCCAGCAGCCTCCTGAGTGAGCTAGAGCTGCAGAGGCTGGGGAGAGGGCAGGCATGACCCTGTGACATTCCTTAGTCATGCTGTTTGCTGCTACAAGTGGAAGTGTCTGGGGCAGTGATGAGCAAACTGTGAAAACCCCTCTAGAGAGGATGGGGCTGACAGCACTGGAGAAGGGGAGCTGTTCTGTACAAGGGGCACAGTCTGTTCTTCTCCAGCATCTTCAGGCCTGGATTCCCACAGCCTAGCTCAGCAGGTAGAATTTGAGGTGGCTGTTCTTGGCACACAGAGGAAGGATGCTTGTTCCTTCATCTGTCTGAGAAATCTGTACCAGCAGATGTGGTAGCAAGCTGAAGCTGCCCAGGTGGGATGCCCAGCAGGATCCTAACAGCAGGCAGTATTTGCTGCTTCCTACAGGCCAGCGAGAGTTGTGTCTGTGCGCTCAGGCTTTCAGAAGCTCCTGCAGAATGGCAGGAGGACGATTCCACCTCATTTTGCAGTGCTGGATCTCCACCATCACCCTCCGTGCACCCCGTGCTGTACCTGCAGGTCTCTCAGACCCCATGTCCCAGGCTGCAGCGCTGCAGGCGGGCTGGGCAGAGGCTGCTGGAGCTCCGCTGGGCTCACTGGCCAGCCTGGGGACACAGGGCAGCCCCTCTGGAGGACTTGAGTGGCTGGAAAATCTCCTTGAAAAGGCTCTTTTCAGCTTCTGAAGAATATGAGTCAGGCACAGGTTGAACAATCCCCTTCCTTCCCCTCTTCTCCTACACACCCAAAATCCCCTGAGTGGGGACCTGCAGCAACCACTGATTCAGAAATTCATGATATGAGGGCACCGCGGAGTCAGATACGGGGTTTTTTTTTTCTTTTTTTTTTTCTTTCCATTGCTTAGCGAGGAGAAATGCGGAGCCAAAGAGAGTGCCCAGCGGCTCTGCTCTGATCCTGCCGCTTTCCCAGCCGCCTCCGGGGGTGTCCCGGGGTCAGGCAGACCTCGGCCCCAGCAGGACCCCAGCTCCTGGCAGCCCCACAGCGATGCTGGGGCTGGACCGGCTGCTGAGACCCGCCTGCTCCTCCGCGGTGAGTCGGGGGTGCGGGGAAGGGAGCTTCGAAACCCGATGCGGGAAAGAGGGATGGAAAACGCTGCGGGAGTGGGAGCTGCGGAGTGCGGGGTGGGGGCGGCGACCGGGAACCTGCGGGGGTGCACAGCCGGGATTTGGAGCCCGAAGGGCCGGGGGAGCCGGTCCGCAATCCGACCCCCGGTCCCGGTCCCCGGTCGGAGCCCCGGGCGGGGCGGGGCGGTGACGCGCGGTCCCGTCATTTCCCGGCTCGGCGGGGTTTCTAGGGACTTTCCGGAGCGGCGGTGCCTTCCTGCCGCCGCCGGGCCCCCGCTCACCCCCGCGCTCTCCCCGCAGCCCCGCGGGCGGCCCCGCGCTGACATGGACGAGCAGTTCCACTCGGTGAGTGCGGGCCGGGCGGCCAGCGCCGGTGGGTCGGTGTCTGACCCGGGGGGGGAGATGGGGGGGTCTGCGTTTGTCCCCAAGGTGGGACATGGGGGTCTGTGTCTGCCCCCGAGTGGGACATGAGGAGTTTGGTGTCTGCCCAAGGGTAGGAGATGGGGGGTTGGTGTCTGCCCCGGGGGAGGAGATGGGGGTCTGCGTCTGCTCCAGGGTGGGAGATAGGGGGATCTGCGTCTGCTCCAGGGTGGGAGGTGTGGGATCTGCGTTTGTCCCCAGGCTGGGACATGGGGGTCTGTGTCTGCCCCTGAGTGGAACATGAGGAGTTTGGTGTCTGTCCCAGGGTAGGAGATAGGGGGCCTGTGTCTGCTCCCAGGATGGGAGGTGTGGGGTCTCCATTTGTCCCCAGGATATGGGACATGGGGAATTCTGTATCTGCCCCACGGTGAGAGGTGGGGGCTCTGTGTCTGCCCCTGAGAGGGACATGAGGAGTTCTGTGTCTGCTCCAGAGTGGGAGATGTGGGGTCTGTGTCTGCTCCAGGGTGGGAGATGTGGGGTTTGCGTTTATCCCCAAGCTGGGACATGGGGGTCTGTGTCTGCTCCTGAATGGGACATGAGGAGTTCGGTGTCTGCTCCAGGGTTGGAGATGGGGAGCTCTGTGTCTGCCCCGGGGTGGGAGATAGGGGGCCTGTGTCTGCTCCCAGGATGGGAGGTGTGGGGTCTACATTTGTCCCCAGGCTGGGAGATGGGGGACTGTGTGTGCCCCCTGAGTGGGACATAGAGAGTTCTGTGTCTGCCCCAGGGTGGGAGGTGTGGGGTCCTGTGTTTACCCCCAGGGTGGGCAGTCAGGGGTCTGCATCTGCCCACTTCTCTTCCCCAGGAGGGGGTTCTGTGCCTGCCCCCGCAAGATGGGCAACGAAGGTCTGTGCCAGACCGCTCCCCCACACCCCCTAGGTGGGAGCTGGGGGTCTGTGCCTGCTCAAGGCAGTGGGGGTTTCAACCCCAACACGCTCATCACAATCATCTTTCCTCCCGCCACCCAGTGTCTGGATGGAATTGACTATGATGACTTCAATTTTGGCTCCCACATGATGGAGCAGAAGGAGCCCCCGATGGAGACAGGTAAGGGTCCTTCTGGCTGTGCCCTCTCAGGGGTCCCTAGCAGCAGCGGGGTTTCCCACAGGCTGACTCATGCCTTGTAGTTCCCAGCAGCACCACGGGCTCTGGCCCCACTGGCCCCACTGCGGGCTGGCTGGGAATCCCTGCCTCGTGCCACTGGGACAGGGACTCTTTGGTCTGGCGCTGCTGCTGTGTCTACCAGGGACCTGAGGTTGGGCTGTGGCAGGTTCCCAAGGGCTCCCCGCTCCTCGAATGCCAGAGCATCCTCTGGCCCTTCACTTCTCTCTCTGCCACTCTGATTTCTGGTCCTGGCTGGGCTCTGACAGCACAGGGTCCAGGGACCCTGCGGACCCCCATGGAACAGACAGGGGTCACCTCATATTCAGCACCATCCCTAACTCCATCATCCTTACTGGGAGCAGGCACTTCGGATATCCTATGTTTCTCACCAGTGTTTTGGTTATCCTGTGTTTCTCTTTCCTCTGTCCTTCAGTGGAAGGTCCCTACCTTGTCATCATCGAGCAGCCAAAGCAGGTAAGGACATCACCCAGGTAAGGGCAAGCGTAGCTGTCACCCCCTGCTCTCCCAGTGTCAAGCGTGGGCCACCCTTGGCTGACTCCCCTTCTTTGCCTCTGCAGCGGGGCTTCCGATTTCGATACGGCTGTGAGGGCCCTTCACACGGGGGGCTGCCAGGAGCATCCAGCGAGAAGGGGCGCAAGACCTACCCCACTGTCAAAGTGAGCACTGACCCCGGGTGGGGATGAGGCAGTGTCTTCAGCTGACGTGCGTAGGCACCAGGAGGGTTCCTCAAAGGAAGGACGCGACCTGTATATTAAGCTCTGCACATCTCCTGGTGCTGAAGGGGTGGGAGGGCTGCGGCAGGAGGGCTGGTGGCCATGAGGAGGAGTAGAAGGCACCTGCACAGTCCTGCAAGGTCCCAGGATGTTGTACCTGACTCCCATCTCCTTTCTCCGTGCAGATCTGCAACTACACAGGGATGGCCCGGATCGAGGTGGACCTGGTGACACACAGTGACCCTCCCCGAGTACACGCCCACAGCCTGGTGGGCAAGCAGTGCAATGAGGCTGGGAACTGCGTCGTCATCGTGGGACCCAAGGACATGACAGCTCAGTATGTGTGCAGGGACACCCGGGGTGGTCTCTTGCCTACATGGGGTGGTTGTAGGGCTGGCAGCGGCTTATGGGCTGGGAAGAGGAGGGGAGGTTAGTGCATCCAGGAGCTGAGTTTGCTAGATGGGGCCGGGAGTAGGTTTAGACAGGGTCATTGGTACAGCTCTGTCCCCTGAGCTTTTTGCACAGCTCTGAGTCCAGCACCTGCAGCTTGTTTTTGGGCTTGCAGCTCCACAGCTTTGCAAGTGACTTTTGTAGGCAGCCTGAGTTGTGGGATTATTTGGTAAGCAGTGGCAGGTGGCTCCTTGTCCAGGCAGCTGCTGAGGCAGGAGCAGGCAGGCTCCTGGCTGCTTGGGTGGCCGTGTGCCCTGACACTGCTGGCTCAGCAGCACAGTTTGGAGAAGAGAGTGTTTTCCCTGGGTCTTCTGCTGGAGTGGGACAGGAGGAGCCAGAGCTGTCTGTGCTTTACTACTGCATATGAAGTTACTTGTAGCTCTTGTAAATCCAGCCCCAGCTGCTGGCCCAGCCCAGTCCTGTTTACATCCTTCTGGCTTCCAGCCCTCTTGGTCCCCCACTTTGGATTTGTCACCTTTGGGAGCCTGGGGTTTCCCAGCCACCTCTTTTCTGGGCTCCTTCCCTCCCCTCTGCAGCTGATCCTCTTTGCCCTGCACACGTTGAGCCCCTGCTGCCCCGAGAGGCACTGTTCCCTGCTTTGCTCAGCACCTTCCCTTCAGTACATGGAAGCCTGCCTGCACCCCTGGCCACCTGCTCCCAGCCAGGGCGCCCCTAAGATCCCAGTGGAATCCCTCTTCTCCTGCAGGTTCAGTAACCTGGGTGTGCTCCATGTCACCAAGAAGAACATGATGGAGATCATGAAGGAAAAGCTGAAGCAGCAGAAGATGCGTAACAGGAGCCATCTGCTAACAGGTGAGGGCAGCCTAGGGGCTGAGGGGAGTGTGGACCAGCCGTGGCAACTAGATGAGCTGGTAGGGAATGGGCAGGGAGACCTAGAGCCCTGTCCGCTTGCCCAGCCTGATGGTATCTCCTCCTCCCCTGGCAGAAGCTGAACTGCGTGAGATTGAGCTGGAGGCAAAGGAGCTGAAGAAGGTGATGGACCTGAGCATCGTACGGTTGCGATTCACCGCCTACCTCCGTGATAGCAGCGGGAACTTCACACGTGCCCTCCACCCCGTCATCTCAGACCCCATCCATGACAGCAGTGAGCATGGGGCCAGGCTGGGGGGCGGATGGGGCAGAACAGGGTGAGGGGATGAGGAATGCTCTGTCTGCCACGATGGCTCCTAATGGCTCCTCTCGCTCTGCAGAGTCCCCAGGGGCTTCCAATCTGAAGATCTCGCGGATGGATAAGACGGCAGGCTCGGTGCGAGGAGGGGATGAGGTCTACTTGCTGTGTGATAAAGTTCAGAAAGGTAAAAGCTGTTCTGCTCAGCCCAAACTTCTCAGATGGGCTGTGGCAGGAGAGATCTGGGGCCCCTGAGCAGACAGGGGTACATGTTTCTGGAACCTGGTCAGGATGGGGAGACAGGTTGTGCCCCTTCTCTCCCTAGATGACATTGAGGTGCGTTTCTATGAGGATGATGAGAATGGCTGGCAGGCCTTTGGGGACTTCTCACCCACTGATGTGCACAAGCAGGTATTGGGGGAGGCACTGGGGGCATCCTGCTGTGCCCTGAGGCAGATGGGTGCCCTGCGAGGTGAGGGAGCCCCGTCTCCAGGGAGGAGCGGCAGCCCATGTCCCTCTGTCCTGCCCACAGTACGCCATCGTCTTCCGCACACCCCCCTACCACAAGCCCAAGATCGACCGTCCTGTCACCGTCTTCCTGCAGCTGAAGCGCAAGCGGGGGGGTGATGTCAGCGACTCCAAGCAGTTCACCTACTACCCTGTAGTGGAAGGTGAGCACCCCCCTGGCGGGCCGGCTGCCCTCTGTTGTCGGGGTTGCCCATCGCCCTGATACACTCTCTCCCACAGATAAGGAAGAAGTGGAGCGGAAGCGCAAGAAAGTTCTGCCTCAGTTTCCCCAGCACTTTGGCGGGGGCTCGCACATGGGAGGTGCTGGCGGGGGTGCCGGGGGCTTCAGCTCTGGAGGAGGTGAGTGGGGATGCCTTTTTCCCCTCAGCCCTGGGGCATTTCTGCTCTGCTCCAGCCTCACCCATCCCGTCTTGCTCCGCAGGGGGAAACTTCAACTTCCCCTACTCCCCTGGGCTGACCTACAACAGCATCTACTCGCCTGGCCCTCAGCCCATGGGGGGCTACCAGGGAGGAGTGCAGATGAAGGGCCCCGAGGCAGAGGGGCCTGGGAGTGACAGGCAGGAGCCTGCTGAGAGCACATCCTGCAAGGAGCTGCAGAAGCATGGTAGGGAGGAGTGAGAGTGGGTGTGGGTCAGGGACCTTTTGGGGCAGGGTTCCATGCTCCTCTACACCCAGGGGGGTGCAGAAGGGTGGATGGGGCTACTGCTCCCAGAGGTGACGTTCTGCTTCACGCCCTAGCTCAGCTCTGCCAGCTGTGGATGCTGGCACTGGCCCGTCGCAACGCCCACGCCCTGCTTGACTACTCAGTTACTGCCGACCCCCGCATGCTGCTGGCAGTCCAGAGGCACCTGGCCGCATCACAGGATGAGAATGGAGACACGTGAGCGCATGAGGGGCTTGGGGGGAGTGTGAGGAGTCTTTGTTGGCCATTAGAGCCATTATGGGGGATCTGGGAGTAAGAAGTGACAGGAAGGACTGAGATTGGTGTGGAGCTCAGCCAGGGGCCATCCCTGCTCTGTCCACAGGCCTTTGCACCTCGCTATTATCCATGAGCAGACGGCTGTGATCAAGCAGCTGATTGAGGTTGTCGTTAGCATCCCCAGCCAGCAGATCATCAACATCTCCAACAATCTGCAGCAGGTACATGTTTCCCAGGACAGCCGTATTTCCTTGGTCTGGGTCTCGCTCTGGTTTCCTGACCCCAGGGCTCGTTGCTCCTGTTGGGGGGAAGTTGCAGGGCATGGCACGGTGCAGTCATGCTGGTTGGGATGGTGGTGCGTGACTCAACTCCTTCTGCAAGCACTGCTGAGAGGGTGCTGCTGTCCCGCAGACACCGCTGCACCTGGCAGTCATCACCAAGCAGCCCCAGGTGGTCGAGCTCCTGCTGCAAGCCCGTGCTGACCCCACCCTGCTGGACCGCTATGGCAATTCCCTGCTGCACCTGGCACTCCAGGCTGGCGATGAAGAGATGCTGAGGATGCTGCTGGCCCACCTGGGCTCAGCTGCCCCTTACCTGCTCCGCCTGCCAAATTTCCATGGTGAGTTGGGCTGAGAGATGATGAGCAGGAGCCTGGCATCGCTGTCGTGGGCTTGTCTTGAGGGCTGCTGAGCCTCTCCCCCTGTTTCAGGCCTCCTGCCTGTGCACTTGGCTGTGAAGGCCAGGAGTTTGGCCTGCCTGGACCTGCTGATCAGGAAAGGAGCGGATGTGAATGCAGTGGAGAGGCAGGGGGGAAGGACCCCGCTGCACCTGGCTGTGGAGATGGAGAACCTGAACGTGGCCACTCACCTGGTGAAGAAGGTAGAGGGAGGATGGGCAATTGGTGGTTGAGGGATGGGGTGCAGGCTCCCCAGGGCCCTTAGGGGAGATGGGAGTCCCTTGTGGCCTTGGGGCAGTGGGGGAAGAGTGCTCAGGCAGCTCATCCTCATGGCCTCACTATTTCCTCCATAGCTGGGAGCAGATGTCAACAGCCGGACCTTTGCTGGGAACACCCCCCTGCACCTGGCTGCTGGCCTGGGCTCCCCTACGCTCACCAAACTGCTCCTCAAAGCTGGTAAGGTGCTGCCATCCCTCCCCACCCATCCCCGCAGTCCCAGCTGCCGGGGCCAGGGAGAGCCAGGGCACACGGTAGAGCTCAGCACCCTGGGTCAACCTGCCCTTGCTGGGGGCTCTGTCCACCCTTCCCTGACAGGGGCAGATGTGCTGTGCGAGAACGATGAGCCTGTGAGCCCATCCTCGTCGGAGTCCAGCAGTGACACAGACGCTGACCCCGAGGAGCAGGAGGTGGCCATGGAGTGCAGCCCCAGCCCTCAGCCCCCTGTGCAGGAGCACAGGCAGACAGAGCGCAGGCAGCGCCGCTGCCACACACCCCTGGACCTGACTCGGAGCCAGAAGGTGTGTGGGGTGTCCATCCCCCAGGAGTTGGGGCAGAGCTCCTGGAGATGCTCCTGTGAGGATGCCTGTACCCCTGCGTGTTCTCGGGGGAGCCGTGGCACAGGGTGGTGTGGGTTAGGCAGTACTTTGGGGGATGCTGATGCCTGTGCTTCTGTCCACAGGTGAGAGAGATCCTGCTGCAAGCATCACAGCAGGGCCCCGAGGCAGAGCTGCCCACTGCTCCTTGGCCAGGTGAGCAGCCCCTTCCTACTCAAAGGCATTGTGCCCAGGCAGGGAGGACCCTCCAGCAGCAAAAATGGGCAGCAGGTGATGGAGGCAACTCTCCCTCCCAGGGAAGGTCCTGTCACTGGACAGTGAGGCGCTGCGGGAGCTCGAGCAGCTGCTGAACCAGGACTGCAGCGGGTCTGACTGGATCGAGCTGGCAAAGCGGCTGGGGCTGTGCAGCCTGGTGGAGACCTACAAGGACACTCCCTCACCGAGCGGCAGCCTCCTGCGCAGTTACGAGGTCAGTGCCCAGCCCAAGCGTTCCGATCCCTCCTGCCCATCTGGCTGCCAGCTCTGCTCAGTGCCCTCTCTCTGCAGCTGGCAGGAGGCAGCCTCGGGGGGCTGCTGGAGGCGCTGGATTCCATGGGGCTCCGCAAGGCTGTGAGGATGCTCCACAAAACCGAAGCGCTGGAGAAGCTGCAGAGCACAGGTACGGGAAGTGAGGGGCTGGTGGGGTGTGTGTCCCTGCCGCCTCCCTGATCCCCCATTTCTCACAGCACCTGGGGCTTGCTTTGCAGAGCTGAAGGAAGACAGCGCCTACGGCAGCGAGTCAGTGGAGGAGGAGCAGGTGCCCACACTGGCCCTGAAGCCAGGGCCGGGGAGTGAGCTGCCCCACAGCCAGCAGCCGCAGGTGCACTGAGGGGCCGCGTTGCCCCCCAACCCTGCCCACGCAAGTGCCTTCCAGCCTTGGGGCCTGGCTGCCTGGACTCAGAGGGATGGGACGCAGCCAGATCCTGCCCCTCTTTGCTCTTATTTAACAGTCCCTCTTCTGAATAAATGGACAGTTTCTATTAGCCTTTGCCCTCCCTCTCTCCAGCCCTGGCTCTGCCTGGGGCTGGGAGTCCGGCAGCAAGGAGGCAGCTGCTGCCCCCTCCTCGGCATCTGTCCACACCAGGGCTGTCCCCAGCTGTGGGGAAGAAACCACTGCATACACAAGAAGTGAAGAGCAAGTTTTACTTCAGTAACTAAGATGAAGCTGTACAAAGGTTTTTCTCCCCCCGAGCCACCTATGGCAAGGATGGAGTTTTTAATTTTTTTCTTTTTTTTTTTTTTTTTTTGCAATAGACTCAAAAGAGCAGAATAAAAAGTTTGACACATTCGCAAAGTCAGTGCTGAAACCAGCCCAGGTCCCAGACAGCCGAGAAAAGCATGTGTGACAGCCTCCACCTGCAGCCCTTCTGCTGTCCCCAGGCCCTTCCCTGCACGCCCTGGGCATCCCTGTGGCCATGCTCCCCCACCAGCACCTTGCTCCCGATGAGCATCCTCCAGGCCCCCGGGATGGTGGGGGCTGCCCCAGCCTGCCCTCCCCTCGGCATGGAGGCAGCTCATGGCTGGGGAAGGGCTTGCACCACTGCTGCTGCAGCACAACGACCTTGCATTGCTGCAGCCCGGGCTTTGCTGGCAGCCTCCAAGGCCCCAGCCATATGTTAAAGAAGCGGCATGGGAAAGAAAGCTGGTTTGGGTCTGTGCCAGCCCTGCAGGGCAGTGGGGAGCCCCAGGTCAACCCTCATTTCAGGGGTCACCTTCCCACTGGGAGTACATCCCAACATGCCCCAGGTACCATGCTCTCACACCCAGGGAGTACAAACAGGGCTGGTTCAGGCTGCTGGAAGGGGTCGTAAAGCACTGGCACATCAGGCCACCCAATGGCACAGCCACAAGTCATCCCAAGGCTGCGTCCTCAATGCCGGTGGCCACAGGGCTGTGTCCATCTCTCTGAAGGGTTGCTGGTGTCAAAGCAGGGCTGGGGAGCAGGCAGCAGCACACACAGGAGCCCATGCACAGCTTGCTGCAGGGCTGGGAAAGTGTTAAAAAACCTCCTCCCCACAGAGGCAGTGCTGCCTAGAGGACATGGCTGGGTTTGTTGTGTGTTTTTTAAACAGTTCTGAAAAAGCATCAAAAGTAGCCCCCCGAAAAAACCTCCCTGGTGGTCAGCTTGATCTGGTACTAAAAAGTGCAAAACTGTATCACAAAAACCATTCAAAAGTTGTAAGAAAGCAGGGAGGGTGTGGGACAGGGAGGGGCCCAGGTGCCATCACCCTGGCTCCCCTGGCCCCCAGCCCCAGGAGAGGGGATAGACCAGGACTGGCCCCCTCCTGTCTGCCCCCACAGCACAACGGAGCTGAAGAAGCAGCCGCTGGCTTTGTTTTACTGCAGGGGTGGTGGGGTTTTGTCTTTTTTTTTTTTAGCCACTGAAGAAGTGAGCCCAGTGGGTGGGTTTTGGTTCTTCCCCCTCCCCAGGGGAGGGGGACTGGGTCCTGCAGCCAAATGCAGGACAAGGAGGGGCATGAACAAGTCTGATGGTGCTGGCAGCTCCTGCAGGCAAGGACCAGGGACTATCCTGCTCTGCCACTGTTTCCAGCAGAGAGGCCGCAGCCCTGCCTGGCTAGCGCTGGTGGCCAGGGAAGGGCTGACACCCCCCCATGGACGTACTCATGCAGGGTCTCGGCAGGCACGTGGCCCTCATCCCAGTGCCAGAGGAGTAGGAACCGAGCTGCAGCGTGGGTGGCTGATGCTCCTTGCTTATGACTTCTGGGGGTGGCCAGGGGGCTGGCGGCCGGTGCGTTCTGAGATGTTGCGCTTCACCTTGGTGCTGATGCTGGAGGGCTCTGCGTTGAGCGAGGGGCTGGAGCGGGACTTTTTCAGACCATCGTCCTCCCCACCCGCTGCATCAAAGAGGGTGGACTCAAACGCTGCCAGGTCCTCGGAGCCTGCCTTCAGCTTGGCCCGCAGCAGCATAGCGTAGGTACCATAACGGGATTTCTGGAGGGCACAGTGCAGCAGAGAGAGGTGTTGGCGAGCTGGGCACTGCCCTTCAGCCAGCATCCCAGGGTAGGGGGATGCTCATGGTCCCTCCATGTCCCAGCCAGCATCCCAGGGTCGGGGGGTGCTTGTGGTCTCAGAGCACAGCAGTAGCACAGCACAGTGCAGCTGACAGGGAGGTAGGGTGTCCCATCACTCAGCCTGGAAAAGTGATAGGGGTAGAGGGGCTGGGGGCAAGGAAAGTATCCCAGCTCACCTCAAACTCCAGGTACTCTTCCTTCTGCTTCAGCTCTTCGTACTCCTTCCCCTTCACCTTCTTCTCGGGCAGTGAGGAGCGATGCTCGAGCAGCTCTGCTGACATACTCTTGAACTTGGTCTCATGGCTCTTCACCTGCTCCTCCTGAGGAAAAGTGGCACCATATCAGTGCCTTGCTCTGCCCTCTGCTCTGCCCCATGGCAGTGTGAGCCAGCTTGGACCAGAACAGGTTTTTCTCCTCCTAGGTCCAGCCAGGATCTCAGCTTCTGCTCCTGGGTTTGTTCGCAAGGAACAAGACCTTGCTGCCTGTCCCCAGCTTCAGCAGCTCTTGCTCCATGTCTCCCTGACCACCCTCACTCAGCCCTGTACCCCACTGAGAAGCAGCTGGGCATGTGGCAGCCCATGGGTCCTGCTAGAGGAGACAGGGCCACCAGCAGATCCAGGGAGTCTGTCCCATGCTCCTGGCTGCTTCCACGCCATGGCCTACCTGGGACAGCCTGGTGCAGGAGCTGGGCAGCAGCGGGCGGCTGAACTTCTTCTGGGAGCCAATGGCTGCAGGGAAAGGGGGTGCGGAGAACATGGCTGCCACCACATTGATGCGCGTGATCCATGAGTGCATCTGTTCAGGGTTCCTGGGGGGAAAGGCCAAACAACAGATGGGCTCTAAGTAGCACTATCCGTGTCACAGGCAGAGGGACCTGCCCTGCAGAAAAGACCCAGGCTCTCTAGGCCTGGCCCAGGCCAACCACAGCACCCGCGGCTCTGCCCCCAGTGGCCGAGGCCATCGCAAGTCCATTGGTGTGTGAAGAAGAAGAGGCGCTAGGCAAGGCACAGTGCTGACACCAGGTCTCTATCCTTCCAGAAAGAGCCAGGAATGAGAGAACAATGTGGCCCTAAGCCCCATCCCACCCTCTGCCCCAGCTGGACGAGCGGAGAGCCCAGCTGGTGATCCTGGGGGACTCACTGTGCTTGGAAGAGGAAGACTCTCCAGTCAGCTGTCCTGAGGTAGAAGACATTGGGCCGCTTGCTGTAGTCAGATGCCCGCGTGGCAAGTGAATGGTGGATACTAATAGCATTCTTCAGTTCCTCTTCCGCCAGTGCCTTCCCTGGCTTATACTCCTCCTGTGAATCGCAGGGTGTTTCAGAGCCAGCTTAGGGATGCACCCCACTGTGAGTCAGCTCTGTGAGACTGCAGGCGAGTGCTTGCAGCGGTGGGGCTTAGACATCACCTCCACCAGGCTGCTGCAGGCTCTGCATCTAGTTCATGCCATCCCCACTGGGCAGAGGCTGCACCTGCTGCAAGCCTCAGCTTGGCAGCAGCATGGTGGCTGTTTCCTGCTATCCTGCAGCTGGCAGCATGTGCGCCTGCAGGAGACTGTATTTGCGGCTCATACTGCCCCTAAGGCAAAGGCCTCAGTGCCTCCTGTCTCCCCAGCCCAGCCCAACATGCAGGGCCTTCAGCTAGCAGACGCTTCCACCACCTACTCAGAGCCCAAGTACATTGGGAACAGAGATGCCACGAGGGACCCGAGCAACGGTTCAAAGGAGGCACGGTGCTAATTCTGGTTAGGATGGGCTTCGTAATACCATGCACAAGTGTCTCTCTCGCTGCTGTGGGGACTGCTGTGACCTCCCACCCTGGGCCCCTCCTTGCCACAGATGCAAAAGGCCCCACTGCCGCCTACCTTCTGCAGGTAGAGAATCATCCCCTTCAAGATGGCATGGAAGGGCTTCCAGCCGCGCTTCCCTCGGGGCGCTGCCAGGGACGAGAGAGCAGCCCAGACATCAGCCATGGCACCAAGCAGGAGGAAGGCACCCACCCCCCCCGCCCCCCGCCGCTCATCCTCTTCCAGCCAGCCCTGCCACAGTGCATGTCACCCCACCCCGGGGACAGGCGGCATGCCAGGACTGTCCCCGCACACCTGAGCCCGTGCCGGCCGCGTGGCTAGCAGATGGTGCTGCTGGCAGGGGGGGCCGCCTGCCGCCTCCCGGGGCCAGCACCGCTGCGCTTCCTGCCTCGCTGCTCACGTTCAGCTTCACCACTGCCTCCCTGCTCCTGGACGAGGATGAAGCGGTGCTGCCCGCCAGGTAATGCTGGCTTCAGAAGGCGGCTGCATCTAATCAGATCAAGGCAGCATTAGATGGCCAGGGCTTAGAGGGGATTTTACAGCAGAAACAATGAATGTGCCTGACAGCGCCCAATCTGCAGCAGCCCACTGTGCAGCTTGTTTACTGCACCACAGGACACCTCCCTTCATCACCGTCATCCTGTGGCAAGGGTGCATCTCCCCTGGAGGTAACCGCATCTCCCTGCCTGCTCCCTTCCCTCTGCCACGACCAGCAGCCGCGCTGCCACCTTGGCCTCCGTCCAGCCCTGGTTGTGGAGGGGTGAACGGGCAGGGACAGGCTTTCAGGCTGAGAGCTGAATTATGCCGGGCACAGCCAAACAGACAGGGCACAGGGAGCTGACGCTGGAGGCTGGCATGATGCATCAGCCCTCATATAGTGACTTCTGCCCTACTGCCTGTTGGGTTCCTGTAGCTCCCTACTGCCTCCAAGTCCTTCCCCTTGACTCCCCAGGCACTTACTTTTCTTGCAGTCGGGATCAGCGTGGATCTTGCGTACTAACAGTCCATGTTTGTAGGTGGCAATGCTGGAGTCTTGGGAGAAGTCCAGAAAAGGGTTACTGCAGCTGATGCGCTTGATGGACTTAGGGTTGGGGTCTGCCAGCTCCGAGAGAGACTTTCTCAGCTCCTCCTCATCTCTGCTAGGCACAGATTTGGGTGCGTAAAGCGGCTTGTTACCTTGACTGGGACAGCAAACACCAAACCTCCTACTTGCTGGTGCCACTTTTAGGTCTGGCTTCTGAAAAGGAGGCCAGGAGCAGCAGAGCAGGCTGAGCCATCTCCCATCACCACTGGAGAGCATCCCAAACCCAGTCATGACTCTGTGCCACTGCCCCTCTAGGCTGGCAGCTGAGGTGCTGCCCATGCCCTCAAAGACAAGGTGAGGGGGTGTCTGCTGCCAGTAAAGGGCTGGGAGCCCTGCCTGCTGCAGGGAGTAAGGAGCCTTTATGGACAGGGCTGGGACTGATGCTGGCCAAGCCAATAAGCCAGGGGCTGTGGATGAGCAGTGCCCTGGGGCGTGGCACCACCACAGCCCCCCTGGCCCACCACGTACAGGCTTGCAGGCAGCAGCCCACAGGAGAAGAGGGTCTGGAGGGAAATCCCCTCAAAGAGACAGAGACCCAGGCTTCAGACCCCATTCCTTCAGTGCAGCAGTTTGCTATGGGGCTCAGAGCCATTGGCAAAGGGGTGCAGGGGACCCGTGGTGGGGAGGCCTTGGGTAGCACCAGTCCTGAGGCAGGAGCACAGATAGGCAGGACACAGGCAGCCCCAGCAGCAGGAGGGGCAGGCCCCCACTCACACTCTCCACCCTGGTTGTGGCCCCTTGCACTGTGAGCAGGCTGCATCAGTGCTGCTCCCTCCACCCAGCAGGAAGTTGTGTGAGCCCAGAGCTGCTGCCCCCCCTACACCTCCTTCAGACCCGCTCACTGCTAATTAAACCCCTCAGCATCTGCTGGCGTCTCCATGGCAGCAGCCCGAGCGCATTGGCTCAGCGCTGGCGGTACCACCGGGCTGATTAATCCCCGCAGCACAGGCGCTGCCGCTCCTGCCGCTGGAGATGGCAGCTGTGGGCGAGGGTGCAGGCACCCTGCGGGGCCCCAGCACAGCCACAGCTACCCTAGAGCCTGCCTGCTCCCGCTCCAGGCACGGCTGCCAAGCCACAAAGTGATGCCAAAGCTGCGGGGAGCTGGCCTCAGGCAGCCCTCCCCTAGCACGTGAAGGAATAGGTCCCCAGGGAGGTGCTGAGGGCAACCAGGGGTTGCCACTGCAGCTCTCCACCTCCCATCCTGTTGCAACTCATCCCACCCTACATCCTCACAGCCCTGCAGCATCACAGCTGATGGGGCCTCTAGGGCAGGGTGATGCTCTGGGGAGGGTGGCAGAGGCAGGGAGGTCCTTTCCACCAGCATGATGGCCCCACGGCCTGCCTTGTGCTGGACAACAGCATTCCCTGGGAGGGGTACTCACATGGCCCACTGTAGCTTCTCATTCTTGATGGAGCCATACAGCGTCTGCAAAGAGAAAAGCAGGGGGTCAGCACAAGAGCGCTGCCAGGTCAGGTCAGGGGAGCTGCTCCAGGGATGGAAGGGGCATCCCAGGCTGGCTCAGAGGTTAAGGCAACTCCAGGCCACTTCATCCTGGTCCAGCCCTGTCTTGGCTAGGCAAGCCAGCCAGCCTCATTTCAAGGCTACAGGTACTTTCTCCTGGGAACCATGGGACCTGCAACCCCATGCACACCTGGGGCACAGCACTGGCTGGCTGTCTCTCCTCTCCTCACCCCTCTCCCCTCCTGCCCACAACAGTGGCACAGTTAACAGCGAGGGACACCGAACATTTCCAGTCTCTTGGGAGAGTCACTTCTCCCTGCTCTGGGGTATCCCAGGCTGGCCAAAAGGATGGCCTTCAGGAGGCCCAGGCCCCAAGAGAGAAGCCTTCAGGCTGGACTTCATTGGTGCATGGCTGCATCCTGCTCGGCAGGACCTCAGCCTGCCCCGGAGCCTCCAGCCGCTCCATGCCACAATACCCCACAGCCAGTAACCCCCCTGCCATCAGCTGCCTGTCGTGGGCTGGCAGAGGAGAACTCGTGGCAGCACCCAGAGCTCCACAGTGATGGGATGCTCCTGTGGGAGGCTGCCCAGAGCATGCTTAAGCTTTGGGAGACACTTCAGCTGGGCGCTGGCCCTAAACCTGCAGAGACATCAGCACAATGTTATTCATGAAGACATCAAAGGACTTTGTAGCTGGTCAAGGCAGAGCAGGTGCTTGCCTACTGCTGCTTTGCTCCTGCTTGGGGTGGCTGTGGCCTGTCCCTAACCCCTCAAGCACCGTGCCCTCCCTGCCGGCCCAAACACTGCAAAACTGAGTAAGGCAGGACCCGCTGCCTGCATCTCAGCTCAGGAACAAGCTGAGCCTGCCTGCAGCAGGATGCTCCAGGGCCTCACTCCCAAGTGTTGGTCTGGTTCGAGCTGGGCGCAAGCCAGAGGCACCGAGCATGGCTCTCCAGCCAGAGAGGCTCCAGAGAGGGTTTCAACACAGTCCTTGCTTCGGAGCAAGATCTGGAAGGCATCATCCTTGGAGGAAAATAATTGAGTCTCGTACAGGCTGTTCAGGCAGCTGTCAACATCCATCACTGGGCCAGAGACTGCTGCAGAAAGACCTGGCTTGTGGCTGAGAAAGTACAACCGGAGGCGTGCAGGGGCCCGAGAAAGCCAGACAGGCCCCAGCAGTGTCTGGGGAAGGGACATCCATCACGCCCCTGAGCGGCCAGGATGGAGCGGGGACCCAGCTACTCCTGCACTTCCCTGCCAGGGAGACACTGGCACCACCACACACTGTTTCTCAGAGGAGGAAAAGGATCACCTCAATCTAGCAGGCAGAAAGCAGGGTTCACTTGTCTCCTGGAAGACAGGAGGCTCACAGGGCAGGTATGGCCTCAGCGTCTGAGAGGAGATTATGCCCTGGCCCACCCTACCCGGGCAGTGGAGGGGCGGGATGTCATGGTGTGAGCAGGGGACCTCCGCCTCTGGGCTGGGAGCCAGGTGGCCAGAGGAGCGTGGGTTGCAAAGAGACCTAGAGAAGAGGCTGGGGATTAAAAAAAAATAAGAACACAAAGTCCTGCAGAACATAATCTGGGAGCAGAGCAGGGGGAGAAACAGGCATCTCAGAGCAATGTAGGTGATAAGGAGTCACCAAAGGAAACAGAAGGGAAAGGATTTTACTCACTGCTGGGGACATAGACAAGAGATGTTGAGAATCAACAGACACAAAAAGGAGACAGGAAAACTGGCACAGAGCTGGAGACTGGGAACTGCAGAAAAGCTTCTCCGAAAGAGTAGGCAGGATGGGACGTGTGGCTTGGCTCCCACCCAGCTCAGTGACGATACAGAGTGGTCAGCTCCCTGTCCCCAAGGAAAAGACCCTTGAACCAGCAGAGTGGGGATTTTGGAGGAGAGGGCAAGGCATCGCACCAGAGGGAGCCACACTTGCAGGAGGAATGAGTTGATGTCAGAAGATCCTCAGGGAGTAACTCTGGATAGCACAGGGCCAGAAAACAGCTCGTCAGAGCACCGCGCTACAAAAACCTGGGCCCTAGGACTGCTGGTAAACACCTCAAAGGCTGAACTGCCTTGTAGCTTCAAAAGGCTCCATCCACCCTGCTACAAAGCCCTGACAGCATCCCACAAGCCTGCTGCAGGCAGGGGCTGCCAAGTAACCCCCCCCTCAGAGATGGGGAGCAGGAGCTGCTCAGCACTCCTGGGTGAGGGGGGACACTGACAGGCAAACGGGGAGACTGGAGGGATTGAGTGGACAATGCAAAGCTTTACATCTACATCCTGCCAAGTCTCTGCTTGGCTAAATGCCATCCACAGCAGACACCAGTGTCAGGAACAAAGCTGGTGGACTCAGGCCAAGTCCCAGCCGAGAAGATGCACTCCAGACACAAAGCTCATCCTGCTTTTTGGGCCTGTGGCACCAACTCCTGTCAGTCCACTAGATTCTGGACTTTTTGGTGCACAGACTGTTTCTGCTGGGGAAGCACGGATCATGCAGGCTCCTGAAGCCTGATTCACAACCATGTCAGCAAAGACCAGAGACACCAGTTTCACTGCTCAGCAAGTCTCTCTTCTCCAGACTGCCTTTGCTCTATGGATTCATTCCTAAGGGATTGAAAGGATGGCACCTCTTGCAAGTTCTGAACTTGCAGTGACCACCCAAGAGAAAGCAGGGCACTGGCCCCACGCCACCACAGCCAACTCCAAGTGTGGTTGGTGCTTTTTGTCATCACCAGGTTATGAGCTCACCGCTGCAGCATGCCGGGCCAGCCAGCCAGCTCTGCCCTGGACAAGCACAAGACCAGAGACCTACAAATATAATGTCCCAGTGGGATTTCTAACTGAATCAACATCTTTCTTTGGTGCCTTGCCTTCCAAAAGCAAGCTGAGTAGAGTCCTGCCCTCACAAATATCTCCAGGAAGGGCTGCACTAGGCAAGAGGCAGGTGGCTCTGATACTTCAGCCCAGCGTTACTGCCATTTCTGCTGGGGACCGGGCTACCCAAGCCAGGCAGGGAGAAGACATCCCCCTTCAGCTCCTCAGCCCAGAGCAGGCCAGAGGGGAGAGCTGGGGCTGGTTTGGGGAGCCGGGCAGCAAGATGGCCTGGACATAGCTTTGGCACAGAAGAGACTGTACTGAGGGCTATAGCCCAGCATCCAAGCAACAGAAGAGTGCTAAAGCGGGAATTTAGGCATCTGACAGAGGGTTTTAACCCTTTCTGAGGTGCCTCTTTTATAGATCACAACTCTTATGGCCACGTTCTCTTTCCAGTCTGCTGGTTCCTGTCCTAACTAACATACTGGCTTTCAGCACTGCAAAATTCCCCGTGCAGGTCAAAGTTCCCCTTCCTCCTGCTAGCCCTAAAACCAGCCACTGCTGCTTGACATTCTGCAAAACAGACTTCATAGCCACCAAGCAGCCTCCCTGCAGTCATTTTCCCTCTCTCCATGCCTGGCAGCGTTTCAATATAAGAGCTTAGCTGCTAGCTTTCCCCAACTTTTCCTTAGCAAAACACCTTTCTCTACACCCGGCCACAAAGCTCTGTTGGGTCCCCCAGACACCCAGAACCCCAGCTGCGCAGATAAAAACCGCACTGTCAGATTAGAGATGTAAATCGTCAGGAACCGTACCTACACCAGGCCCCTTATTCACCTTCACAGCACCCACTCCACCCCCGCTCCCTGCCCAACACACAAAACCCCTGGTCAAGAACAACTCATCACCTGGCACACACCAACCCCGCTGCGCACACTCCACGTCCCCCCCTCCACTGCAGAGGGGTTGCCGTGTGCACACACAGTGGAGTGACCTGGGGACTTTTTTTTCCACTTTTGGGTAGGCTGCCATGGGGACAGTGTCCTGCGTGTCACCTTCCTCCCTGCTGCAGGCAGCAACAGCAGGCAGCGGGCGATAGCTACTTGTCCATGCCCCACACTTGCGACTCAGCAACATCATGAGCCGGCACCAGCCTCGTAACAACATTTCTTGCTCTGCCAACTACCTGCCCCAGAATGGCAGACCTCTCCATCCCTCCCATCGCAGCCCTACAATATGGGATGCAGCGACCTAGTGTCTCCTTCCAACTGCATGTTTCCATCTGAGTGCGTCACAAGTTAATGCTGCCGCCAGACCGTACTGCGCTATGACAGCATCACTGCTTGTCACGGCCCCAGTGGCCCCACGGGGATGGTTTTCGGCCCCGATGGCCCCACCGGGCAGCTCTGGGGTACGCTGCCTGCTCTGCTCCAGCCCGAGGGTTCTTGTTCAGCACCCGATCCAGGTAGGACGTGCCCAGGGACAGCCTGTTCGTTTCTCCCCACCTAGGGCTGATGCACACCAGTGTAACACCTCCAAAAAGGACGCTGGCTTGCAGCAAGTGAGCTCTTGGCAGTAAAATCCCCTTTTTCAGTCCAGGCAGCCACTCCATCCTCTCCAGCCCGGCTCGGCGGTCCCCGACACCCCAGCGCAGCCCCTGGCAAGGAGCCCGCAGGGCTGGTCGCTAATGCTAAGCTTAAGCCGGTCCCAGCGGAACGGGCTCTGTCCCGGATTCCTCTCGCAGCACCGTTTTCCAGCAGGCACGGCCGCCGAGCACCGCGAGCAGCGCCAATGTCACCCCGGTCCGGGTGGGATGCGGGGTGGGCGGCGGGGACGGAGACGGGCTCCTTGGGGCGGAGGGGGACCCGGTGCCGCAGAAATCGCTCCGTGGAGGGACCTGGGGCCGAGGTTCTCGCGGCGTGCGGCTCTCTCTGTCCGTCCGTCAGTCCTCCCGCCCGCAGCCCCGCGGGGCGCCGCCATCCCCCGCCCCCTCGCTTACCGGCTTCTTCTTGCGGCGGCTCTGCAGGCGGCTGACCACCAGGTCGGTGTAGAGCACCGGCTTGAGGGTGCGGGAGCGCTGCGGCCACCCGTAGCAGAAGGTCTCGGCGCCGCGGTAGTTGCGCCCGTAGCGCACCGAGCACATGGAGCGGGACCGCATGCGCCCCGCGCTGCTGTTGATGCTGTTGACGCCGATCATGCTGCCGCTGCTGCCGGCGGCGGGGCCCGGCGGAGCACCCCCTGCCGCCCTCCCGCGCCGCCGCCGCCGCCGCCTGTTGAAGCGGGGCCGAGCCGGGCCGCGATCCCGCCGCTCCCGCCGCCGCCGCCCCGCCCCGCCCCGCCCGCGGCCAATCCGGGACGAGACCGCCCGGCAGAGCCCACCGAGCGGGCAGAGCCCGGCCCAGCCGGCCCGAGCCCAGCCCCGCCGACTCACAGGATCACCAGGCTGGAAAGGACCCACAGGACCATCGAGTCCAACCATTCCCATCAATCACTAAACCATGTCCCTCAGCACCTCATCCACCTGTCCCTTAAACACCTCCAGGGACGAGGACACAACCGCCTCCCTGGGCAGCCTGTTCCAGTGCCCAATGACCCTTTCTGTGAAATATTTTTTCCTGATGTCAAGCCTGAACCTCCCCTGGTGGAGCTTGAGGCCATTTCCCCTTGTCCTGTCCCCTGTCACTTGGGAGAAAAGGCCAGCTCCCTGCTCTCCACAACCTCCTTTTGGGTAGTTGTAGAGAGCAATAAGGTCTCCCCTCAGCCTCCTCCAGGCTGAACAACCCCAGCTCTCTCAGCCCTTCCTCATAAGGCCTGTTCTCCAGCCCCCTCACCAGCTTTGTTGCTCTTCTGTGGACTCGCTCCAGAGCCTCAACATCCTTCTTGGAGTTGGTCCAAGACAAGCCCAGCCAGTCCGAGCCCAGCTGAGGCAGTCCAAGCCAAGCTGAGCCCAGCCGAACTGAGTTGGTCCGGTCCGATCCAATCCAACCTGATCCAAGCAGCCACAGGGCAAAGGTGCACGTCTGCCCTGGTGGGACAGCTTCCCCAGGTGCCCCAGCAGGGACAGTGACAGCGGGTGGTGAGCGCTCCCAGAGCCCCAGGGGCAGCAGCGGTGACAACCTGGGCTGCACCCGGCAGGCTGCTCCTTGCTCGGTACCAGCCGGATGGCTGCAGAGCTGCCGCTGCAGCCCAGCCTCACTGAGCTGGTAGTTCTCAGGCCTTCCACCTCCAGTGCCCATCCCACACTTGATCCTCCTGCCCATTCCTTCGAGGTCAGACCAGAAAAATCAGTAGCTGGAGCTGTTTGGCTGGTTAAGGGCGGGATATGGATGCTCCAGGCAGCCGTTTCCATGAAGAAGCAAAGGGCTGGTCATCCTTGCAGAAAGCACGAGGTTTGATGTGTAATTTAGTTCAGCTTAACTGAATAGGAGATTCGGCCAGCGGAGGAGAAATTTTCCACTCTGTCCTCACTTGTTTGGGATGGTGATCACTGGGCAAAACTTGTGAGGAAGTGACCATGAGTGCCCAGCCCTTCTGAGGTGCTGGGCTGCTCCTGAGGCTGGGGGGAGCATGGGAGACAGGGCAGGGACACGTATCACGCCCAGGAGAAAAAGGCAAAAGAAAATAGCCTGGGAGATTAGATTGAGCGAGCGTTCCTGAGATTATAGCTCAGAGGTGGGAGCTGGGGCTTTCTTCCCACACTGCTAATCATGTACCCAGCACTCTGAGTAGAGTGCCTGAGCCCTGCCGCTGTGCCTCCAAAGCTGGAAGGTGGGGGCCCATCCTACCTTCCTCCTCCAGGGACCCGACTGCATTGTCAGGCTTAATTCATTAACATCTGTGAAGCACTGTGGCTCCTAGGCTTGAAGGCAGCACAGATTTGGCTCATTGCTGCAATCACTAAGCAGCACCAGGGAGAAATGGGGTCTGATCTAGCCCTACTGTGTTGTTAACAGCCAGCAAAGCACAAGGTTAAGCTAAAAAAGTAAGGGAGATGGGAAAGAGCTAGGGCTCCGCAAAGTGATCAATCATGTAAATGTCAAATCCACATCTGAAATATCACAGACAATCAGCAACAGTGAGTGAAATTCGGGGGGGGAGGGGGAAAAATCACACTAATATGAGAAGAAAAACATCTCAAGAGCTAACCAGAACACCATCAGCTCTAGGACATCGATCCTGCTTTGCCTCCCTCCTCGGGCAGCTACGTTCATTTGGCCACAGGAATATGGATCCAAGCCTGCACACGTGGGCATCCTCTGGTATGGTATTACACAGGTTCTTATATCCCCCACATGGATCCCTGCCCTGGTGGGATGACACTTGAGTTGGAGAACTGGGCAGCCTGGCTGCTGGAGTACAATTCTCCGATACAGCTTTCAGATCCAGAGGAGAGGATTTCCAGCAGTAGTGCCAGTAAGACATCACTACGTTAGCTCCAGCAGCAGTGCCGTGCAGGGCACAGCAAGGCACTGCCAATGAGGGGGACGTGGTGCTCAGCTGTGAAAGCACAAGCTTTCAAGTGTTTTCATTTCTTCTGCATAAAATTGGGATTGTTTACATGTATTATCTACTAGCAGATAAAGTTCTCATCTGACTCAAGCTGCCACCCGCTCTCAGGCATCGTGTTGTCTTTGTCTTGGGACTCCCTGCAGCCAGAGATGAGGGGAGTGCCCAGGCTCCCTGCAGGTATATTCCTGATGCTGAGCCCAGAGTCATAGGCATGCATCCCCTGCAGCCACCTAGGTCCTTCCTTGCTGTCCCCATTCCCCGGTGGTGAGTGTTGTGTGGTGGGGCCACCTCCAGCCTTTCAGCTCTGAAGCCTGTGGGGTAGCAGCCTGCTCTGTCTCCCCAGGAAGGCTCGGAAGAAATACCAGGACCTTTCTTCTGTGCTGCCGGAGCTGCCCAAGACCCAGCCTTGAGCTTTGGGAAGCTCTTGTGAAGCCTGCCAGCCCTTCCCCTCCCCTGCTACCCTTAGGAAATGTGTGTGCTCCTGGAGCGCTAAAATTAGCCAGCCAGCCAGCTGTGCGGCACGCTTGCTGAGGAGCCTCAGTCCCCGAGGAGGCAGCATCCTAACTGGGGTAACGGGGCTAGCACAGGCTGACGCAGGGGGAAAGCCTTTCCCCATTTCTCTGCCCCCTGAGCCTGTGCGGGAACCAAAGCACCAAGCAGCTGAGAGCAGTGGGCAGAAGAGAGGAGGTGTCTGGCAAAGGTTGCCCAGGAGCATCACAGCCCCTTCAGGCACTGTTCCTTGCTGCCCCCCTCCCCAGCACTGGCTGACAGAACTTTCCCCATCTCAGCTGCCCCAGGACCCTGCTCCCCCTTGCATGGGCAGGGGCTCTCTGAAACAGAGCAGTGCTTCAGGTGAGGAGCCTGCCCCGTGCACGGTTCCTCACGCTGCCTTTTGCTCCCCCTCCCCAGCACATCTCCCATACAGAGGCGGCTGAAAAGCAGCAGTGGGAAGCAGCACAGCTGCAGAGGGAACAGGCCATTTTTAGCAGAGCAGCCTCCCTGCTGCTGGGCTGCTGCACAGCTGTGTGGGGCTGTGCTGCAGCACCACAGCCTCCCTCTGCTGCTTTACACCCAGCTCCTACCCAGGAGAGAATACCTGTAGTTTCTTGGCACTTGCTCGCTGCCCTGTTTCCCACTGGCTGGGATCTAATGGGATAACTTGATCTTACATGTTTAAACTGCTGGTACTTTTGGGGGTGAAGTTTAACAGGGATGTGGTGGTGCTTGAAGTGCAGAGGTGTCCAACCATGAGATGCTGGGGGCTGAAAAGCAGGCATGCCAAGGAGCCTGTGGAGCTTGGACGCTCCAGGGTGCAGCAGCACCGGAGGGTAGGGGTTCAGGATCCTCATTCTGGATGTTTCTATTTCATTTTGAGTGCTTAAAGCCTTTTCTGGAACTGGGTTTAAAATTAGAGGAGAATTTTTCCCGAGCAACTCCTTTTCCTGGAGAAGCGTGGGCTGAGAGGGAGGAGAGCCCTATTGAGAGCTGCTGGTAACCCCATAATGATGGGGTGAGCGACACAGCCAGGAATAGACCCACAGAGGCAGAAAAAGGAGCTCAGCTTTTCACCTTCCATTGCCTTTTTAAATCGACCATGTCTCCCATCATGGCTCTGGCACCCTGTGGGAACCCATCCTCTTCATCATGAGTATTTGCCATCTGTAGTGCTTTACAAACAGCAATGGTTTCTGCCCAGCAGGTCTCATGTAGCTAATCCTATTCCCAAAGCCCAAGATGGGGACAGGGCAGCTGAAAAATCCCTCCTGAGAACAGGTGATGCTGGAGAAACACAGAAGTCTGAGGCTGGAGGTGCTTGCTGAATATTGCCTTCCTCAGCCATGCACCATCCGACACTGGGTCAGGCAAGGAGAAGACAAGAATCCCCCTGTCACAACAGTGTGGTTAGTTCCCAGCTCTGGGACTTTAATCACTAGCCCACCCTTCCCATCACCATGCCTTGCCCGTGTCACCAGAAACACTCCTCCTGCCACCCAAGATACCTCCAATGCCAAGGCCTGGCCATGGCCTTGGGCTCCAGTGTTCCAGAGAACCAGGAAGGGCCAAGTACCACGGGGTCAATGCCAAGAAGCCTCTGGATGCGGCAGAGCAAACCAGTGCTCATATGCTGCCCCCATGTGTGCCCTTTTGCCTGTGACGTAGGCAGAGCAAGAGCAGTGAGGGCATCAGGACCCCAGCCAGAGCACCAGTGTCCTCCTGGAGGAACAAGGCAGCCCATGCTCCCCTCAGCAAGGCACGAGGAAAGCTGCAGGCCAAGGATATTCCTGCACAAGGATGGACACTTTCACTGCACCTCACATAGACATCCATGTGGTCCCACCCAAAGCTCTCTGTTTTGCTCCTGCTGCTTGGCTAACCAGGGAGAGTGACCAAATTTACCTTGAGCAGCTCCTTGGGGAAGTCAGTGCCTCCATTGAGACCCTCCAAGTTGCAAATGAAGTCAGAGCAGGACATTCTCTTCCCAATGTTCTGGGGGAGTTGGGAAGAGAGAAATACAGGGGGTTACCTTTGAGCCAGGGGACCAGCACTGGTTGGAGTCAATCCCACAGCTCAGAAACAGATCCCCCCCATTTCTGCGGTAGGGTAAGGGACCAGCCAGGTCTCAGGGCAGCTGCCTGAAGATGTGGGGAAGCTGCTGGCTTTGCCTAGACACCAGGAGCCTTAAATACCCTCCTTTGTCTAAGCTGGGTGCTACCTGCTCCCATGGCAACAAGTTTGGAATCTCATTCCCACCCTGTCACCCTGTCCACTTTCCTCTTCTGTCCTCATCCCATCTCCACATCTTCTAGCTCAGCCTGTCTCTTGCAAAGGCCCACTCTCTCCTTCACCACCTCCCTCTCTCACGCAGACTTTCTCCTCTCTGCTCCCCGGACAGGGGAAGGGTGACCAGCCCTCATGGACCCAGGGTCCCATATCTGCAGTTCAGGGCAGTGGGGACAGACAGGGAGGGATAGTTGGGGCCAACAGCAGTGGAGACTTACATGTCCATGCAGGTCTGTGTTTAGCAGCATCAGGGCACAGGTGAGAGTGTGGGCTCCATCTGCAGCACAAGCATAGGACAGGAATTAGAGCCCGTGGCTCAGCCCCGCAGCCGGTGCTCCAACCCTGAGCACCTCAAGCAGCACCCAAGACAGCTCTGAGCCCCCTTCTCCCATCCCGGGCACGCAGGGTACACAGCAGTCACAGGCGAGTAAGTAGGAGGCCACTGAATTAAAAGCTGGTCCTGAATCTGAGCATACAAACTCCCTTCCAAGCCTACAGGCAGGCAGCCCCTTCAGCCAGGTAGCGATGCTGCAGCTGATCCTGCAGAGCTCCTAGCATAGCAAGGTGGGACCAGCATAGCACTCTGCCAGCCAGGCAGCTCAAACCTTACCTGTCCCAGAGCCAACCCCGAGCAAACTCAGCACGTGAATGCACAGAGGAGAGGCAGAAATACGCAAAACAGTACAAAGTGGGTGTCTGCGCCACCCCAAGTGCTGGGCACCCGAGTTTTCTCACCTGGCTATTCCCTCAGCTGAAGTCTATTTTTGTGAGGAAGGCCTTCTCTCTCCTCTTGTGCTAATCTGCTCAAGGTCAGAATTAAGGATGGGTTGAGCCCTAATTATGCATGATCCAACCATAGGAGTTTATGGTTTGTTGTTTTTTTTTTTTTAAAAAAAAAGATAAAGCATCTGTCATTTGAAGGAAATGACATATCTGTAACCAGGGCTATCTCCGAAGGCATCAGTACAGGCTCTCAGCCTGTTCTCTGGTTTCAGTTTGAGTACCTTCATGGAGCTGACGAACGCACAGCCTCATCTGAAACACACACACATGCACACATGGACACGCACAGTTTCTTACCCTCTGAAGAGATGGTGTTTGGATTACACTCGTAATAACGCTGGGAAAAATGAGCCAGCACTCGCTCTCGCTCTTGTGTCTCTCCCATCAAGGCCAGCTCCTTTAGAAAGGACCTGAAGAAGCAGCAGCAGTGTTGGTCACACATGAAGACCACCAGCAGCTTCTCCAAAACACTCTGCACAGGAATGGAGTAGTTCTTTCTGGTTTGGAGAGCTCCTGTGTGCTGGATGAAGCCCTGTGAACACACATCCCTCCCAGCCCACTGCAGAACTCCCCTCCAAGCTCACAGCACCATGGTCTGCTGGCACATCACAGAGACCTACAACCAGCACCAAGAACTGCACTGGGAAAGGAGCTGGGAGTAACACCAGGAAGGTCTGGGCTCAAGGACTGGAAAGCCAGTCCTAGGTGAACCTGACTGTCATCCCACTACATTGACCATCGAGTTAAGACCAGGAATGCTCTTTTTCAGTTGTGTGGCTGAGAGACCACTTTGGGAACAACCCTTCCTCATCTAAGAGGTAACAGGATCTCCTGGTGGGAGCCGTGGGGTCTGCTGGCTCCTGCAGATGTCTACATAGGTGCAGAGCTGTGGAGGGTACAAGTCTGCTGGGACCTCACTCAGGTGGCCACTACGCACATGCACATGTACACACACTCAGGTCTAACCTGAGAGCCTGGTCCAGGCTCATCCCTGTGAACACGAAGAACTTCAGATATTCCCCTGCTACCATTCTGCTGAACTCGTTGCTGAAATAGAAAAGGAGTGGGCGAGAGTGGGATCAACCAGACTGTGGGACATCTGAAAGCTCACAGAGGTAGGGTGGATTCTAGGAGGCTGTGAGTTCCCCAGGGCTGTGGGAAGTGTGCTGAGGATAGAGACCCCCCACTCCCATGAAACTCAGAGGAGTCACTCAGAGATCCAATGCAAATAATGGGCACGTAAGATAAACTGGAGAAGCTAGAACTGGAAGGGCCCATAAGAGGTCAGCTAGCCATCCCCCTACCCCAACACCTTACTGGAGCACCCATGATGCAGCCAGAGTAGGCAGGTACTAAAACCTGGATGTTTCTTAGGTTTTAAGGCCTTCAGAGGGAACAACTGGTACAGATGTACCAGTCACAAGGAGTGGGTTTTAGGGTCTTGCCAGATATTCCTTGCCAGCCTGGTGCCCCACAGGCAGCTGTGGGTACACCATGGGTGCCAGTAGGGCCCCTGCAGAATGGAATGTTCCTTGCAAATACCCACACGTACTTCTTCCCCAAGTGGCGGGCCACATCGGCTTTTTTAAAGCCATCCAGGTTATACAGCCTCTTGGCCAGGCGTTTGGCGGCCTCCAGGTCAGCCTTGTGCCCATTGGAGAGGGTGTCGGTGCTGCCCAGAGCCAGCTGCTCCATGCTGTCCATCTCCGAGTCCGAGTCCAGCTGGCTTAGGGGGTGGTCGCTGCAATGGGAAGGGACACTCCACGTTAGCCTGCCTACAGATCCTCTCCTCGTTTAGCTCCACAGGAAATGCGGGCACCTCACCCTGCATCGGAGACCATCTACTCACGGCTGTGACCTAGGACGAACAACACGGGTTAGAAACACTCCAAGGTCAGGTCTAGGAGCTAACGGAAGGTTTGGCGATGTGGAAGAGAGGTTGGGTGACAGGGCAGCTCCAGTGACTGATGACAGGGCAAAAGAACACAAACCCATGTCCAAACTGGGTATGGAGAAACCAGACAACTGCTCAAAAGTCCCTCACACTGAGCCTGTGAAACTGCATGTGTGGGCTCAGGCTCTGCCAGGCTCAGCTGTCGCAGAGACTTTGAGCAGAAACATGTGAACATCACATGCTGTCCTACAGATCTGCACTCATTTTTTAACCTGGACAACTCCTTGTGCTGCTCAAATGCAGTTTCTGCTCAAGACCAGACAACTGTAACTCCTTCATTTGTCATTTCCCTCTTGAAATCAATACAAAGAAGGCAAAACTGAGGCAGAGAGAGTGAAGACAAAAGAATCCCACCCTGGCCTCCCAGCCCACAGTGGGGTGTACTGTCTTCTTCAGGCTGTGCATCAGCTCTCAGCCCACCATGCCTTAAATGGCCGCGTTAGGAGATGCTCTTGGCTTAGCCCCCAAAGCAGTCTGACTCAGCAGCACAGAAGTTATCCCAATGAAAAAAATGGTTCAATCTAATAAACAACGAACGTTAAGCAACTGTGACCTCGCCCAAATTTTCTGGCCGCCTTCACAATGTTCCAGTCTGATTTATTTTTAAAAGTCTCTAATTGACTTTTAAGAGGCCTGCTCTCCTGAGCCTATTACCCAGGCCAATCTCCTTGAGGCTCCACTTCTTCGACGAAGGACGAGCCTTGCTGCTCCTTAGCACTGCCTGTCACAGGGCAGCCCTGCCTGGCACTGACAGGCTGCCCCATGACTCGGAGGGCTCTCAGGCGCCTTGTGCCCACCATCCTGACCATACCAGCCTGTGGGCAGTGCAGGAAGCTGCTCTGACCCGTGGGCCAGGTGCTTCCCTCGTGAAAGCAGCTCTGACACCCTGCAGGTCCCTGGGGAGATGCCTCTGACCACCACTGAGCTTGCCAGTGCAGGACAACAATTGTGGTTAAGACAGCCCAGGGCAGATGGATGCCTATTAGGCCCCAGCCTTCCCCAGGAACTCAAGCATCACCTCATGCCACCCTGGTGGAAGCAGCCACGAGAAGGACCACAAGGTCACTAGTTCACCTGCTCCAAACCCAGGGATCTGCACTGGGCAGGAGGCTTCCAGCATCACCATCCATGTCACCAGCCCACCCTGTCCCACAGGCATCCCTCCTACCTGCCTCAAAGCTCTCCTCCTCCCAAAATAGGGTGGCAGCATCCAAAGGTGCTGCTGGCACGGTGCCCACTGCCCTCCAGCTGCACCTGGCTGTGCCTGCATCAGCCAGCAAGGCCAAAGCCGCCCCAGGGAGCGCCCAACAGCAGAACAGGCTGGATGCTGCTGGGCCAGTGCTGGGCACACACCTCAGCCCCTCTTTGACTCCTCATCCACCTGCAGCCACTGTGCCCTAAGCCAAGGGTAGGGCTCACAGGCTCTTTGCTTCCCAGCAGCAGAAAAGATAAATCCACCCCAGTAACTGGTACCTGCCAGCCATGAGTTGTAGTGATTGTATTTTTTGTTAAAACTCCATCTGCTATTATGGTCCAACAGTCCAACAGCCTCAAGTATGCTTTTCTACCCACAGGCTGAGTTACAAAACCCAAAACTATTCTTCCACCACTCCCCATGCTCCAACATCACCTTTAGAGCAAGCAGCTGCTCAGTCACCCTCTGAAGGCCTTTTCATTCTTCTCAACCATAACTAAAAACTCCTAATACCCTTCTGAACCTTGCCTATCCTGCCTGAGAGTTTGTCCTCCCTCACACAGCTGATTCCTGAAGCATCTGGAAGCTAACCTAGACCTCTGAGTCTTCCCCTGTAACTCTAAAACTCTATCTGTAACTCTTCCCCTGTAACCTCTCTTCCCAACCTGCGGTCCTAAGCTTTCCCACCTAGTGCTGACTATCCAGGCATGGGGCCAGTTATAAAACCTCTCTTATCCTTCAGTATCTGTATCTCCCTGCAAGCTCCCAACCCGTGGCTGCAACTCTTGCAATAGTCACACCCAGATCACAGCCTGGGACTCAAAGCAGCTGTACCAATGGGATTTGATGTCCCCCCTCTGTCACCAAGCACCCATACTGATTTGGGGTTTTACATCGGCAAAGCATAACCTTCCTCTCAGGATGAGGCGCTACCCAGCCATGCCATAAAATGGGGTTTCTTCCACCACTCAAGCCACTCTCATGCCTCAACAGGCTGGGAGCGCCCTATTTGTGGCACCCGTATGTTAGCATTCCAAGCTCTAGCTTGGAGAATGTGCAGCTTCAAGACAGAAAACCAAGATCACAATCCTCAAGCAAATGGAGAACAGAGCAAAGCGACGCATCCATGTCTGAGGCAACTGAGGTGATGCTAATTTTCTTGCCAATGAGCTAATGTCTCAGGGTGGATTTTTTTTAGTGTACTTTTTAAAGTGACATTTCAGTTTGGCTTGAAGAAACACCGAAATAATATTTTTTTACATTAGATAAATTTTCAATCTGAGAACTGGCCCACACTTAGGGAATAAAGATCAAATTTGGTATTGTGCGAGTATCCTCAGCGTGCCTGAAATGAGTCATCCCTGAGTGGACGGAGTGCTAGCTCATCCTTCTCCCTGCTGCCTGCCTAGGACAACCACTGCCACCCCCAGTGTTGCTGGGAGCACAGGTCCCCCTGTGACCTCCGAGGTCTTCACTAGAGAGGCTGGGTTCCCAGCACCCGTGTCAGCAACAGCAAGGTCCTTCTGGGGATCTCTGAAGAAGGCACGTGATCCAGCTCAGGGCTTGCTTGGGGACAGAGGCTCTTCACCAGCCACCTTCCATCCCAGCTCAGCACGAGGACCACATTGTGGTCCCAGCCCTGGGGTGCTACTGCAGGACTGCATTGCTGCTTGGGGCCGCTGCAACACAGAAACTCTTTCTCCAGGGCCCAAATGTTTCTTCTCAGGGCCAAATGCTCCTTTCCTGGAGGCAGAGCCTCATCGCGCCCCAATATTCCTCCTCTGGCTGACTGCCTAGAGCCCAGCAGGAGAGACCACAGCACCTTCCCTAGCTGCAATGCAGCATGTCACTGCAGGAGCCCTGACATCCTCTCTACCATGCCATCACAAACTGGGCTCACTTGGCACCATGTTCTCTCCACAGCTACCATCAACCAAGAGCAAATCTTCTCTCCTGGATGTGGAGCTGCAATAAGGCACTAGCTCAGCAAAGCCTGCCCCAGACAGCTGACCTCTGTAGCTCCTGGCTGCCAGCAGGGAAGTATCTGTGTGGCAGGACCCTCCCTGTACCAACACCCTGCTTCCCAGAAGCTCAGAAGGAGAGATATCCCTGGAGACAGGCTGGGCCAGGTGACCATTGTTTTCAGCTAGGGGTGTTCAGCTGAGCCCCTGGGTTGTCCAGGTCCTGCCTGACACATTTCCAGGTGGGATACCTGCTCTAGGAAATTAAAAACCTCCAACCATAATCCAAGTGCCAGTTGGCTCCCACAGGAGTCTGGTCTGCATCCTGCACCATGAAGGGACAGGGCAAGGACCCTGGTCTGAGTCTGTGAGGGACACGTGCATCGGGCAGAGGAGCACACTGCCCTCAACTTCTGATACCCTGGATGCATGGGTAAATGCCCAATGCCTCCACCAAGCAAGCCCAGCCTGCCTAAGAGCTGCTCAGAATTTACCAGACCGGATCTTCGGCTGAGCTAAATAAACGCAGCTCCCCCCATCGGTCTCAGTGGAACGACTTTGATTTATGACAGCCAGGATCTGGGCTTGTTCATTCCTCACAGAATTGAAGTTAAGGCTGGGAGGACAGTTGAAGGGCAGCCAGGCCAGCCTCCAACCACAGGAGGGGCTGGTCCTGCTTTCTGGCAGCTCTGGAGTCCAACCTGGTCCTCAAATCACGCAGCCATAGCGGCACCCGCCAGTGTTACTGATGCCAGATCAATGTAGAACTGAACTTTGGGCAGCTGTGCCCCTCCTCACTCCTGTTTCTCTGCAGAATTCCAGACCCTCCCCTGCAGTATCAGTCCTCTCTGGAGACGGCTGCTTGCCTTTTATCACCCCATCCTACCAGCCCCTCTTGTGGGGGGCACAACCACTCCTGAAGAGGTCATGGGCTGACTCTGCAATTTCACCAATTTCTGGAGCCATTCGAGAGTCTTAAAATCCAGTTACTCACCTGCTGGGTGGAGGGCTGTCCTCTCCTTCAGAGACACAGATGCCATGGGGTCAGTGCACGGAAACCTAGGTCTCTCGGACCCTTGCAAAAAGCTCAGCCTCGGGGCTCTGGGTCAGACCCGGGGGCTGGAATTAACAGCTGACGTGAGGGGCTGCATCCCACAGGGATGCGCAGCTGCCCGAGCCTCTGCAGGCAGCTCTGCAAGCCCTGGCATCCCCTGCTGCTCCCACCCTCCGTGCCGTGGAGGGCTGATAGGCGCTGTGTCCCGGCTCCTGCTGCCCTTCGTGTCTCCACATGGAAATGCTTGGGGCGGGGGGGTGTGCGGGGAAGATTCCCCCCAGGGTCGTGCCCCATTTCTTGCAGTGTCATGCTTGTGGGGAGACACCTTCCTCCTCCTCCCGCGCTCCCACCCCACCGCATCCCTTCCCCACCTCCATCCTTCCCTCACTGCCCTCCTTCCTCTGCTCAGCGCTCCCACCCCGAACCCACCCGGGGGCCCTAAACCGGGCACAGCGCTCAGGGCGTCACCTCACCGGTTCGCCCAGTGCCAGCGGGACAGCGCTGCGCTGGCCGCGGCGAGGGGAGGGGCGGGGGCTCACCGACTGCTGCGCTAACAAAAGGGCCCTTATAAAGAGCCAGAACAGAGCTCGCCGGCGGGGCTGACCTGGCAGCCCGCGGGCCGCCGCTCCTCCCCCGCCGCCGCCGGCCCCCCCCGGCCCTCGCCCTGCGCTCGGCAGCCCCCCCGCCCGGCTCCCCCGCCCTCCCTGCCGCCGGGCCGCGGGCGAGGGCCCCGACTCGGGTCCCGGCACAGCCTGCCCCCCGGCGCCGGGGCGGGCTCCGCAGGAGCCTCTCGAGTTCACAGAATCAGAGAATCACCAGGTTGGGAAAGACCCACCTGATCATCGAGTCCAACCATTCCCATCAATCACTAAACCATGTCCCTCAGCACTGTATCCACCCGTGCCCTAAACACCTCCGGGAAGGTGACTCAACCACCTCCCTGCGCAGCCTCTGCCAGTGCCCAGTGACCCTTTCCATGAAATATTTTTTCCTAATGTCCAGCCTAAACCTCCCCTGGCAGAACTTGAGGCCATTCCCTCTTGTCCTGTCCCCTGTCACTTGGGAGAAGAGGCCAGCACCCTCCTCTCCACAACCTCCTTTCAGGGAGCTGTAGAGGGGAACTACCCCCCCGCCCCCGTGCCCGTGGGACTGTGTACAGCCCCGTGGCAGGTGACGGGCTGCGCTGGATGGCTGCATGGCCAAGGGACCCTGCCAGCCCTGAAGGGCTCCGCTTTCCTCCCCTCTTCTGTGGGTCACTGTCACAGCCCTGGGTTCAGACTGCTTTAACTTCAGCCCTCCGTGGGGGACCTGCACACCTTCACCTCTCACCCAAGCAGGGCGATGACCTGCTCACACACTGGTGCTACCATGGCACCGCTGTGGAAGGGTGGAGAGGTCCCACACTGGCTCTTCAGCCACTGATCCTTTTCTTTTAGCCGAGGCCACGAGAGGAACTGCAGGCATCCCGGCACCAGGGGAGGCCTCTCCAGGCCTGCACTTTGGCACATTCCCCCTGTGCAAGGTCAAGATAAAAATATGGTCTCAGATTATTGCATCCCGAGGGACACTGGGGCCTTAGCGTGAGGAATAAGGCTGCATGAACCAAGGCTGCCAGCCACAGGGGACACCGTGTCTCCCCAGCAGACAGCATGTCTCCCCAGCAATGCAGGGGGCATCGCCAGCTTGGCTGTTCCTGCGACCGAGAGAGACAAAGTCACAGGCTACAGGGCCATCCAGACCACAATCATTGCAACAAATAACATCAAAGGTTTCAGGGGCACAAGAGGGAAAGCCGTAGAGCAGCACACAGAGGTCTAGACCCACTGGCATTCATCACCAGTCATCCCTCATGCCAAAGACCTGCTGCCTAAGGTCACCTCTGGCAACCCTGAGGCTGAAAGCCAGCACAAAGCTGAGCTGCCACCACAGAGCCCTCTGCCCAGGGTCTCCACTCCACCTGTGCTTCTGGAGGTCAGTCTGTACTGCTTGTGACCACAGGTGGTGGCAAATCCTCTCCTTTGTCCCTGCTGGCACGAGTGATGCTGCACTATGATAGCTGCAGAGGCTCCTGAGCTCCTTTCCACAGCAATTTCCATTAAAGATTCCTCACAAGGATACTCCCTGCTTGAGCAGATCGACCCTGACAGGTAACAGCAGCTGCTGATTCCATCTCATGGGAATCCTTGGATAGCCAGCCCAGACACTTCTTCAAACTAGTTGGGAAGCTTCAGATTCATGGTTGACTCCACTCAGAGTCTAGAAAGTTAGTAGCACCAGTGATGGGCAAAGAAGAAACTTCTTGCATCTCTCCCTTGCCAGAGAGCCCTGCTGCCTGGGGATTGACCCTGCAGAAGAGGGGCTGCCTCAAGCCCTGGTACACCATACCTCCCCTGCTTCCTAGCCTAGCTCATGCTGCCAGTCCCAAACTCCACTCCTCTCCATCGCACAAGACACCAGATTCCAACCACACCAGCCTCCCTGTCCACCACTGCCCACAGGGACTGCAAGGGAAGGCCTGCTTCATGCCAGGCTCTCCCATGGCCCATTTCTCACCATCCTTCCTGCAGCCTCAGGCCACTGCTGGAGCCAGGGCACCTGCTCACCTGCTGCAGGGCAGCACAGTGCATCTGAACGTCACCCACAGGCCAGGAGGTGGGCAAGAAACCAGAGTAAGAAAAGAGCTTTGCAAGTACCAACTGATAACCAAAGTAATCATTTCTAACTGGGGAACACTATTGCTTGGGATGTTTTGTGTGTGTAACAGAAGGCAAGGTTAACACCTATGGTACTATGGAAAGCCCAAGCCTCAGGGTAACCAGACCAGGGAGTGCACTGAAGGCTGCAGCTGGGTTTCCTACATGCTCCCCTCCCACCAAAGCGGAGGAGAGAGCTGGAAGAGGAGAAGAAAAGAGGCTCAGCAAAGGTGGGCTCAGCAAAGATCCAGGGCAGCTTTTTGGGGGGGATAACATCTCTCTGTGACCTCTACCACAGCCCAGGGCTGCTCTAAAACCTGAGCCAGGAGGGGAACACAGTGCTGCAGCATCCTCAGCACGGCTGTCACACTCCACTGACTATAAACCAGTGAGGAAAAATCTCCTTTGGGGCATGTTACTGTCGTTCCTGTCGTTCCAGCACACTCGCACCTCCCCATGCCCCTGTGGTGGTGTTGCTGCTATGGTACGATGACAGCCTGTGGGCAATGAGCCAGTCACTGTCCTCTTGGTTTCTACAGGGAGCTGTTTCTGTTCCTTGCCTTGGCAGAGGAATAGGAAGCTAATTCTTCCTGCAGAGTGCACGGATCATAGCTGGATACTGCCACCCTTCGCTGTTCTCATGCCTCTTGGACATCACCAATTTCACTGCACAAACCTTGTCTCTCCTGTGTGCTACCATGGACTTGGTTTCAGTGCCCCAAAGAAAAGGAAGGCCTAAACCAGCATCTCTCTGCCCCAGAATGCCCTTGGAATGATCCAGAGACTACAGAGAAGATGCGATACCCTACTCTCCTCTCTCGACTGCAGACACCAAAGAGGTCACAAAGCTCAGATTCCCACCTGGCCACCCCGAGCTGACCATCGAGGATGACACAGATTGCAATCAGAAGTGGTCTGGAAAAGACCAAGCCTAATAAAGTTTGGTCTGGCAAAGACCAAAACTTAAGTGGTTGAAGGATTCAGGAGGCTCTGGCATTGCACAGCAAGCAACCAGTTAAGAGAGAGCTAGCCAGCACTGGCATGACTGAGACAGCAAGTTCTCTGAGAGCCGCCAGCTCTGCAGCTGAACCACTGGACCAGACCTGACCTCCAGACGAGACCTGACCACTCTCCAGGTAAGTGCATCCTGGAAAAGGTAAAAGACTCAGCCTGCCAACCTGCCACACCACAAGTGCCTCAGCCCAAGACCTTGTTGGAAGGGGAAGGAGCGCAGGAACATAGTGTCTCAGCCTGGACATGGTCTCACACGGGCACAGGTTGAAAGTGGCAGGGCTGAGCTCCCACAGCCCACTCCAGATATCAGAGATACCCCCAGCCATGGGGTAACCATCCTGAGCTGGGGTGCAGGCAGGTTCAGAGCAACATACAGGGAGCCTCTAGTGGGCTATGTTCATCTCTGCCCTCCATCTCCCAACATACACAAGGCTCAGGAGGTTCAGAAGGCCAGGACAATAGGTACAAGACCATGGGACTCCTGCTGTCAAGAAACAAGAGGTTGCTGCTTGGATGGTGAGGGACACAGTAGTATCAGGAAGTCTTGGCCTCCAGGAGGAAAAGGCTGTTGTATTTCTACTGGTATTTGACCTCTGGCTGGCCTGTCACCACAGCCACCATGGACTGTCCTGCAATGGGAACCACTACAGGATCGAAGTCCTGGGTCTCCCTGCTTGCTAGGCTGGAGGAAGCCTCTCAGCTCTTCAACACCAACAAAGCTGGCAAAGATGAAAAAGGAGATGCACTCCCAATGACACGCCTACCATAACACCATGGTGATCACTGGCCTGATCGGCCACTTCACAGAAAATCCAGCACGCCGAGTCCTGACCCTTCCCCTCCTGCCCAGCAGCAAGTTAGGCTCTGGCTGCAAAACACACCACAAGAGGGTTAAACTCCACAATAAGCCTCTGTGGACCAGCTGGACAGCAAGCAACTTTGGTCACTCACCTCAGGTTGGAGGCCAAGGGCGTACCAAAGCTGTCCTCTGAGCAGCAAGGCTTGTGTTGAGCACCCTTCCTTCGTCTTCCCTGCTCCTCCTCCCTCTCCGTCCAGGGGGCATCTGTGGCTGAACTAGTCCCTGAGTCCAGCTCCAAGTGAGCCAGAGGAGCAAAGTTCTCCTTGATCAGCTTGGCACTGTCTCGGATTTGTCCCTGTATTTCTGGGGTGAGTGTTGGGAGGTCAAAAGTGAAAAAGGTCCCATGGGTGCGGGCTGGGGAGGAGAGGATGTCAATGGAATCCAAGCTGGTGTAAGATGTGCCTTTGGCTCGATGGGACTCCATGATGCTCTCAAAATGCTTGCTGAAAGAGTCCATGCCATCCTTGGAGAGGCTGTGCCCTAGGAGGAAGGGCACTGGAGACTTAAGCATACCCTGTGTGTCTTGGTCCACATTCCTAGGGGGAAAGAAAATGAGAAGAATAGGTCACTGAGGAGCAAGGGATCAAAGCCTCAAAACAAAAGTCCCACACACCTCCAGAAGAAAAGCGGAGAGGGCAGAAATCTCCTCTGAACGTCTGTAGCCCTTCAAGGAAATGTCTCATCTGCCCAAGCCATCATGGGAAGAGGGACTGGGCTGACCTCACTCCAGACATATGCTTCTCCTTTAATGGACCACAGACTTTTCTTCCCTTTAGTGGCTCATCCTCCTAAGAAGCTTATGAGATGGCTACTGCTCCCAGTCACTTGACTTGAGCTTACATCCAATAAAAGGCTCAACCACCAGAAGCAGGATGTGGTTCAGCTCCACTTCCAACCAAATCTGGAAGTTGATGAATTTTCCACAACCCTTCAGAACTCCTGGCACCCGTAAGACTCCTTCTGAAACTCCTCAGGACAGTGCAACACCTTCCTCCATGAACACATCACCATGGTTGCTGAGCACTGTGCTCAGAGCACAATAAACACCCACCTGCAAGCTGGCTGGTCCCAGGAGAGGTCTGGAACCCAGCACAAAGCAATGATGAGTTCCAGGAGACATCTGGGACTCAGCATGAGGCAATGCTGAGCCCCAGGTTTCCCCAGAGAGTACGGAGGGAGCCTCACACCCAGCTCTGGGCTTGGGGACTGGAGCTGGCCCATGTCATAGAGGCCAGGCTTGGTCCTGGCTTATCATCTTGTCAAGGATAAGCCCCACAGGAAGGCCCAGCCTGTCTCCAGCACAGGTCCTGGTTTAGCCCAACACAGGATTTTCCAGATCCTGAAGCCCCAAGTGTTTTGTCCTGTAAATGAGGTGAAGTGCAACCTCCCCATCTGTCTGAACACACGACAATAGGGACATTTCCAACCCAGGGAACATCAATGCTTCAGCTGCACAAGCATAAACATAGCTCTAAAAGACTACTTTACTCATAAGCCACTATGGTTTTATTAAAGCGGCAGAAAAGCAAGCACTTGTTATGCCACTCTTTCCTCTGATTAAAGGTGAGGAACTGCTTCAGTCTGTCATAACATTTGCTATGAACAAACACCTTCATACAGAGGGCTCAGAAGATGCATCGCTGTTACAAGCATCAAATGATTTTCACTCATGAGCCTTCTTCACATAGCACTCAAAAATCTGACCCTAATTACTTCAGCAGGCCAAGAGCTGGCAGCTTTGCTCTCCCAGAGTGCTGGCTGGCTTCAATGGGAGTGCCGTGAAGCCAAATGCCGGCAAGCAAAGAAGATGGAGGCTGCTCTCACCCATCCACCAGCATTTCCCTGGTTATGCAGCACCACTCGGTGCTCTTACCATTCCCAAAGGACCCTCAGGAGCAGCCACCTCCAGGGTGGCTTTCTGGTGAGGCCAAGGGAGATCTGCAGCTGACCTTTCAGATGCGAATGTGCATTCACTGTCCTTCCCACACAGCTGCATGCTACTAAACCGAGCTAATGCTGCTGACTTTGCCTTGCACCTTGAATCCATAAGGAGTGTGATGGGCTGTGCTGGGGAGGACAATGGCAGTGGACAGAAGGGAACTTGTTCCCAGGAGAGGGAGCTGGGCTCATTCTTGTGATGAAGTATATTGCCACCAAGCCACAGAAAAAACACAGCTGGTTTTCTTCACACCATATGAGCTCTGGAAGCAAAATCTCTAATCTGAAAAATCAAGAGCAAAGCTGTTCAGATCTAGAAGGATCTAACTGCAGCAGCATGGGCACAATCCTGCCTGTACACACCACTCCTGCTTGGACCTAGATGCTTCATCAGCTTCCCCTGTGCCCCAGTCCAGCCCCCCAGGAAGAGTCGCTGCCCTGTCGCCAAGCCAGACAAATGCAATTGGGAGAAGCAGAGGAGGGGAGGAGACACAGAGGTGGTAATCGAGCATCTGTGCAATAGTAACAGGCAGCAGGAAATCAAATGTTTCCAGCCTTGAGCTGGGGTGGGAGGCAGTGAGCCTTCCTTGGGAGAGGGCCAGGCAGGTAAAGAGGGGAATTGGATCCCAGAAGCTGACAGCCACGCTGCATTGCATGTTAGCACCAAAGGCAGCAGCACTTCAGGTAAAAATCTGCCCATGGGGGCTGCAGGGGGCTGCCAACCTGTACTTCAGCAGCTGCAGAGAGGGGCTTACCCCGTTCTCCCTGCCCGCTGCTACAGAGCTGCACCATTCCCGTCAGTCTGGGGAGAAGAAAATCTCCCTCCTCAGGCTCTCAGCAGGTTTTTCTCTCTGCCAAATGCTCCTGGGACCCTCCAAACCCCTGACTGCCCCAGCCATGCCCCACTCCTCCTGCCTGCATCGGCACGGCAGGCACTGTGCAAGGGCCCCAGCTCAGCCCAAAGAAGATGGGGCCACACAGCACCACCCAGCAGCCCCTTGCTTTATTCCTCTCTGAACAAAGATCTTGTTCAGACCAGCCCCAGCGGCTCCTTGCACCCCCCAGGCTCCTTCACACATCTCCTCCAGCTTGGTAGCTGCCTGCTGTTAAGGTTCAGTGTTCAACTCCGTCCCATGCTCAGCTGCAGGAGCTGCCTATGGGTGCTGCCCACACTCCCCTGCCCTGTCCATGCTGTCATGCTGGTGTCACGCTGCCCTTAGTTCTCCCCTGTGAGCTGCAGACATCCCCACCCAGCTCATCACCATGAGCATCCCTTCTCCAGCCCCACCACTGGGACACTGCGGGACACAGGAGCACCAGCCCAAGGTGCTGCTCTGTGGCCAAGCTGGGCTCTGGGGTGGACGCTTAGCAGAGGCTTGTGGCTACCGAGGCAAGATAAGCCTATGCTTAAGCGTTTGATGAAGTCAGGGCCATAATAATTTTTTTAATCCCCAACAAGTCTTGCCCTGCAGCTATTCTTTTCTCCATCAACCAGCTCTGGAAAGCCTCCCCAGATGGCAGATCCACGGGCTTTCCTGAGTGAGGCCAGTGTGCTTGCAAGGAGAAAAAGTGTTTCTGCCTCCTCCCAGCCCTCCGCAGCCCCAGCAAAGCCTCTTTTCTCTTATCAGCCCAAGGCACCAGGGCTGCGGGCCAAGGCAGGCGCAGCCTCCAGCTTAGCCACCATGTCTGCTTGTGCTCGAGGAGAAAGGAAACCAAGCCCGCTCTCGCTGACAGGTGTCTGGGACTAACGGGAATAAAGACAGTAAATGCTTAGACTAGTCATTAGAGTCAGTAGATCTGACTAAATATATTCAGGGAGCGGATTTGCTGGAAGAAGATACTGTTTCTTCCATCATTTTCCACATCATGTTGATTTGGTGTTGGCTTTTTTTCTTTAGCCCTATGT
Source organism: Phaenicophaeus curvirostris (assembly GCF_032191515.1). NCBI lineage: Eukaryota > Metazoa > Chordata > Aves > Cuculiformes > Cuculidae > Phaenicophaeus > Phaenicophaeus curvirostris. Next base: position 19,115,972 of record NC_091400.1, on the reverse strand, counting down.
CCAGCCAGCTGTTAGCATTTGGTAGAGTAAATCACCAGAGAAGACGCCCTTTGGCCAAAATATGAAGGACAAGATAGTACCAAGCCAAAATCCCCCTTGCAGAGGGTATTAAAGCTTTAAGGCTAGATTTTTCAAAGGTATTTACATGTCTAAATGCCGCAAATCAGCATCCAAAGGTGCTCCAGTAAATTTGTAGGGCTGGTCCTTCCCAGCTACTGGGCCAGGTCTGGGGTACAGCAGTTCTGCAGCAGCAGAACAGTGTCTGCTCTCAGGAGCCTGAGGGGCTGCTTTATCACCCCGGCATCACTTGTCCTGTGAGCATCCAAAGGATAAGCTTGAAGTAGAAAACATCAATACTGGTGACTGGTAAACAGGGAGAAGGACTGCAGCTGCAGAGCTCAGAAACAGTGTGTAAGCAAAAATCCAGGACTGTGATGCAGGGACTAAACGAGCTTTGAGGCTCCCGATTTTCAAGACACTGCTCTCAGAGTCTGCACATGCCAGGGGAACATTCAAGGGACTGAAAATCAAAATGGCCACTGGTCTACAGTAAAATGAAGATGACGCCCCTATATACACATTGGTAATTATATTGGGAGCACCATCTTTAGGAGCAACAATGCATTTAATGATGCATCCAAGCTTTCCGTCGCTCTTTGGGGAGCTACATTAAGGTGCCTCAGAGGACAAAAAGCAAGTCTAGGCTTACAGCTCACAGGACTAGTGACCTAGTACATATTTGGGAACAAAATATCACTATGCAAGACAATTTTTACAGTAACTTGAAGAACATGCTTGCAGTGTTAAGAACACCTCACTCAAAATTTCCATCACCATTCATTTGGAAGAAAATACATAATAAATAACTTACTTTCAGATTTTCTATAGAACCCAAAGTTTTGAGGACAAGGTAGGTAGCAGGGAGGGATGCATTCATCCCCTCCACAACAGATGCAAAGGTTGGACAAACAGGCAGAAACCTAGCTCGCTTTGGGACACATATCTTCCCTCCACATCAACCCAGCACCTACATGCTTCTCCTTTTCAGTGCTGGGGTATACAAGAAAGCTGGGGAGGGACTGTTTACAAAGGCATGTAGTGATAGGACTAGGGGGAATGGCTATAAACTGGAGAGGGGCAGATTTAGGCTAGACATAAGGAGGAAATTCTTCACAATGAGGGTGGTGAGGCACTGGCACAGGTTACCCAGGGAAGTTGTGGACGCCCCGTCCCTGGAGGTGTTCAAAGCCAAGCTGGATGGGCCTTGGGCATTCTGATCTAGTGGGACGTGTTCCTACCCATGGCAGGGAGGTTGGAATTAAGTAATCTTTAAGCTCCCTTCCAAATCAAACCATTCTATGATTCTACGACTACATTTTCATTATATTTTCCCACTGCAGATATCAAAACCTCCCTTCCCCTTTTCTTCTACCTAAATGCTCACACCTGCCTTTTGCACACCAAAGTGAGTGCATGCTGCCATGCAGCATCCTAAGCATTGCTCTGGCTTTGCGTTTCCAAAGTGAGACCTCTCTCCACTCCTGTGGAGCACGGGCTGATGATGCTGAGCCCCATCATCTCACTTGAGACTTTTTGCCAATACACAATTAGTAGATGCTTTGGCTGCCACTTGCCTGCACAAACATCTCTGGTTCCCTGCCAGGGCCTTTCCCCTCCAGGCAGCTGTCCCACACAGTGCTCTGAAGCTCCTTCCCCTCCTGATGCCTCCTAAAGCAGGCTGACAATGCCTGTCACTCTTCATGGTCAAACCACCACTCCAGAGGGCACTCCATGAGCAGAGTCTCATGGCCAAAATGCCATCTCCCTTAGTGCTGGCTGCTAGTGCCTGGCACAGGACAGACAGCAGCTTGAATGGTGTTACCTGTCCAAGGGAGGGCAGCTGGATGTCACTCACTCCATCAGCCTCCCAGTATAGGGTGTTTCACCACGTAAGTGAGAAATGACACAAAAGACATCAAAACGGTTTTTCCAGTCTGATGCACACTCCACTCTTTCCCCAACATGGCAAATACCTATTGAGGCCAAGCAAAACACAGCAGCTCCAGGACACAGCCTGGGCTCAGGTGCCCTATCACCATCACTCAAACACCCAGCAGCACAGGTGCAGGATGTCATTAACCTGGTGGGACTCATGCTCGGAAGTCTCAGTTCAGCTGGGTGACTCAAGCGACATGGGTCACCCCAGTGGAGTGGGGGCCATGGCACAGCACCTGGAGCTGGATCACTACCCCTGCCCCATGCTTCCCACAGGGTGATGAGGACTCTCTACCAGTCCCAGCCCCAGTCCCAGTCCCAGTCCCAGCCCGGGTCAGGTAATCCAGGACCCCATTTGCCCCCCCGGCCCCAACCCAGCTCAGACAGAGCAACTGGAATTTTAATTCAGGCACTCTTTCAGCAGAGTCCATTTTACCATGCAGGGGACAATAAGGAGGGTGAGAGGAGCTTTTTGCTCTCATACACAGATCCTCACCTGTCCCTGTTCTCCTTCCTCGTTGCCTCAAACACCTCATCATCCTCATTCGTGTGCCCATTCTGCAGCCCATCCTTTGGGCAGCTGGCGCCCAGGGCAGGGTGCTCCTCTGTTGTGCTGTTCCTCCTGCCTGGGGTGCCCCCAAAGCTTGGGTTGCTCTCGCTGTCCTTCTGGCTCTCAATCGCTGAATCCACCTCCTCCTTCTCAGCCAAGATATCATCAATGTTGGTTTCACGATAGCACCTCAGTGGCACGGTGTCCAGGTCTGTCTCAGAGTACTTCACTGTCCTCCTTATAATCCCCGTCTCACAGGAGCCAGGCTTCTGCCCACTTGGAGGAGCCATCTCTATCTCCACTTCCACGTGGCTCAAGCTGTGCTCGGGCACTGACGCTGCTGGCTTGGTGGGCAGCGGACAGACAGGCTTCTGGGACGGCTTAGCCAGGGAAGTAGAGTCGAGGACAGAGGAGCCTGCAAGGGAGCCCCAAGCACTCAGAGCTGTGGGTAGCTGTGCTGGGGAGCATCAGAGTGCTGCTTCTGCAGCATCACATACACCCCGAGTGCAGGGTCATGCGTGTGATGGGCACCAGCAAACAGAGAGGGGCAGCCAGAAGGAAAAAGGGTGTGGAGAAGCAGAGAGGGGAAATGCAGGCGTAGGCAGCCCAAAGCCCTCCTGCAGAGACAATGTGGGGTTGCTGGGGGTCATGGCTCTAAACCACCCCCTTTGCACAATGTCTTGCATGGCTGCAGGGGACTCTGTGAGGAGGTTGGTGCGTGCAGGCTCTGGACCCAGGCGGACATGGACTGGCTGATCTTGGGGGGCATCTCAGCTGCCGAGTGGGCTCCAACAAGCCCTGAGGTTTGGCAGCCCCAGAGGGAGTCCTGGCAGAGATTCAGTCTTGCAAAGGACAGGTTGAGGTTGGTCTGGCTGAGGGTGTTTCCCCAGCAACTTACCTGTCTTTGGGGCGTCTGGGGAGCCATAGAAGAATTCCCACTTGGCCTTCGCGATGCGCTGGGCATGAGCTGAGCTCTGCCGGGGGTACAGCCATGCGCTGCCCTGCAGAGGGGAGAGCAGTGAGTGGACGATGGGCAGCAGGTCATAGCCCACACCTGGTGCAGGGCACTCCGGCACCTACCTGGGGTTGGGGGTCCGGCTTCAGGGGGCTCCTGGCAAAGGTGGGGAAATCCTCCGGCAACCCATTGGTGAGGGAGCGGCAGAGGCAGTTGGCATCAAGGGTGCAGGGCTCCTTCCCACACGGATGCGTCCCTTGTGGGATCCTGCCCCCAGCCAGGAGAGGGTCAGACGCGGAGGCCTCCAGCTTCAGCGCGCGTAGGAATCGTTCCTGGGGCAGGGAGTGGGGACGGGGGGACCCCACATCCCCGCCGAGCTCCAGGCTGCAGCTGAGGTGGGGGCTGTTCTCCCAGCAGGGCCCCAGGGTCCGTACACTGGCCTTCTCGATGAAGCGAAAGGTGACGACAGAGCTGTGTCCCTCTGGGGCTGCGGCCACCAGTGGGCTGCGGCTGCCCGGGGAGCAGAGCACCGCAGCGGGCTGGCCACGCCGAGGGGTGCAGGGGGCTGTCAGGCGCCCCACGCCCGGGCAGCTCCCACTGCCAAAGGCAGCCGCCTCTGCTGGCTTGCGGGCCAAGGAACCGGTGCTGTTGTAGAGGCCGACGGGGCAGCGGTGGGCGTCGGGGGCCAAGCCCTTGCGCAGAAGGTGGAGGCGGCCAGCATTGAGGTTGGGGGTCAGGCAGCGCGGGGGGCTGTGCCTCCCAGCCTCGGGGCTCCCCCCAGCCAGCCAGGACCTCCGGCCCACCCTGCAGGCGAGCGGCGGGGGCGAAGCGGCACAGCCCTCCTCAGGGTGGAGGCAGACGGGTCCCCCCGCCTGGGCCATTCCACCGGAGGAGGGCACGGAGGCGTCGGGTCCAGAGCCTGGCGGGGTGGCACGGGGACGGCGAGGCGGGTTTGCGGCACCCCTGAGATGACGGCCAGGTCAAGGGGCGACGTATCCTCAGGCAGCCCTGAAACAAGGGCAAGGAGAGCTGGTTAAGGGAGGCAGAACAAAACCCCCAGGTGAGAAAACCCCCTTCAAATTCCCTTCCACTGCAAGAAGAGGCGAGGTTCATTGCAGGCATTAGACTAGCAGCACTGCATGGACACCGGCATCCTTTGCTCAGTCCGCAGGCCCCCTGGGGTATTTGCTTCCTTCCCAGGGCGTCAGAATGCTCAGGCATTCCCACAGACCAGCACCCCAGGCACAGCAGGAAAGCATGCTTTGCAATTCAAAATGGGTTTCATTCATCCTGCTTTTGGTTGAATATATTTACTACCCACAACCTACTAAAAATCACTTCAATAAGGGGTTGGAAAATTATAAACTGGATCACTGAGACATCCCCCAATTACACTTGCTCAAGCAGCTTAATAGGAGCAGCATGGGCAAGAAGCCTCTCTCTCTGGAAGTCAGCCTGAGTTTAAAGTGTGTCATACCAGCACACGCCGCAGACACTATCAGTGGCACAGACAGAGCTGTCAACACCCGCAGATCCAAAAAGCTGTGGTTACAACAATCTCACCCTGGTGTGAGAGCACGCCCACCCCACATGCAGCTTGCCTGCCTGCCTCTGCCCAGGCACCATTGATCCGGAGGTGAGATTTGCCACCCCAAAGTGGCAGGTGGTCGGCTGCAGGGGAAGGCAGGACCTAGACCCCTGTTGGCACCGCTGGCAGGGCTGCCAATGTTTTTCTTTCTCCCAGGGGAGCTAAAACCTGTCTTATCCTTCCCCAAGCTTCTCTGAATTCCTGGTGTGCACAGAAGAGTCTGCCTTAGCTGCTTCTTGCCTTCTGACAGATGCCAAGATACCAAGTCCCTCACTTAGATCTCATAATTTCAAAGTGAGAAACCAAAAGCCAGTTGCAAAAGGAGGAAAGCATGACTTCTTCTCCCTCTTTCCAAGTACAAACCAGACAGAATTAAATTCCTGAAGGATGTGGGGCAGATTTTCAAGTGTTTAGGCTCCAGAGATGCAGAAATACAACTCTTAATAAAACAGTCCACTGGGCAGGTCAGATGCCCATCTATCTGCTCCATCATACTGCTAAAAAATCTGTCTCCTGCTGAGCACAGCAATCTGTAATTCACTCGCCACAAAAAAACCCCAACACTCTCTTGTTTAATATGTCAATGTTTTTACAATCTTTTCCCCCTGTTATGGTGTGTTCGCGTTCAAGGTTGCTGAAGATAACTGACAAATAATAAAAATGTGGGATTTATATATTTAAAATGAAATTTCACTTTTTATCTCAATGCAGACTGACACACATGCCAAGGAAAAGAAAAGTTATCACTAGAAATAGTTGGCATTCACTTTAACATAACAAATCTACAAAAACAGCCTATCTCAACACATGCGAGTTATTGTTAAAAAAAATGGGATAAGCACAGTGTGTCCTCCTGGTTATCAAAGGCAAATTATCAAATTCAGAGTAAAGGCCATGCCTGCCTGTGAGCCTCTGAAGTTGGATAGCTACATCATCCAGCAGGGTGAGCTTTTCTTTAGTAATGAAAGGTAAAAAGCACAAATGCTACAGAGATGAAAAATCACTGATAGACTGAGGATTCCTGCTTGCTGATTTAAATTGTGAATCAATGCTCTTCAAATCACTGCGATGAATGGGTTGGACTGTAAGGCACTGGTGAGCTGGAGGGATCCTTGCTGGTCCTACTGCCTGAAGGCAGAAGCGCTGCAAAGGAAAGCCACAGGCAGGCTGACCAGGCAACCCAGGGCACACATTCAAAGAGAAAAACTCAGAAGCTGCAGTGTGATAGCCGGGGGCAGCACATCAGTGGGGGACTTGACTTGTTAAATAGAACATCTCATACATACAAGAAACTTGCTCCTCCTGGCTGTCCCTTCTCAGCAGCCAAGGGACGTCCAGGGATTTTCCCTGGGCTTTGATGCGAGCAGTACAACGCGGGATGGTCGCTCCCCGTGCGGGCTGAGCGGGGCGATGCGGGGTGAAGGCAGGAGGCAGCAGGAACCGCTTGTGCTGCGGGGGAAGAGCACACCCACGGCCAGGGTGTGCGGGGACAACACGCAGGAGCCGGGGGAGGATGCGAAGGGAATGGACAAAGAACGGAATAAGGATGGGAGGGAATTAAGGGGTGCAGGGCTGGGGGGCTGCGTTCACACTGACACGGCACAGCAGCCAGCGGGGCAACCGGGCTGAGGGACGGGGGCAGGATGGCCCCAGGAGAATCATAGAATCACCAGGTTGGAAAAGACCCACAGGATCATCGAGTCCAACCATTCCCATCAACCACTAAACCATGCCCCCAAGCACCCCATCCACCCGTCCCTTAAACACCTCCAGGGAAGGTGACTCAACCACCTCCCTGGGCAGCCTCTGCCAGTGCCCAATGACCCTTTCCGTGAAATTTTTTTCCTAATGTCCAGCCTAAACCTCCCCTGGTGACCGAGGAGGGGTGCCGAGCCTGCCGCTCCAGCTCACGCCTCCTGTCTCGGCGGGATCAGCCTTGAGTGGATGTGACATCCATCCGGATGAGCGGGGGGCCGCCCGCTCCCCCCGCGGAGCCGCCCCGGCCCGGCGCCCCCAGCGCCCCCAGCCCGCCCCGACATCCCGGCTCCCCGCTGCCGGGGGGCCACGGGTCCCCGCAACAACTGCTCCAACTTTCCCGGCTCCCCCGCTGCTACCGCCAGCCCCGCCGCGCCCCGCGCCTACCAGCAGCGCCGCCGCATCCTGCCGGCTCGGCACCGCGCGGCTCGGCTCGGTTTGGCTCGGCTCGGCTCGGCTCGGCTCGGCGCGGGTGCGGCGCGGTGTTCCCGGCCCCTGCCCGCCGCCCCCCGCCGCGCTAATCCCGGCCGTGCCCGTCACTCCGCCCCACCGACAGCCCCGGCAGCCAATGGGAACCCCCGCCGGCCCCGCCCCGCCGGTGGCATCGGGACACGGGCGTGTCCCGCGGCCCCGTGGGGCTCCGTGCGCTGCCCGGTGTCCCGGTGTCACCCACTGCGGGTCCCGCCGTCCCGCCGTGCACGTCCCCGTGTACGAATGAATCACAGAATCACCAGGTTGGAAAAGACCCACAGAATCATCGAGTCCAACCATTCCCATCAACCACTAACCCATGTCCCTCAGCGCCTCATCCACCCGTGCCTTAAACACCTCCAGGGAAGGTGACTCAACCACCTCCCTGGGCAGCCTCTGCCACTGCCCAATGACCTTTTCCATGAAATATTTTTTCCTAATGTCCAGCCTGAACCTCCCCTGACAGAGCTTGAGGCCATTCCCTCTTGTCCTGTCCCCTGTCACTTGGAAGAAGAGGCCAGCACCCTCCTCTCTACAACGTCCTTTCAGGTAGTTGTAGAGAGCAATGAGGTCTCCCCTCAGCCTCCTCTTCTCCAGGCTAAACAACCCCAGCTCTCTCAGCCGTTCCTCATAAGGCCTGTTCTCCAGCCGCTCACCAGCTTTGTTGCTCTTCTCTGGACTCGCTCCAAAGAACGGCACCGTGCACATCCCGTTGTCATGCCACACGTGTCCCCATTCCCCAGCACACACAGCACCATGCGAGGTGTGTCCTGCTCACTCCCCTGTGACGGTGGGCAGGTGCACGGCCACATGTGTCATGGTCGGTACTGCAGGGCACAGCCTGCCCTGCACCCCCACACTACCTGGGCATAAGAAGAGAAAAGCTGCTGTGTCCTGGGACACCGGCCACTGCCAGCGAGCTACTGGCCCTCGCCCTGGGGAGCAGCCCCCGTGCCCAAGACTCATCTCTCCAGGGCAGTCTCACCCCGAGCACACCACAGCCAAGGTAACAACGCGTCCCATGCCACAAGGTATTATGGTTGGACTCAATGATCCAGTGGGTCCTTTCTAACCTAATGATTCTATGATTCTGTGATTCTAAGACACCTGATTCCACTGTTTCCCCAAGGATGGGAAACATCTCTCCGCTATCAAGAAACCCCTTCATGCTACAAGGGAAAAAAACACCCTTCCTTTGTGTCATGCCCAGCTGCTCTGATGGCACTGGAGGTGGGTGTGAGCAGAGCCCACATGGGGCAGCCAGGTGCGGAGGTGAGGGGTGTTACAGGGCCACGGGGCTTCCACCACGCTGAGTCTGCATGTGGCGGATGCCGGGGCTGGCAGCCAGCACTCCCTGCCCGTCCAGGCTGCCAGATCGATTTGCTATTAAACAGCACTTTATTACTCAGCCCAGCAATCATTATTAAATGTGCACGAGAGGAAAGGCCCAGGGGAGCCAGGGCCTCGTGAGCACACTGTGCCTACGAAACGAATCTGGAGAAAGCTGCCCCTCCTCGCTGCTTTCCCTGCCTGCAGGGAGCCCAGCTCCATGCCCACCTAGTGTGTTCCCTTCTCTCCTCCCAGGCACAGGGACACAGGGAGAATGCAGCAGTCTGGGCAGGCAGGCTCTCCTCATATTTAATGCATTGAGGCACTGCCATTTTCTCCCTCCTTCTCCTGGCTTCTGCCTGTGCGGGGCCCCTCTCCCCCACACCAGGGACCACAGGTTCCTGAGCTGCCTCGCACACAGTCAGCTTTCCTGGCAAGCTCCGAGAAGCCGGGCTAATTAAGGGCCTCGCTGCTGCAGGATAAACGACCTGATTCCTTCAGCAGCTTCTTGATGGCAGGAGGATGGGGAGGGGGAAGGCTTTTCTCTAAGTCGCAGCCTGAGCGACAAATTTAACCAAGTGGAAGAGCTCAGTGCTTTCCCAGTGTGTCTGTACCAGAGCGAGGCATGCCTGTGCATTCCCAGCACCTGCAGGAAGCCCTGCTGAGAGCTGCAGAGGGCAAGGGAAAGGTCTTCTACCATCCTGGCTGGAGATCCAGACCATCCACAGAAAACACATTTCCTTCCAAATCATGCCCGTTTTCCCCACAGTAGCTGTTGTTCTCCCTACTGCCCTCTCCTCCATATCCCTCTCACCTTCCCACAGCTCTGTGCCTCCTGAAGGATGTGCACACACACATAGATCTGGCCAGCACTGATGTAAGTCCCACTGGATCAGGATTTAGCCCTGGATCCCCTGGTTCCTCCTGCTGCAAAATCCCCCCTAGCTGATGCGGACCAGAAGGGAGCAGGAAAACCCTCTGCAGAGGAACAAGAAGGGGACAGGGAGGGTCTCCAATGCTGTGCCCTACAGCCCCAACCTAGTGAGCTTATCTAGAGCGCCAGGATTGCCATGCACTGGGAAATCTACCATCACTTGGGCACTGCAGCACCTCTGGTCTTTGCTGGCAGGTACCACATCATTCCTACCAGAGTCTGCCTGGCTCCATGTCATCCCTTTCAGCACACTGGTCTCTGCTAGTTCCTCAAGTCTGGCCACAGGCAGCTTCCAGGAGTTTTCTAACTACTGCCCTTGGTCATCTTAACAAACATGCAATGCACCTTTCCCTCCCGAGCCCAGAAGGGCATGAGTGTTACTAGGGCAGAACAAGGATGAACTTCTTACTTGGAACAGACTAACCTGGAATGCTGTAGTGTCCTGGCAACTGTACAGACCTAGGTACTTGGGTGGGGAGGGGACAGACCAGGGCTTCTTCCCCCAGCTGGTTCCAGGAGTGTTTGATGTTCAGTCTGTCCCAGGGTACAGAGATCAGTCTCTAGAAAGGCACATCTTCTGTGGATGCAGCTCCACTTGAAGTAAACACACTGGTGCACCTCTGGGCACCTCCCCTGAGTGCAGAGGGGCTGTCAGAGCAGTTTCCTTTAGTGCAGCTTGTGCATAAGCCACTGCAAAGGGCATAAGGGCCATGGTCTGACTCACTGCTGCCAAAGTCAGTAGTAATGTGCATTAGCCTCAGGATACAGCATAGCCCTGCAAGTGCAGACAGTTGCTCCATCAACAGGCAGGTGCTCCTCACCCAGCCCACTGGAAGCACCTCGGAAATAGCAACTACAGTCCCGCAGGAATGGGTCCCTGTAAGGGCAAGGAAAGCTGAACTCCCCTCATCTCTGCATTGAGGGCTCCAGGGCAACCAATTAAGTTGCACGCGCTCCCTTGGGGCCTAGACTTAACTACATGGCTCTAATTAATGCCTTCTGCCTCTGGTGCCAACACCCAACCACATCCTAGCAGTGTATTAAAAAAGCCACTGCAGTATAAGCTGAGACTTAAATGGGCTGATGTACTTATCTGTTATTTCACCAAGCTGGTGGTTAAGGATAAACGGCGAAAACACCCTTCCTTGACAGTCTGTTATACAAATGCTGCTTTACAGCTTACTCAGGGCAAAAAGGCAGTGCTGGAGATCCTGCCTGCCCACCCTGGCCAAACCTCAGGCTTCCACCCAGACCTGGCTTTTGGGGGAGCACCCACATCATCCTGTGCCTCTTGCAGCTCTCTTGCATGGGAACATGGGAACACAGAAGGATTTTTCAGGGCAAAAGACACTCTGGAAGAGGACACTGACAGCAAAATGTGTTACCAGAGAGAAGAGGCAGTGCGGACTGCTTCTTATGCACAGGATAGCTGCTGCCTGCCTGCCTGCCAGCACCTTTCCCAGTGTTCCAGCTCCTACCTGGATCTGTCCCCTCCCGCAGGAGGGACACAGGCTTGGAAGAGCAGAGGCGTGGAAAGGAGGCAGTGAAAGCTGTATGGTGGGACTCAGAGTGAGCTGTAACAAAATATTTCTATGACACCCTGAGACCATCTGCTATGGCAGAAATCCCCTGAGCCTGTCCCAGCCCTGGGAAGCACCCATGCAGCAAGTGGGCTTCCCCTTGCACCAGCATCGCTCTGTCAGGATGAAGCTAGAAATGCCAGCATGGTAAAACCTGTCCTGGGGATGTGGGAGGTGGGGCCTCAGTACAGCTTGAGCCATAAATAATCTCCCTACACAGCAGTTAGGGGAACAATTGTGTGGGAGTATCTCTTGGTAAAAAGATGCTCAGGGAAAAGATGGTTTTGAAGCAAAGCAGATTTCTGGCTGGTGGGGTGCGCTCGCTACTGAGGTTGGAGCTTCTTGGGTGCCAACAGGTCACTCATCAGACCCACCTCACTGTGATGAGTCACTGCATCAAAGAGGCAAATTTAGTCTGAAACAACCCAGATCACTAGTTCTTTGGTGACCCTCCCAGGACACGACTTGTGCTCCAGAGATCATCTCTGGAGCTGCTCTCCAGCTAATCTCTGTAACAGTAAGAAGTGATCCCTCCTCCTGACCTTCAGCCTCAAGATTCACATGGGGAAAGGTGAAAGGGCATAAGGGGGAGTAAAAGCAATGGATACAGGGAATATCTTAAGCATAAAAGAAACAGCAAGCCCTGGGCACACAGCTGGAACCAGCACAGGAAGGATGTGCTTACACACAGAATTGTATAAAATGTGTGGGAACCCCCAAAAAGTCAGTTAAGGAGGAGTAATTACAGGCATAATGAGGAAATTAAGGAAAACTTAACACCATGGAGATGTGTGGAACCACATGCAAAGGACATGCTGAAAGCTTGGAAGCTGCTGATTCGTAAAGGAGATGCTGCAGAACAGACCCACATCAGTGTGTATCTAAGAGCTCCTCATGCATGTTCCTCTTCCAAACCTAACTTACACAGCTGGGCCTTGCTTTGCTTTTTTACTATTTTTTTTTTTAAGCTTCAACTGTATAGTCAGATTTTCTTCTAAATAAGAGAAAGGGGAGGTGGCGTGTACAGGGAAAAGCTGAACAGAGGCATCATGGGTTCCTGTTTCACCAGCTTAAGAGTGGCTCCTGGTGGTACCGTGCAATCTCAGCACTCACTAAGAGCAGAGTTTGCCTTGTGAGCTCAACACCTTCTCCCATGCAACCAAGAAGACTAGCTGTGGTCCACTCCAGCTCTGAGAGTGATGGAGGGTGTCAGATTTATCCTGTAGCCAGAGAGAATATGGTGCCATATCCTTTGAAAGAATGTGGTGAGAGTCCAAGGAAAATCAGTGTTGAGACATTTTACTCAAGGGGTGCTACACGCACCCAGCTCTTACATCGTAAGTGAAAATTGCAGAGCTTCTGGTGTCCTTAAAACAATCTTGTCTCTTGCCCCACTTAAGGCTAGTGGAAAACTGTAAAGGAAATGCTCTCAGAGTCTTTGCAAGGCTAAATATGTTTATGCAGCAAGGAGCCAAGCCATCATACAAGGTGATAGGACAGCAGGTTAGTGATTGGCACTGTATCAATCTCCTGAAAATAAGTTGTACTTTCCAAAAGACCCCAGCAGGCTTGAGGAAACCCAGACATCTTCTTAGTACACTTCTGGTATGGAAATAACTGCTTTTTCAGCGCAAGTGAAAGTCAAGGGGTATGGGTGGAGAAGACTTGCCCAAGATCAGTCAGCGTATCAGGAGCATCTCTGGGAACAAATGCCTGGGATTCTTCACTTGAGGTCAGTTCTTCCAACAACAGGATTCCCCGCACTTCAGGCTCTATTTCCCTAAACCTCATCCCTGCTTCCCAAAGGATGAGTTCAAGACTAAACTGTTCCCCTAGCCTCTTCAAAAGTACAGCCAGACACCAGCACTGCCTTGCAGCAGTGGAGCTGACTGAAACCTCTGTTCAGCATCAGGGGGGTGTTCAGGAGGTTGAAGATGCCAGCAGGATTGGATCCAAGGCCATGCCCTGGCTCTGAGCGCAGCCAGCACTGTATGTTTTCAGGGAAGATACAAGAAAGCTGCAGCAGCAGTTGTTGTGAGCTAATCTGCTTCCTCCCCCCAGGGCTCAGCTTGGTCTCTCGTCACTACAGATCAGCTCAAAGCCTGATGCGGGAGCCCTGCTGTCCCTCACAGGACATCAGTGCTCACTAGGGTAACAGGACACCCAGAGGGCTGACCAGTGTCCCCTACTTGTTGAAAGTACCTGTGCAATACACTTCTCCCGCTGCCCTAAACATTGCGTGGGTGTCACAGCACAGCACTGGCTCTGGGAACAGTCAGCTTCAGAGGCACTTTGTCTAAAACAGTGTCTTACGAGGGGACAAAACAGAAATGGCGGGCATGTGCCTGGTGAGTCATGACAGATGAAGTTCAGGCCAGAAAGTGGTAAAGCTCACCTCACTGGCCTTGAAAGGGGCAAAGGGGCAGCCTTTTTAAGCTAGGAGCTGGGGCTGCCTAAATGACACCAGACACGCACTGTGCCATGGAGCTAACAGAACATATGCTAAAACCAGGCCAGCTGGGTTAACATAAGTGCTTGTCAGCTCCATTTCCCCAGCTCTTATGTCCTGTCTCCTCCAGGCTTACTACTGAACTCATAGACTTGCACATGAACAGGACTACAGCCCTTTTCATCTCCTTTTAGAAGATGAATTAATAGAGTTGGTCAGTCTTACAGAAGCAGTTGTGATAATCTTTCCCACATCCTCTTTAAAACCTAGAAACTGGCAGTTATCCAAGCTTATTGCAGGAAGTTTTCAGCCCAAGCTCTGCCCTCACCCTACTGCTTTACTGGGCAGAGCAGAACAAACCTCAGGTTCTTCAGGCTTGCCTGCTTTGAGCTGTCCCTTCACTGCTAAGCTACAGTGGACACCACCACCCAAGCCCTGTATAGTAGTGCTGTACAGCCATACCACAACCACTTTGCATAGAGGAAAACTTTACAGATGTGAGCACAAACCCAGCACTGGTTTGAGATCCTTACCATTGGTGTCCTACATTGCTAGCTCTACTTGACATCCTGATGGTGTAAAGCTATGTCTCAGCATACATCCTTACAATACAGTAACAGGCTCTTGATATTCTTCCTGCATCTGCAATAAACCTGAGGAGAAGAAAGAGAACAGTCTGAGCACTTCACAGCTGGAAACTCTCCATGTCTCCTAGTACACGGCACATACATTTCAGTAGCCATAGCTTCAAACCTACCTATGAACTCCACCATAGACCAATAGTTGCCCTAAGGCATACATAAACCTTAGTGGCCCTAACCAGCCTCACCTGGAGCCTCCATCAGCTCCTGTCTGGGGTCCAGGGGTCCTATTTAAGCTCAGCCTGGGGTTCTTAGCTCCTAAATAGCAATATTGTAGGAGTTCTAGTTTCTAGCTTAGTTAAGCTATTTTTATGCTGAGCCATGGGCACTGTTGGTCTGGACCCTCCCCTGTAGGCTGATATCCTAGTTGGACTTCAATCATGGCCCTGCCTGTGGGTCATAGGGTTGTGTCTGACCCTGGTTACCTCTGCTGGGCACTGGTCAGCTATTGAGTGGCTGTGGAGGCCCCTGCCCTTTCAAGGACAGCCACCCTTGCTGTGCCCTGACACGGCTGGCACGTTCACCCTTCCCTTCTCTCTTGCTTGCGCTCGCTCCCCTAAATGCTGAGACAGCAAACTCAGGGCTGCACTGGGGTCAGGTGCTAAAGAGGCTTATCAGAGCAAGCACCTCACTGCACTTGCTGTGGTGTTATGCTAGGGAACTTGTTTTCAGGCTGCAGGATCCAAAAGCTGCTCATTGTTGCCCAGGGCAATGCTGACCCTTAGAGCTGCACCTGGAGTTAAGCCAGCACCGCCTGAGAGGCTGCAGTGCTCCAGCCCTGGCACAGTGACTGCTGTCCTGCAAGCAAGCTTAAGGGAACTGGATTAAGCGTGATCCCTGAATGGTGCAAGAAGTGGTTTAGTGGAGAAGGCTCTGCACTAACGAACTCTTGATCCTCTGCCTTGGCACCAGGTCTTAAAGGTATGGAAGCCTGCACCTTCTCCATGCTCAGCACAAGCTGGGTAAAGGTTTGGATGCAACAGAGACCAAACAAACACAACCATATCTCACCTCTGCCTCTATTATAACAGTACCTCCTAACCTCCTTGTGGTCTCCAAAATCTGTCTGGGCTGACTCCCAGCCCTCCTCTGAGCCCTGCTACCAGCAAGCTCCCAGGGATGTGACTCAGCTAAACAAGCTGGATCAGTTTAAATAAAAAACATAATCAGAGGTTGGTGTGGGAGCAGAGCTGGGCCTGCTTGCCAGTCCAGCACCCATGTTGTTCAGGAAGGATAACAAGCAATCCACAACACAGCTCCTCTGAGCAAGGTCTTAACAGAAGCCGGGGGCTCCCAGCCAAGTTGGTTTTGGCACAGAAAGTCTTCAGCAAAGGCAAGACATAACTGAGTGTTGCACTCCCTTGCTTGCTGGTGCTCCCTCACTTCCTATCCAGAGCAAGACCACTGTTTCAAAAAGCCTCCTTGTAGCCAATTACAGTCACAGTCACTCACTTACAGAAGCAATATTAAGGGAGTCCCTACTAGATGCCACACTTCTGTTTCAGAGCAGGAACTCGAGAATGGAGTGAGCACAGGTCTGAAACCTCCAGAACAGCAAAATTAATCCTCCCAGTTTAGAAGCACGACCAGCACTTCCAGAACTTTCTGTGCCCCCAACGCAGAGGAAGGATGGGCTGTCCCGGGCCATGGCTGGGGGCATTCTCAGCTTCTTTAGAAACCTGAAAATCCCTGCCTCACTTGTCTTGTAAATGAGCAAAATCACACGCTAACTCAGGGAGCCCCTGGAACCCTCAAGGGGCAGCTGCTACACGTCGCGGGGCAGATGGGGAGTGCAGGTAGCTGCCCTAGAGGACAGTCACGGGGCTAAGAAGATCTTTCCCCTCTGCATAGTGAGGGAATGAGCAGAGCAGGGTGCAAAGACAGGTCATTGCTTTCCAGGGAACTTGGGACTCGTTCCAGGGAATTCAGGACCAGGAATCTGGGACTCGTTTGCTGCTGTGGGCCCTGCTCTTGCCAAGTGGATCTTTTTATAGTGCCTGTTGCCAGCAGCGATCGGCAGCTCGATGCAGCACGGAGCGGAAGGGCTCAGATCCGAGCCAGGGATGGGGTCAGCCACCCAGGGCCAGCTCTGAGGTGTGGCGGCAGCCCGGGGGAGCGCCCCGCAAACCAGCACCGGGAGGAGAGCGGCGGGAAAGCCGCAGCCCCTGCCCCTGCGGGAGCCCCGCCTGCGGCCGCTATGGCAACTGCGCTCTCCGCGGGGGCTGCCGGCGAGGGCACGGACCCTGCTGGCTCCCCGGGGCGGAGGGGGCACCGGCGGGGAAGAGAAAGAAGCACGAGGAGCCGCCGGGTGGGGGCGAGCAGGGGCGGCTCGTCCCGAGCGCTGGGGAAGGGGGCGGGGACAAAGTCGGTACCGGCGGAGGAGTGGGGCCCTGCGGCTGCCGGTCGGGGGCGGGGGTCCCTCTGCTCCTGCGGTGCGAGCCGGCAGAGGCGGCTGGGGGAGCGGTGGGGTCCGGGCTCGGGGGACCGGGGGCGGCGGCGTCGCTCACCGGCAGCGGCGGGTCCCGCGGGTCCCGGCTCCGCGTGGTGCTGAACGGACAGCGCCGCGCGCCGCGCATGCGCCATGCGGCCCGCCGGGGCAGGGGAGCGGGGCGGGGGGAGGCGGCGTGCCGTGAACCGGGACAGCCGGGAACTGGGACAGCCAGGAACCGGGAGAGCCGCGGGGCCGGGAGAGCCGGGAACCGGGAGAGCCGCGGGGCCCTAAAACACGGCGTTCGATGCACTAGGGAGCTGGGATCGGTGTTGTTCACGGGGGACCTGGTGTACGGGACCGGTGCGAGCGCCGCGGGGAGCAGCCAGCGGGAGGCCCGGTGGAGCCTGCCCCCGCCCGCAGCGCCAGAGCCGCTCTCGTCCCCGGCCGGTGCCCCCGGCCCGCGGCTGCCGGTACCGGCGAGGGGGCGGGGCCGGGGGGCGTGGGGCGCGCGCACTTCCGCCCGGCCGCGTGACGTCGGGCCCGGACGCCGGGGCGGGGTGAGTGCGGCGGGATGGAGCGGCGGCGGCGGGGCAGGTACCGGCCGGGGAGAAGGGGGGGATCGGCCCTGAGGCTGTCGGGACCCCGCGCCCCTCCTCTCCGCCGCGGTGCGGTCTCCCCGTTCCTCCAGGGACCCCAGGGTGCGGGGGGGGGTGATGCTGCGGCAGCCGCTCGCGGCTTCGCCGAGGGCCGAGGACTCGTTACGCGGCCGGTGGGAAGGCCCCGGCGAGCTCTCCGGGAGGCAGCGAATGTCCCAGGCCGGGGAGGGGGTGGCAGGCGTGGCGGCTGCCCCTCTGGCTTTGAGCTGACCGTGGGAGATGTCGCTGAGTCTTTCTCTCTGGCCGTTCCTCCTAGAGGCACCTGGCAGGAGCTGTGAGGTGATCCGGCCTGGCTGTCACCGTAGGCCAGCTCGCCGCTGTGTGATGATGAGTTTGACCCCCTCCAGGGGATGCCTCCTGGACCTGCCCTGGGAAGACATCTTGGTTCCACATATCCTCTGTCATTTACCGCTGCGGCAGCTCCTGAGCCTGCAGAGGGTCAGCAAGTCATTCCAGTCTCTCATCCAACTGTACCTCGCCAACATGCGCTGCTTTGACTCAAGCCAGGTATGGGATGGCTCAGGCTGGGGGAGACACAGATGTCCCTACTGCTCTGAAGTTAATGGGGAGCTTTTGGCTATGTGGGGAGTAGAAACCCCTGGCAAGGAGGCTGATTTCTGCTTGGGAACTTGGGTTTATGTTCTGGGAGTCGGACTGGATTGATAGGCTCAGGGAGGAGAGGTGGTGACTCAGGGCCCAGCAATGCTACTGTCTTTAGCAAGAGGCCTTGGGAGGAGTGAGTCCGGAAGCTCCACCCAGGCCATTATGGGGCACCAGCTGGCGGAAACATAAGCCAGCTCTGGAGTGGCAGGGCCTGGCCTGTCAGTCCTCATGGAAGCTGTGTAATAGGGTGGGTCTGACAGGGGTAACTTGCTGCTTGGTCTTTAGTAGGAACTTGTGCTGAGCCTGAGAGACACTACCTGGGGCTTGGAAAGACAGGAGTAGCTGCTATTCTGCAAGGACACAGAGTAGCCTAGGAAAGTTTTTTTGGAAGCAGAGGTGTGGAGCTCATCACAAGTATATAAATGTAGAGATGGTGATGGTGGATGGAGATATCTGAGCATCTTGCTTGTGGCAGTAGCCTTGGCATGAGAGGAGAGCCTGATGGCAGGGTTTGCACTGGGATGAGGACAGGGTGCAGTTTTGATCACTACTTGTCACTGTGGAAGAGAGAAGGGGAAGAAAGTATTTGGTGAGGATCAGGCTGATCTGAAACCCTAAGGGGTGCCTCATTCTTTCTGGGTTCCCCGTGCAGATCGGACCTGCCATCCCTCAAGCTGCTTTCATTAACCTGCTGAAGGACAATGAAGTACTGCAGCAGCTGGCACTCCAGAACTGCTCCGACTGGCTGACGGACAGGGAGCTGCTCCCAGTCATCGGGCAGAACCACCACCTGCACCAGATCCAGCTGAAGGGCTGTGCCCAGCTCAGCCGCCATGCACTGGTAGCCATCTCACTGAGCTGTCCCAACCTGCGCCGGCTCTCCCTGGCTCACTGCGAGTGGGTGGACAGCCTGTCCCTGCGCAGCCTGGCTGACCATTGCAAGGCACTGGAGGCTGTGGACCTGACAGCCTGTCGCCAGCTGAAGGACGACGCCATCTGCTACCTGGTGCAGAAGTGCAGCAGGCTCAAGTCTTTGTCGCTGGCTGTCAATGCCAACGTGGGCGATGTGGCAGTTGAGGAGATTGCCAAGTGCTGTCCTGAGCTGGAGCATCTGGACCTCACGGGGTGTCTACGAGTCAAGAATGATTCCATCAGGTGCTGAGCAACATGGGGAGTCAGGGTGGGAATGGCAGGTGTCTGGGTGAGGAGAGGAAGAGAACCTGAGAGAAAAGTCAGATTTCTTCATACTGAAAGCAATGAGAGCTCAGGCTGTTGTAGAAGCCATTGCCAGGCCCTTCTGGACAGGCACTGTGTGCTGCTAACAGCAAATTTCCCAGCAAGTCATGGAGGGTAGGTCTGGTATCTGATCATGTCCTTTGAGTTTCTCTCAGACTACAAGGGTGCTGGTCCCAAATGATGGTGCATGTTTGGCAGTTACACAGAACCACACGCAATTATGTGTTGTGAGTGCTAGGCTGCTGGGAGCAGTGAAGAGGGCAAGTAGCGCACTTGAGAGTCTTGGCTTGCAACCCGCATGTGCTCTCTTTCTTGGCAGGGTCCTGGCTGAGTACTGTCCCAAGCTGCGCTCACTGAAGGTGAAGCATTGCCACAACGTGGCCGAATCCAGCCTGAGCATCCTCCGAAGCCGTGGGGTGGAGCTGGATGTGGAGCCTCCACTGCAGAGGGCGCTTGTTCTCCTGCAGGATGTGGTTGGCTTTGCCCCTTTCATCAACCTCCAGATCTAGAACTGCTGCTGCTGCTGGGGAGGGAGGGACTGATGTGACACTGGGATCCCGGGAGGATGCCGGACCAGCTGCTGTGAAGACATGCAGAGGGAGAGGTTGGTCCTGTTGGTGAGGCTTGCCTGAGTGGGGCTCATTCCTTCCTCTGGGGCTGTTTAGCAGTCACTGGGTGTTCGTGGGTGGGCTTTGTTGGTGCCTCTGGGGAAAATAACTCCCTCTGCAGTGGCGTGGAGAGAGCGAGTGACTTGCTGGAACACCGTGGTGCTGAACAGGCCTTGGCCAGGCCAGCTAATAGATATTATTATTTGTTGCATTTTAAATCTCTAAGCAGCAGCTGTCCAGAGAGCAGGAGAGTGTTTGATGGGGGCTGTTTCCTGGGGTGGGTGTGCAGGGCATGCCAGCAGAGCTGTGGAACAAACCAGGCCAGCTGGAGCAGAAAGGCGAAAAGTCACCAGCCCTCCTCCTGGGAGAGGGCAGGCCCTTCTAAGCTCCAGGAGGAGGGCAGAGTGAGCCCAGCTTCAGCCTATGGCCACTGGCCAGCCTGGCATGGCCCCGGCACAGGAAGTGTGTTTGTCCAGGCCTAGGGTACTGGTTTAGGCTAGTGCAAGGTGGGAGTTGTTTCTGGGAGGAACATGCTCCTAACTGCAGTTTCACTGACAAAACCACCAAAACTAGATGTGCTGTCGCTGTTGGTTGGTGCTATTCACTACTTCCAGCATCTGACTTTACATTTCAGTAGCACCCAGGTCTGCTACTATGCCCTGCTCCATGTCTCACGGCTGGAGCTTTGGCATTTAACAGTGGTGAGAAATGGCAGGAGCCCTGGCCATGCTCTCAGCTGGAATTTATGGAGCACTGCAGGTTTTGTTGGCAGGGAGAGCCTAACTCTAGTCTGGAGTTCAGCCACAGTCCTTGTGTTCTTGTTAACCAAATAGCAGCCACATCTTATGGCGAACATGATGAAGACAGTAATTAGGGGAAGAAAGGATAGCCCTGCTCCTATCTTGTGCCCTGGGAGGGATTGAGGTGCGTCCATAAAGCACATGCATGCTCCCAGCTGAACTACACACCAACTCACATCATCTTTATTACTGGCACTCAATTTAAAGCAATGGTGCACGCAGACTTGTAAAAAGCGTGCTGCAAAGCACAAGCCACGTCTTGGATCTAAAAATGTCCCATGCAAGGAATAGCAGAGAATGCCCAGGCCCCAGAAAGCCACTGTGGTGTGCCCCCGGCAGCAGAGGGACAGCTACACAAGGAGAGAAGTCTCCTCCTTGTCACCCAGGTTAGTTGAAGAAGCTGAAAGCAGTGTCCTGGCTCCCAGGTTAGTTCCAGTTGGAGGGGTCCCCTCATCCCTAGTGCCATAATGTCCATCCTGCCATGCCTGGCCAGTGAGGTGGAGGCTGAAGAACAGGAGGACCTGGCTGTCAGTGGAACTTGTACTTCCTGGCTGGTTTGAGGCTGATGTAGGTTCTCTTCATCTCCTCGCTCTCAGGCTTCTTTATGTCTTTGTACCTCTCTCCCTTTGTACTCACCACCTGGTTATCGATATAGCGGATCAATTTCTTGGGAGCCTGTAGAGGAAAGACATTAACACCAAGTGGATGGACAGCTACACTGCTAGGTAAAGAGCAGGAGCAAGCAGAAGCAGACATGTGCTCTGGAGGGTGGGTGCAGGAGGACTGGGGTGAGCTGCTTTACCCATCCTTAGTGTTGGGAATTTTGACCAACACTGAGAAGGAAGCTGTCTGATGGGGGGAAAGCAGGAGTTGTGCTAGGCAGGAATGGTAGGAACTGACAGATGCTGTAGCTAAGCCAATCTTCCCTCTTTGCTGACTAGTGAACAGTCCTGCCTTTGGCCTGCCCTGTTGCTTTTTGGACCTGCAGCCTGATTTTTAAACCTTGTATCCAAAGGACATTCAAACTGCTAGTGAGCTGGGAGTGCTGCTCTTACCTCTTTCGGTGGAGCTGGCCGATGTGTTTTCTGATCATCTGCACTATCCACCATCATGTATCTGAAACACAAGAAGCATGTACTGAACATGCATTGCCTGGGGCTATTCTCAGTCCATACGTCCTTTCTCTCATGGCTGGTTCATGGCTGTGCAGCGTGTCCTACTTGCCTAGATTGCAGCTAGAAGCACTTAATGTTCCCCTCTGGATGAAATGGAAAAAAAATATGTCATCCTTCTAGTGAGAATCCAGCAGGATTCTCTTGGAGTGGCATCCTTGGCTGTATGTGAAAGGTATTGAAGACTCAGGCTGTTGAGAATGGCAATAGCCCCTGCAGAACCGAGAGGTGCCAAGGTCTGGTGTGCTCTCCCCTTAGGGCAGCTTTGTTCCTTCTCAGGCCAAGCAATGGCCGCTAAAGGAGACAAAAGCGAGATTACAGGACGAAGGTGGCTGCTTCAGCTGTGAAGATACTGTTCCTTTCACACTTCACCTACTGCTTGACTATGAAACAGGTTTGTGCTGGAAGCAGCTTCATAAAAGCATCACCTCATTCACTATGTGACTGAAACATCAGGGTCCAAGCATTTGCTTGCTGTACTGCTGAGTTACTACTCTTGAGCCTTTGGGGCTGGTTTAGCAGGCAGACAGCACAGCTGACCATGAATTCTTCCTCAGTAGTTATTGTAGTTGCTCCTGTGTATCTTCAGCTATGGTGATCTGCTCTCTGTACCTGTGCTTGAGTGACGTTTAAAGTACAGGATGTTGCCAAAATGTCATTAAAGTTAAGCTCCCAGAAACATAACTAGCAGCTGGTGCTTTTTTGTTCCCTTGCATGTGACTCGGAAACAAGCCTGCAGAGGAGACAGGTGAGGACAGGGACCGCCAGTTCTGCCTCAGTCTTCCCTAGCCCATCGACTTATATTTTGTCACTTGGGAGGATGTAAAGTGGTAGAAAAGATTTGGCTAGACGGAGACATGGAATCTGCATGCCCGCAAGGAGGTTATTCACAAAATCTGAGATCTTCAAGCAGATCAATGAAACCACAGTGTGGGTTCTAGTGAAAGTTAAATGCTTTTTGCAAGTGAATAAAGGTAAACCAATTTAAAGCCACTTTCATTCCCAAGAAGTCCACGGGGGACTTCAGAGCGATTTCTTCAGCGATTTCTTCACGTGCATTGAATTCACACCTTCAGCAACTGAGATTTAATCCTTCCAGTGTTGCTGTACAAACAGTCTCTTAAAGATATCTTTAGCCTTTAGCTTTGTTGGGACTGTCTCCAAGGATGGAGGCATGAATGAGTTGCTGTAGTTCTACAAGTCACCATGTGTTACCTGAGCTGCAGTCCCATGTTTGTGCCTTGAACCTTTAACCAGGACCTCAGCTAACAGTACTGTGATTTACACTGTACCTGTAAGAGGCCGAAACCTCACACACAGCCAGTGCTGTGGCCCAGCTGGTGTAGGTATCCTGTTTCTGTTCCAGAGCTATAAAGAAACTCAAACCTGTTTTTTAACAACCTGATGATTATATTTGTGCTTAGATGTGTTCAGCTATACCCATATCAGCTTTGTGGCATCCTGACTAAGCATTGTCTTTATAGACCATACTGTCACTCTGGCTTTTCCCAAACTGCTACCTCTTCCTTTATTGGCGGCAGAATAAGGGGTTCTTTGCTGCTGGGTACTTACTTCTGCAGGATAACCTGTTTTAGTTCCTCGTGGTTGGGCACTCTGCGGGGCCGTGCCAGTTCCTGGGAAGAGACAAAGCAGGTGCATGAGTTGTGCAACATGTGAGGCGTACAGCTACCCCCTGCTAGCTTGCTGAGCCGAGCTGCTGGTCCAGCACCTCAGCCCCTGTGGCAGCTCCTGTGGGAAGGGGGGTGCCAGCCACAGCTCTGCTGGGATGCTGGCTCAGCTGTGGACACAGCATGTACTCGAGAAAGCCAAGGGAGGGAGAAGGGCTGTTGCTCTGGGTGATCCTACTGGCTAATTGTACAGAAAGTTTGTGTTTGCAGCAGACAGTTGGGAGTCTTGTATGTCCTTTAGTTTTGCCTTGCTGCCACCCAGATCACAGTACCTACAGTACCTTCACGCTCACACCTTCTGGGCCGGTTTCCACCTTCTCCTCCACAATTAACTGCACTGCCTCCTCCACGTTCCCCAAAGCCATGGCGAGTGCCTTCTCTGCCTGTCTCATGGTACAGGCTGGGAACATCTCCAGTAGCAGTTCTACCCCATCCTTCAAGGCATCACCTTCCTAGTTGGAGCAAAAGACAGAGGTAAGCTGGAGATACAGTGGGGAGAGGGCTATTGAAAAGGGTCTCTCTAGTTTTGCACTATCAGGAAATTCAGCTTGCTCTTAGCTAAAGGCTCTCTCTCCTTACAAGCATGTCTGAATCCCATTCCTGAAGCTAATAGGGGATTTTCTTTGCAAGAACAAAACATCACTCTTCCTTTATCTTCTCCCCCTGTATTTCAACTTTCTTTAAAGCTGGGCTTCTGTGAACTGGCCCATCTGCATGGCCATGCTTTATGTCTCCTTACGAGTCAGCTTTCTGGACAGCATGTGGAGGTGCAAATGCTTGAACTCACCCTCACCTTGTGTATTTATTCATGCTTTGATCAGAAAGGGAAGGGACTGCTAAGCAGTCACCTGTGGTTACATCAGAAGAAAAGTGCAGCAGCAGCATTTGCTTGAAGGCTGAGGACACAGAATGACTAAGCTGCAGAGCAGGAAGAGATCAGTACTAGAGAAACACAAGCAGACCTGGGGGGAAGGAGGTGGGAGGAATCTGGCAGGTGCCACAATTCCTGTAGCATGGGTCATGCTGGATGGTGCTGCAGGATCAGGACTGTTGGGCCAATGACTCAGTGCTCTATAGCTCAGTAGATGCACAGCACAGAGGGCCATTAAGAGTAGGACCAGCGACTTTGGGACCAGCACTCAGATGTGACTGCTTCCTGTGCAGATACTGCATGATAGCTGGGGAGAGAAGTGGTGATCCAGCCTGAACTGTGGTGTGAGGAACAGGATCAAGTGGGGTGGAGCCTGGCTAATACTTCAAAGGTGTCCCCGTGGTGCTGCTGTGGGATCTCCGAGGGCATTGGGACAGGCTCTTTCATGCCCTACTACCTCAGTGGCTGGAAAGGATGAACCAGACTGATGGCTCATGCTCTTCTGGCAGTGTCTAATTTTATTTTTTGACGCACTGAAACAGTTTTGCTCAGGTCATACAACAGAGGAGATCAAAGACACCAGTGATGGTGAGTCACAGCCTATGTTCCTTCCAGAGCCAGTAAATGCCCTCAGGTGGTGCTGGTAGCCTAGAGCTGGGTGACTGTCCCCAGTGCTCCTGCTCCTCTGTGGGGTGCTCATACCTGGGACCCAGCTCCGTCTGCTGGAGTGCACAGCCTTTCCCCATTGCATGCTCCGGCTCCAGGCTCCTGGCCTTTGGTCAGTTCTTCAGAGGGTGTTTCACTCCCACTTTCCACAGCCTTTTGGCCAGGTTTTTCTTAAAGACACAGTAATATCTCCTGAGGAACAGTCCCACTAAGGCTATAGAGTTCTGTGCTTTCTGTTGGCATTTGTTTGCTAGTACATTGTGTGCCAAAGCAAATCCCTTAAGTGACAAGGCTGGGGAAAAAAAATTGCACCTCCTGCCCCCAGCAGGGACAACCACAGCTCTACTCACTGACCTGCAGGAAGGCAATGCTAGTGCACGCTGGAATGCCCGAGTGCTGCATTTCCATGCCTTAACTGGGCATGGAGTGCTTGCAAATTGAATTTTACTTTGGCTCTGAATACTTATGGTATTTTTGTTTCTTTTCAAAGAATTCCCCAGTGTTTGCTCTTTGAACTAAGGTGTGGTTTTGATTTTAAATTTGGGAATACACACTGGTAGTTCCCAGGCTGTATGTGAGCCAGCACATCCTGTGATCCAGGTTACTCTGATGCATCTCTCTTTACAGCTTGCTTCTGTGTCACTGTAAGAAGAATCATTTCACTTCTGTCCTGTCCTCTCTAGAACTGTGATGGTGTTGTGCTTCCACACTCTAGCTACACTGGGACCCTCAAAGGGTAGAATGCTGGGGACCAGAGAAGAGCAGAAGGTTTGGTCAAGTTCAAGAAAGCAGCAAGGAAGATAAAAGATAGGACTGTCTGTTCTATACTGAGTAGCTTTCTGGCAAGACAGCAGTGATGTTGCTAGATAAGCAAACCCCACACTGATATGTCTCAAAGGTTTAATATCCAGGCACTTCAACTTTCTGTTATTTACTGGTAAGTACCTTTGGGGCTGATTAATATAGCCATCCAGCTGATCTGTGAATGCTGAGGTTGCATACGGTCACTGGGATACCAAGTCTTCTGCAGTCCTGCATAATGCAGGCCAGAGCACATCACCGCTGAATTTGCATTTGTGCCAAGGTTCATGTGTGAATGGGAAGTGAGTTTCGAGGACACTCAAAGTCTAGAAGTGATACACATAATTAGCTGGATTCTCTATTTGATGATGCACCTGACATGGGCTGCCCAGTGGTACTGTCCTTTAGGCAGATGACTATCAGCAGGAGGCAGAAATCTCCACTTTCAGAATTAATCTACACTAGAATTTCAACAAGCAGCCCTGTATCTGCTATTTCTCCCTTATTACTCTGGAATTGTTCTCAGCAGAGGTGTTTGGAGATCTGATCAAGTATGTTTCACCCCAGCATGTCTTGGGCAGTCTTCCATATTACTCAAGCCTCCCCTGTGTTAATATCAAAAACCTGACTGAATATTAGGAAAAAAAAGAAAAAAAAAAGTCAACCTAGCCGCTAACTGTGGCAAACAAGATTGTATTCTACCCTGTGACACTGCTCAATTCCAAACACTATGACTTAAAACATTTGCAGAACATACCTTCTTGCACTGAAATCGTGTAACTCACCTTTGTTGCGAGCTTCAACAAGCCTTTCTGACAGAGAGAACATCATTTCACAAACATCCCCACTGCAAGAGACAGAAGCTGTGTAATTAGTGCGAGGAATAAAAGCAGTAGCCTATCCTACTTTGCCACCCCTATAGAAAGACAAGGCTTGATATAAAGCTCAATAAAATGAAGCGTTTTTTCAGAGCATCAAGGACTTACTTGCAAAATATACTGGGATTAGCATCTGTGTATTCATGCAAAGCCTGACTTAATCATAATGGCACAGGTTCAGTACTAATATGTTTTCAACTGAGTCCAACTGAGTCCAGCCCCCAACTGCATGACATGCACATACAAAGCAGCAACATTTGCATACCTGTGGATTTCTGCAAAACCAGGAATATATGCCTCCATCATTTCCACAAAAGTGTCCATGTCAAAGGTCTCCTCAGAGGACTCTGGTGAGCCCAGTTCTTCCAGGACACCCGTGATATAAGAGAAGAAAACATCATCCATCCCACTGGAGACAGAAAGAACACAGGACTTGGCAGGAGTGTTAATAGGCCCACTCTTTAATCTCTCTTTCTCTCCATCCCCATTCCCTCTAACCTTGTGACTTTCTATAACAGAGCAATAGAAGGACCTATGTGGACTGTATCTTATGGCAGATCCCATCAGTAAAGCCAGGTAGCAGGTGGTTAGTGATTGGGCATTAGCAGCACTGAATGGAAGCCCCAGCATATGCCTAGGCTGTGCTCCTGTAGGTTCTTCAATGGAGCTCATCAAAATATTTTAAGTGTTCAAACCAACTTTTCTATGCTCACTAGTGTTTCAGGTGATATCATCATATTCCGCCAAGTTGAAGTTTCTGTAAGATGCAGTGCTCTCTGCTTGCTGCTCTCCATGCTACTGTCACTGCTGCCTCCAGCTGCAAAACTAACTGCCGTGTTCCAGCCTCAGGGTGGCTGTTGCAGGCAGTTTAAAATAGGGAGAACCCTGACATAGCATTATATTGCTCAGAAAGCCCTTTGGGAGCACTGTGGAATGTAGGGAATTCCATATTCAAATACATATTACTGGACAGGAAATTAATCATCTTGGTTGTCAAAGAAATGACACTGCTAGATTGCAATGCTAAACGACAGTTGTTCAAGCATTCACATCAGAGCTTGCGCAGATTACCTGCATCCTGGATGTGAGTTAAGGAACACAAAGCACAGGAAAGCTACAGAGCTCCACTTGGAGTTCAGTATAACATACAGACAATTAATGCAGAGTTCAAAGTAAACCAATTATATTGGATCTTTGCATCTCAACATACCTGAGGTCTGCTGCAGGGATGTGGGACTGGATGAAGCGTGTCAGTGTGTCTCGAATGATTCTTTCAAGCTCCATGTCTCTCTAAACCTTCTTCTCTAAAAAGAAGGATGAAAAAGAAAACTCCATGTAATTTCAGACAAGAAGCAGATCAAAATTCCAACAAGATCAGAAGATAGGCATGGTATAATAAGTACACTCTTCTCATCAGAACAATTCATGAACTCCTTCAATGCATCTTATCATCCCTGGGTCAAAGCAGGAAAAGATAACAGCAAAAAGCAGCAGTACGAGGATCCACTGGAAATAGCACTCCAATGCAACCCAATCTCTTGGGCCTCTCCTGCTTGCGTTGATGCTGTCAGGGTACATTCAAAACATCCCATCATGGAAGCAAAGCTGCAATACAGATGTGTCCAGCTGCCCGACCTCAGAGATACCTCCTGAGCTGGAATACTGTGCTCTCCGGCAAGGAAGCAGTGGGTGGTGGGTTTGCATGCTCAGTGCAGAAAGGGGTGGACCTTTGAGCTAAGAGCATTTGCCGTAGTGCTTGGACTCAAAAATGAGTGGGAAGAAGGGTAATGTCTCCTAAAGAAATCAGAATCTAGAGTGTATTTTACAGGGAAATACCAAGCAGGGCACAGACCAGCCAAAATATCAAAGGTCTCCAGGTCAGGCATAGACTGCCAGCGGAATCCTGGCCAAATAGGAGCCTGTTGTTGAGCTTGGTAAATGAGCCATTCTCTAGATGATACAGCTGCAACAAGGGGCACTTGATAACCCAAAACTCAGGGGAGTTTTAAGAATCACAGAGCTCCTACAGAAGAAATATGGGGGGGGGGGGGGGGGGGGGGGGCGGGACTGCCCACAGGCCTCCTTCAGCTGTCAGTACTCGGCCTGGACTGAATTGGGTCAAGAAAAGTCATTCCTTAACCATTCCTTTCCCCTTGGGTCTACAAAGCTGCTGGGTGGACAAACTCCTGGTGTATGCACTGAGTTCTTCCCAAGGAAGGAAACTAGCCTTGCATATAGAGAAACCGATGTGGTCATCAGCCAGAGAGCTTTCAAAGGTTATCATGCTCCCACCTGTGCAGCTCCCTCATCCCAACCACAGCAGGATCTGACAAGGTCTGTTTGTCACAGACCTCACAGAGCAATCACACAGGCTGCTGAGAGACGGTTCCCATGGGAGTCAAAAAGGTTTGGCATTTCCAGAGATAAGACTTCCAGAGCTAGCAGGATATAAAGAAGAAACACCCTATGGTGCTGAGCACTGCTCTTGTGGGACCTAGAGACAACCAAGGCCCAGCAGCCTGTTGGCAGACCTATCTGCAGTTTTGGGGCCTATTCCAGCTGTGACACAGGCTCATGCAAAAGTGCTCTGCTGTGTACATGGCATCCCACACTGCATCTCCCTGCAGTGGTTCCCCATCAAACATCCCCAGCCTGTGCTCTTCTAGTCTTTAGGGCTTTGAATAGGTGTAGGTTTTGCTACCTGAGAGACCACCTTTTACTGAGTTTCTGTGTCAGTGCCATTCCCTTGGGGCAGAAGGGAGACAAATACTGAAAGACTTTCACAGCAGCAATGAGCAACAAGTTAAAAATGCCTTACCACTGTGTGACCAACATACATGTATTCAAACACAGCACATGCAGAAACACCCAGGGGAGGGCATAATCACAAAGGATTATTTGTTTCTGTCTCAAGATAAAAAGTTTCTTTGCCTTCTGTAATTTCAATTAGAAAGTTCCTATTTCTCAGCATTAGAAGAAAACAACAATCCAGACTTTTTCAGGAAGGAGCTCTTCAAGCCAACAGCCCAAGCGAGCTCCTGAGTTCTTTTTATTTTTCAGCCGCACGAGGATCTTTCATTTGCACTTTTCTCACTTCTGCAGATGTCATGGTCTGCAAGTGTAGAAGCTGGCTGCTAAAACTATCACGTTTAGAAACACCTTTTTGGCTCCCCATTTGATGTTTCTCTGTGTTTTGTGTGTTCTGTAGTGGTGTGACAGAACCAAGTTTATCTTTGTAATCTTTACAACATACCCAGAAAAAAAAGGTGAGCTTTGTTCTATCTTTCTGAGACATCAAAAGCCAACAATGAGATTCTGAGTCCTACTGTTGGCAAGAATACCGTCATAAGTAGCATGTCTATCCCACATTTTAAGCTGGATCTGCAAATGCTGGCAACCACCAAGCCCACTGAACTTGTGAGCACTTTCTTTTTTACAGAAATCAAGGATGGAAAATCAACATACAGCAGTTAAAATGTTTTTTTTCTACCATCACTACTATCAAGAAGAACGCTTTTTTCCTTCTTGCTTAGAGCCTTTGTGACATCCTGGAAACCAGAAGTCTAAAAGATTTTGTCCATTTCCATGAAACAGGCCAATATTCTATAAGAGATAACCATATAGTAACCAATAACATTTCCTGACAACCCAATTACCTGAACAACACAGCACAATTCACCATGTCAAAAGCACTTTTGTGAGGTCCATAAATTAGCTGCTGGTAATCCATTTCGATCAATAGAACAGGCAAAGTCACTCATCTCCTTAATCAAAGGCACTTGCAGACAAGTGCCAGACCGGGACAAGAGAAACACAGGAAAAAATAATTCAGCAACAGGAGTATTACAGCTACAGCCAGTCACTAACTGGCCTTGAATCCATTCCCCAACTTCTGACAACCACAAGAAATGCTGGTGTGAAGTGTTTGAAATTATCCATGTATTTTCCTGTGAAGTTACCATGCTGTATCTAAACAAAATCTATTTTCTTATGTCTCCAAGAGGAAAGAAGGGAGCAGGTTTTAACCACCGGGTATAAATTCTCTCTGGCGTCTCAGATGAATCCATCCACCAGCACACTCAGATTTAAGGCTTACAGGCAGAGAAGGGAAGCTGCCACCTTCAGCCTGCCTTTGAAGAAAGGAGACCCTTTAAATGACAAAAGCAGAGTCTTAACACTGAAGGAAGCAGCTATGTGAGTAAGCATTTCTTCAAGGGTCAGCCATTGCCCTTTCACCTGAAGAACCCACCTCCAGTCCTATACAATCAGAGGCACCAAGAGAGACAAATGCACTTGCATTTGCTCATTTACAGCCACAGGGGACAGATTTTATTCCCTAATAAACAGTCCTTTTGAAGCTTAACATCTAGGGAACATGTAGTGCACAAGTTCTTGGCTGAATGAGGCTTGCGGAAGACAAGTCCTGAAGGTCCTCTGGTCTTACAGATTCAGTGGGTATTTTCTTGAAATAGAGGGAGCTGACTAAGAACCTGTGTACAAATATTTCAAAATGAATTCTTCAAGGAATAAACTGACGTTGCTGCATATTCTTCCCCACACAGCCAAGTTTAGAATTATACGACTCAAGACATCAAACCACCTTATGCATTATGCCTTCAAATGCCATATTTTTTCTAGTAGTGACCTGCAATACTGAAGGGGGAGATTTACTAGAAGGGCTTATCCTATCCTCCACACAGTTTTGTGGAGGAGTGATTTATAATGCACAGAACGATCAGAAACTGAAAGGCAGCAGCAATCACTCTCCTGAGAGCAGAATTTACTGGAAAGGTGTAACCATCGTTTTAAACTTCCAGCCATAATTACAATGTGGATTTTAAGATCTCTTTGGTAGCTGTCAGCTGATTCAAACTGATCTATGAAAGTCCTTCTGCATTTCTTGTTATTATAATGTGGGCTCTGCTTAACATGCTGCACAGAATCTATTTTTTAAAGACATATGGTGAAGAAGCTCTGCCTTCAGCTGTAGTCTCACAGTTTTGCAGCATCAGAAAAGACCTTCAGCCTTTGGAAATCCTTATTGCTTTTCAGTCTTCAAACACCAGGCTTTATTATTAAAGATTGAGCAGGCTTGGTCTGAAATACCAGCAGTACCAGATCTGCATAATATCACATGGCGTATGTATTTCTTCACCTCAGGAAAATTGGTATCAGTTCTCAAAATGTGAACACGAAAATAATTCATTTTCTGTACTAGATACTTTGACCAGCATCTCAACAGTGTTCGCTACCCTACCGTCTGTCTTGAGAACCTGGTAATCTCCATCACACTTGCATTTTCCTTCCGAACATGTTAATATCAAAGTTGGATTTTTTTGTAAAACAGCTGCAGAAATAATACTCTTCTGGAAGTACCATTATCCTTGTGGTGCCTGAAATATCTACTGATGCTTTGTTCAAGAAAAGCTAGCTTCTTTTTGTACAATTCATATGAATCTGCCTTCCTTAATAAAAAAAAAATAGAAGTATGAACGTCTGAAATTTTCCACACAGCTAGGTAATTTCTGAAGGCTCTTCCAACTTAAATTTCAGTAATCACTCTCAAATGGTCAGTGTGATGGGATAAGGGTGATTGACTGTGCCTTGGACTTTATATTAACAAGACAGAGTTGAGGAGAGTAATTTGAGAAAACGTTTCTGAATTAAGAGGAACTGCCATTCAGATGTATATCAACTTTTATGACATCATAAATTTACCTAGCAAAGAGTTGAGGTTTCTGCAAGTGGAAGGAGACAGGTGTTGTACACTTAGGACGTTTCTTAGAACAGGAAAGAGAGAGTTTAGGTAAAATTGATTCAGATGAGGCATTGACTATTAATACCTTGAAAAAGTTCCTTTAGCTCAGGGTTCAGTAATTGCTCTTAAGTAAAGGGACAGGGATGGCTACTCCTCTGAGAACTCATTATGAGAAAGCACAGAGCCCATCTCATGCAGCTCTGTGTGTGTGTGCATGTGTGACTATGCTTGTGGAAGCGCAATCCCTGGGAGCTCGCAGTGCAGCCTGTCACATACAGCCTCAGAGGAAATCTCTCAAAAACCAGACCTGCAGGACAGAGAGTGCAAGCTATAGCTATATTCCAATGAACTACTTTACCTCCTGAAACTTTGCTGGCTTAAAAGAAAGCTTTCCAGGCAGAGCAACACCTTACAGATGTAATTTCAATGTTCCCATTTTTTGTTTTGCTTGCATATGAAGTCCCTAAAAGGTCTTTCACAGTGTGGCTGCTATGGGTAAACAGGCTGAGGTCATTATGCATGTTAACACAATTAACTTATTAATGTTCTAACATTAAAATAAGACTTGCTAATAACTTAGTCACAGTAAACAACAGTAATAGAAGAAAGTAACACGAGGTGCCAGACTTTTCCTCTCCCCAATTCTATGCTGGACGGCTGTACTTGAGTGGCGGTTTGCTGACATTGGGCCCTTACCTGAGAAGAAGCATCACCTGTATGAAGACTTTAGCTCACGAACGGTGCTTACAAATAGCTTCAGTGCCTACAGAAGAGTTGATGGTCCATCCTATGACTGCTTGGCCCAAGCCAAGCACAAGGAAGCCCTTTATGGGAAAGGAAAGCTGAATTAGCTGGAATGGGAGCACAAAAGAATTGTTCTCTGTATATTGGTGTCTTTATGCTTTACGTCATGGAATTGTTCAGGTTAGAGAAGACCTTTAGGATCACTGAGTCCAACTGTAAACCTAACACTGCCAAGTACACCACTAAACCATGTCCCTAAGCACCACATCTATATGTATTTAAAATACCCCCAGAGATGGTGACTCCACCACTGCCCTAGGCAGCCTATTCCAATGCTTGACAACCCTTTTGGTGAAGTAGCATTTCCCAACACCCAATCTAAACTTACCCTGACGCAACCTGAGGCCGTTTCGTCTTGCCCTATCACCTGTTACTTGGGAGAAGAGACCAACACCCGCCTCACTACAATCTCCTTTCAGGCAGTTGTAGAGTGATAAGGTCTCCCCCCTCAGCCTCCTTTTCTCCAGCCTAAACAACTCCAGCTCCCTCAGCCGCTCCTCACAAGACTTGTTCTCCAGCCCTTTCCCCAGCTTTGTTGCTCTTCTCAGAACACGCTCCAGGACCTCAACATCTTTCCCACAGCGAGGGGCCCAGAACCGAACACGGGATTCCAGCTGCGGCCTCACAGGGCCGAGTTCAGGGGACCATCATTTCCCTGCTCCTGCCGGCCTCCCCGCTTCTGCTACAAGTCAGGCTGCTTTTGTCGCTTGTGACTGTTCCCTCTCACACCAACGGTGCCGTTTTATCCCGCGGAAGGCCCGCTGGACGTGCCAGCAGCCTCCTCGCCAGCCCTCAAATCCGTTCTCCAGCCCTCACACCGCCCGCGGCGGGCTCTGACCATCACGGCCCCCGCCCCGGGGCTGTCGGACGGAGCCAGGCCGCCAGGCCCCGCCTGCCCGCACCCCCCGCCGCCTCGGGATGGGGGACGCGGGTCCCCCCTTGAGGCCGCCGCCGCCTCCCTGCCACCCGCCCCGCCCCGCTCCCCCTGTGCGCCCCGCGGGAGGTGGGGGGGGAGTGTGGGGGTCACCTGATCGCCCGCGCGCGCCCGCCACCGCCTCGCTCGCTCCCTCCCGGCGCGCAGCCCGCGCGGGGCGGTTGAAAGCGTCACGTGACAGCGGCCGCGGTTGAAAGCGTCACGTGACCGCGGCCACCACCAGCCACAGAGGCGCGGGCGGGAGGGCAGAGCGGCCCCGCGCCGCCGCGCTCGTCACGCCGCCATCTTGGCGCCAGGCGGGAGCCGCGAGGCGGCGTCGTCTCAGGCCTCAGCGCCCGCTCGGTACCCCCGGGGCAGGGAAAAGGGAAAGAAGGCGGTGTAGGGTGGAAGCTGGGGCTGCCCGGGCCGTGAGGCCCGGAGACGCGGCCTCGGGTTGTGAAATCGCCCTGGTAAAGACCAAGTGAAACTTGCCTTCCTGCCCGCTGCAAGAGATGTGTTCCCTGATGAAAAAAAAAAAAGTACATTTTCAAGAGTCTGGGCGAAGCTGCCCTGCTCTGGAGTGCTTCTCCTGAAGCATTTCTTCTGAAGCCCTTGCCGTGGGGAGGCCCCATCTGGGGGGTGTTGCCCAAACTGCTGACTTGGCAAACGCTGGGAGCTGGGTGTGGAGTCTCCTGGCTCTGCTCTAAACCTTCCTGCTGCACCCTGGCTGTGACAAGCCCCTGCTTATTCCTTTATTCTCGTGTTGTGGGTGGCTGCAGTAAGTTAGGGTGCCCTTGGACTCTTGGAGAAGTCACTGTGGGTCAGGACTATGGCTTTTGCCCTGCTCGCTGTCCCTCTTCTGCAATCAGGTGAGCTGCCTGCCCATTCACTTGATTCTGATGACAGCAGGTGCTTTTTGGAGTGGCTCTGGAGAAGTAATTCTGTGGTATCAGATGCTTATCTGTCATAAAAATCCTGAAACAGCAAGGCATAAGTATTCTCTTGAGTCATGCTCCTCAGTAATGTCTTGCTAAATACCAAACAGATGAATCTGATTCCACCTTTGGTGGTACCAGGAAAAATCCAGAGTAACACCAGCTGGGCAAGGAACAGCACACTCACTCTGGTGTCATTGAGAGTCAGTCTCCACTGTTTATATGCATTCCTCCTTTAATTATGAACATAATTCATTGTAGCAGTATTCACCGTCTTAAAATTCTTCCATTTTTGACTGGGAATTGTGCTGCACTTAGCTATACATTAACTGAAACCAATCAAATATGTTGCGTTGTCTGTCCTGCAATCTGTGATTTTACCTTAGTTTGGAAAACAGCTTGAAATTCTCCCTTGGCAGTCTCCAATTCCTAGGATGAGTTTTGGCTTTTGTGACCCAAATACATAGTGACGTGCAGCTGCTTCTGGGGCAAGTACACAGTGGAAAATGGATTACATCACAGTGAAGTGGAAGGAAAATTTTTGAAGATGATGAAGCAGCACATGTAAAACCCCCAGAAATTAGTAGTCTTTAAAGCTAAGAGAATCAATTACAATTACATTGTCTGACCTGACTTCACTTGTCAATTCTTGATAGAACTAGAACAGAACTTCTGAAACTAATTTATGTTCTTAGACCATGTGAGATTCTTCCAGATTTTTCCACAGGTGGTTTACAACAACCTATTTGTCAGCAGAATTTAAGGGTTTGTTTGTTTTGATTCGGTCTGCTTTGTAGTTTCCTTGAATTGCTTGGAAACCTTGACTCCCGTGAGAAATTTTGAGAGTTCTCAGATGCCATCAGTTCAGACAATTTGTAAATCCTTACAAATCCTATTATTTGTAAGTCACAGATTTCAGAACAGACACTGACAGGACCTCTGTTTGCTTTGTTTTCTACTACAAGTACTTGGAAGCTAACCATCAATCTCTCTAATGATCAGGGCAGTCTATCCTGGGGGTAATGAAGGGAGGAGAAAACCACACTGTGCTTCAAAGCAGAGGTCTGAGAAAATCTAAATAAGTTAAAATGCCTGTAAAAGTCTCTTATAACTACTTAGCTGTCTCTCTTTTAGCATACTTTGCTGCAATTTGATGTTTCACCTTCCAACCATACTCTAATACTCTAATTCAAAGTAATTTAAGAGAGTCGTTCCTTTTTTTGTTTGTTTGTTTTTATTTACACTAATGGAAGATGACCCGTATTGTAGAACTGGTAATAGACACCGGAACAAATATGACATCTAATAGCTCCCCAATTGTAAGCTAAATTCAGAGGGTTTTGACCTAAAGCTCAATAAAAACTCCCCAGGGATTCCCTATACAAACACACAAAACACCTTTCACCAAAGGTCCAGGCGGAAGGGAGCCACAGTGCAGGAAATTATTTTTGGAGAGCCCTTCTACTTGTCAGTCACAGGCTGCTGCAAAGCAGGGAGGTTAACACACCATCTAATTATTTGATGGGATTCATATTCTTTCACAAACGTGATGAATAATGCATGTGTGTTGAATCAAGCCAGAGGAAAATTGTTCCTTCTCCAGCTTATTATTAACTCCTTGTTGTATAATGTACTTGAAATAAGTTTCTTCTGTGGCATTTTAATATGCAGGTGGATTATATTTGTATGTAAGTAATTTTAACTGTTACACATGCTTGTCTTCTGCATTTAAATTGAGATAAGAGACCAAAAAAGTATCCTTTCTACCTGGTTTTGCCCTCTGCTTAATGCAGGCGTGTTCCCTACAATGGGTATTCTGCAGTTTTTGTCTTCTCTGTCTTTAAATGCTCCACTGAGGGGGCTTAATCTGAAGAAAGGAGCTCATTACTGGGATATATTTATTGATATTCTGGCATCATTTCCCATTTTATTTTTCATTTAATCGTATCATATGTTCATATGTGTCATTGAAACTGTTCAAATAATTTCTCTTCCCTGTTATTAAGCCTAGAATATGAGTGCATAGCTTTAATTTTTGTCCACTGCTTTTATTCTTACTAAACCAAACTCCATTTTAATTGTGATTTATCTTCAGTCCTATGCAGAGACCCATTTTTGCAATTTAGAATCAGTGTATTTTCAGAAGCCTTTCCTTTCCTTTCCTTTCCTTTCCTTTCCTTTCCTTTCCTTTCCTTTCCTTTCCTTTCCTTTCCTTTCCTTTCCTTTCCTTTCCTTTCCTTTCCTTTCCTTTCCTTTCCTTTCCTTTCCTTTCCTTTCCTTTCCTTTCCTTTCCTTTCCTTTCCTTTCCTTATAGGTGTTCATTTTTAGAGTTGTACAGAAATATAAACAAGTTTTGTACACCCCTTTGAAAGCACACACCATTCCCTGATTTTCTGATCAACCCAAGGGGACTCCCTGATTTCAAACCTGAAGGAACTGCGGAAGATTGCTGCTTTTCGGGACAACGAACAATACTGGGGTCGTGGAGCCCTCTGCTGGGTTTGCTATGGAAGGCAGACAACTGAAAGCATAGTCATTAAACTCTGAAAATGCTATTGTCATGCTCTCGTATTTCTTTCACAGCTGATTACAAATGTGCTTAATTTGAAAACCAAAAGGTGTTCATTTCTGTTGCTCTTGAGAAAATTAATGTTATAATTTCAGAGTGTTGCAGGTAAATTAATTTATATCTTGGGGTTACAATTAGATCTATTAGAACCTTTTGGTCTTAACTTTTCTTTGGTAACATGAAAGTTCTGTGTGAATATTTCCTTGGTTCTTTTTGTCACTTTTTGCCTCCTTTTATTTACTGCTACATGTACATCTTATTACAGTTACAAAAGTCTCATAGTCAAACACATAATTCTGAGCTTGTCTGTGAGAAACAAATTTGTTTCATTCCTGTATTGTGACTTATTCAGCTGTGTAGTGTTCAAAGGTATAAAACTTCTTTTTCTGGTGGCAAATAAATGACCAATTTATCTAAAAAAACCCAGCAAAGTGCGTAACAAATAAATTAATAATTTGTTTGTTGTCTTTCTGCCAGGGAACTCACTGTGCATTACAATTGTGTCTTCTATTTTTATATACAGTAGGCTGGAGCAGAGAAAGATTACGTGTATTTCCAAAAGTTTCAGTATGAGTCTGTAGCAGAGCCAGAAAAAGAAATTGGGAATTTGTGTTCCCTAGCACATCCTACAGCTAGAAGTGTGCTACTCAGGAGCATTTATTGAGAACGTAAAAAAATGAAAATAATTGGGGAACAAAGGTTTTCTTCAGTCTCTGATTACAAGTTGAGCAAAGCTAGTCTATAATGGGTCAGGGTGTCTCAAGCTGCTCCTTCAATTCGGCCAACTGTAGAAGAATGATGGAAAGACAATACTGGAAGAGCCCCGGAGAGGATTTTGTTCTGAAAAGGCCCTTGATGCTGTTATATAGGATGGTGATGTACTTATGCCAGTGGAAAATTTAATTCTTAACTTGGTGAAAGTTATAGCAAACACAGCTTCCCAGCTAACAATGTCAGATGATCGCATAGCAGGAGCTTTTAGACTACAGAGTATTTGGACATAGTGTGCTGAGTGCAGATCTTGGTAAGTGCTCAGTTGCTTTCCATTGGATCAGCTTTTCTGAGCTTCTTGTAGGTGTAGCTAGTTAGAGTTTGGTAACAGGCTGGGTCTTGGTCATTTTATACGGTGCTCACAATGCACACTTTTAAAGTTTCTTTGTAGATGTGACACAGGGCTTTCTCTTTTTTTTCTACTCATGGACAACAGTGTGCTGCCAATGGATGTTGAGTTGTTCTGAAGCAACTGACATTTAGAGCATCAACACTGTTGTGATTTCTTCCATTTGACCTGTGAATGCAGGCCCTACTGCCAAGAACTTTTTGACCCCAGAATCCTTCTTAGCCATGTTCCAGTGTAGATATTGGACAGTTTGCTAGGCCAATGGCAAACTGTTTTAAATTTAATTTATTGGAAGATTTTTAGTTTGTTATAGATAAAATACTGACAGGATCTGTTCTTCTGTTGCATTCATATGTGAAAGTAATTTCTGTCTTCTGTTTTTCATAGCAGCTAACTCAGCCAGAATTCAAGTGTGAAGGCTTTCTCTAATTTGGAAGGTTTTTAAGAACTGGAAAATTATGCCACCTATCTAGCTATATTTGAGCAGGTCTCTGAATTTACATAATAAATGCCTGACTTTTGCAGTTGGCAGAACTAAAATATGGAGAGGATCAGAACATGATTTAAGCACTCTGTCTTACTGCTATCTCTAATTTCTTTTGTTCAAATATGTTTCTTTTGTTTGGATGTAATGGGAAAAATCTAACTATTTCTGTGCTGGAAAGAACTCAGGACGCTCAGGTTCTGATCCTCCTCTTTCTCTGTCTTTAGGTATTATCCTCATTTCACAGATAGACAAAGTAAGGCAAGCAATGTTTGACCTTTTTTTTTTTTCTTAAAACACTTTGAGACCTGCTACTGAAAAGCGTATTAAAAAGCTAAACTCTTCTTATACAATTATGTAGCTTTTCTTTAACATATCCAATCACTTTATCTCTGCCAGACTGAAAAGAGGAAACATACTCAGCTGGGATAATGTACCTGCCTGCAGAGCATTCTGATTAGATTCTATACCATAAAATTATACTCGAGTAAATCATGTAATAAGAAAAAAACAGTAATAAAAAAGCCCCGGATGCTGCCTTCAGGAGTTCCCTCAAGAGCTCCAGGCAATTTGTTTGTTCTGAATTCTAATGGCTGTTATTTCTGATTATCTGGAAAATATTCCCTGGATGTACATCCACTTCCTCATTTTCTTTTGATGTCCTGCTCTTGGAGGGTTCTGCTTTTTTGATTTGGCTGGCACATAGAAAAAGAATAAAAATTAGTTTAAAAAATTACAGTTAGACAAATTTCTTCTGAAGAGCAGTGAACAAATGTTGCAGTATCTGGGAGCAGGCATGGGCTTGGAAGAAATGCTCTGTAATTTCAGTCAGGTTTCCATAGGTACAAGTTTGGTAAAACCACTGTAACCAGAATCATAGAGTCATAGAATCATTGAGGTTGGATAAGACCTCTGAGGTAAGTCCAACCGTCAGCCCAGCACCACCGTGCCTGCTAAACCACATCCCGAAGTGCCACGTCTATGTGTTTTCTGAACATGTCCAGGGGTGGTGACTCCACCACTTCCCTGAGCAGCCTGTTCCAAGTGTACAGTGAAGGGTGAATGCTGTTGAATTGAACCTGCCATCTCCTAGTTTAAGCTGTATAGAAATTATCCTCTTCTTACAGCATGGTCTGGTTAACCAGAAGGGTAAACTTAACTCACTTTTTTATTTTACTGTACTGCTGATTGCTTCCCGTGGATCAATTAGTGCTACAGTTTGAGAAGTGCATTCATTTCTTTGAGGTAGCCCGGTTATTTTGCTTGTTGTCCAAGATTTAATCCTTGACCCTGGTTTTCGGGCAGCAGGTGGAGTGATGTGCGTGGGAACCGTGTCAGAGCAGGCACTGCCGAGGAGCAGTGCGGCAACCTAGCACTAGGTGCCACTCGGAGGCCGCGAAAGGAGCTTTGCCGCTGCAGCATCCCGGTGCAGCAGGCTGGGAGCCTTAGCTCCCGGGAAGCCCTGTGTGGGAGGGAGACGGGCCGTGCTCCTTGCATACCCCTCCAGTGACGCTAACAGAACAAGCGCCGAAAAGGTGAATCAGGGGCCACCGGTAAGTGGATTCGGCCCCCGTGTGAGTCAGGGCCAACGGCAGGTGCTTCGGATAGGAACTGAACTCCAGAGTTAGCAAATAATCTCCCAGCTTCAATGGCTTTGTGCACAGGTGTCCTCACTTCTGACCTATTAGCCAGATGGGCTCAGGAGGAGTGAGGTGAAAGGGCAGTTATAGCTTACTGGATGGGATTTCATGAGAGTTTAAGGATGATCTGAAGAGCTGTAGCTCTTACAGCATTTCTGCTGGTACAGCCCCTTTGCAGGTAGGTGTGTAAAAGTCTGTGATCAATAGAAATATGGTTAACAGCCCCTGCCTTTGCCATTCCCATATATGTCCTAAATATTGCAGCATTGTACTGAGAACCGGACATCAAAACTGTCTATAATCTGACTGAACTAATAATGAGCATGAGTCACAAACCTCAGCATGGGTTTTGTACAGCTCAGAAAATGCAAGAGTATCTGAAGAAAGGTTTGGCTTGTTGTCAAGATAAAGGCTAGTTGTGGAGTTCGGATTCAGATCGGGGCAGCATCTTTTCTGGGAAGCAAGTCTGCTTTACTGAACAATTTGAAAGTGAATGCTTTGTGTTAATGACCCAGACTATACATCTTCTATAAAATACTTCGTGTTCATGCAGTGTAATGTTAGAAACATGAATGTGTTGCTTCAAAGTACTGAAGAAGCTTCCTGAGTAGGAGCTGTGAAAGCAGAGAAAGATATGTATGCCTATATAATCATATATATCTATAGATTTCCTTTTATATGGAATGGAAGGATTTACCAATGTGACATCAGAGTTTTGAGTTAACTGTGTGGCTTGTAGTTCTCAGCCTTGAAGATGAACATGTCAATCTGGAGGAAACAGGAAGGGATAAATCCTGGTAAAAATCCTAGTCATTGATGTGTATTATTTCTCTTCAATTACTTGGCATTCCTACATAATCAGGAGTAGTGTGCAATGCATTGCTAAATGAGTTATGTTGGCCTCAAATAGGGGGCTTATAGAGAAAATAAGGTCTTTGCTGCTATTATCTACCGGAGTATTTTAGGCAGGAAGGGTTGACGTACATGTCTCAGGGCTTAGGTTTTTTTGAATGTGAACTTCATGGTGGCACTGGCATTGCTTTTCGTGTACAATTCTCCCATATGAAGCATGATTGGATCCAACATTCTTATGGGAGGGAAGGTGGGGAATTTGACCTTAACAGGGTTAGAGAATCAAAAATAATTGCTCTTGGTAAAATGCAAGTAAAATGCCATGTCTGGCTGTTTTATTCTCTGTACCAACTGATCTGTACAAAGAATAAATATCCGTTACAGCAAGCATTTGAGTTAGCTCAGGTGGTGCAGGACTGTATTTTCGGTGCTGAAGTTCCTGTATTTGCTCCTTACTGACCAGTTGAAACATCTGTTGCATGGGGGTCATAATCCTAACTAGTGAAACACAGCCAGCATGGGCTTGAAATTTTGCAGCCCTTGAGTAGCCTGGCAGCAGAACAGTTTCTAGTAAAAGTAACAGAAAGAAGCGTTCTGTCTCTCCTGCTACCCTACCTTCTGGGAAAATTACTGCCTAGCAGAGTGGTTGTTTGGTAATGTATGGAAAGCTCCTATGTATTTTTCTGTGTATCTATATCTATGAGTATTTGAGGGTATATTGTCCTATGGGTGTCTAACCCCACAAAGTAATCTAGCTGGGATCCCCTAGG
The DNA here is from genome assembly GCF_032191515.1 of Phaenicophaeus curvirostris. Taxonomy (NCBI): domain Eukaryota; kingdom Metazoa; phylum Chordata; class Aves; order Cuculiformes; family Cuculidae; genus Phaenicophaeus; species Phaenicophaeus curvirostris. The sequence goes on along the minus strand of NC_091400.1, from coordinate 19,073,470 downwards.
TGTGTGAACCAAAGCCTGTGTACTTATCTAAGGCAGGATGTTGGGTCAGTTTCCGTTTTCCCTAACGTGAGTTTAAATGCAGAAGCGACTGCTTTGAAGTAGTGCATTCTCAGGTATTAAGGAAGGAGTTTGGTCTTTGGTATTTAAATTAGACTGCCATTGTACACACACACTCTATTATCCATAAAGCCACCCAAGTCCTAACCTGGAATTTCAAGGTTTTCTGTCGGCAACATCCATCTTCTGTGGCCCTCCTCATATTAGCATTGATCTACAGGGGAAATAGAGAACATGGCTGTGTTATTATATACCCGGTTGCAATTTCTGTTCCAGTGATTGAGTGTACATACAGAATTTTTGAAACATGGCCATTCTAACTTACTTTGTCTTCCTGTCAATAGCATGGCACTTGTCCAAATTATGGATCGATATCAGCTGATCTTTTTATGTTAAACTGTAATGAAGTTGCCTCTCTTATTGGAGATGTGATCTTGCTTCAGGCAATACTTTTAACTGAGAACTTTTGGAATGGAAGTGGGGGAGAGGGGAAACAGAAGTGGAGGAAAGACATGGGTAGGAATGAGCAAAAGCCAGGGGGAGAATAGCAGCAGAAAAAGAAAGAGGTAGGAACAGAGACAGAGGAGGACTGGATTATGAAGAGAGCTGGTTTGTTAGGACTTGTACTAGCATGGGTAAGAACTGTTAGCCTCTACTTTGTTGTTCGAAGTACTGTCAAAAAGCCAGTGGACACTGGGAGGGAAACCCCACCTCTCTAGAAATTTCAGGTGATGTTGCCTTTAAATTCTATTTGTGATGGCCTCACTGTGCTTCATACAGTTTGTGAAATGAAATTATTCGAAGAGAAGAGCAACAATGTGATGAGTCAGGAGGCAGAGAATGAGAGATGTAAAAGGGGATATTACATCAGCCATTCTTTCCCTTGCAGGGAAGCAGTACAGGATCATCTCCGCAGTGACTTGATATCCTAGTATCAGTGTTGTATACTAGCTGTAGCACAGAGTAGGTAATGCCTGTCACTTCATAGTGCTGCCCCTGCTTTTACTAATCTTAATTCCCTTTCTTGGACAAAAGGTAGAAGGGAAATATTGTAATTCCATTTCTAGGGTAAAAGGTTTGTACAAGAAAGAGATGGTGTGTCAGGCTTTTAGAAGAAGAGTCTGTGAGGGACTATATTAATTCAATTTTGTAGGGGAAAACAACAAAGAGGGAAACTTGGTGTGACACTTTTTCCTTTCTCAGAGCAAAGTGATGCTGATATTTTGGTGGGTTTCTTTGTAAGCCATTTAAGAATAAGTTGGTTTCTTTCCCGGCCTCTCCCATGCCTGTTTCTGAGCGACTCTTTCTTACATCTTAGTTTTGGTTGCTATGGATATGTACAAGCTGGAGAGCCCAGAAATACTTTAGAGTCCAAGCATGTCTCATTTGTGTCTTTGTCCCATATGGGAAGAGAGGGGCAAGGCCCAAGCATACACTTTGTCCTCCTAGTTTCTCTGCAGAGGCAGGTAGGCACCCTGATAGGGAGGGAGGATGCTGTGGGACACACCAGCCTGGTCCTCGAGATAGCTGGCAGGAGAATGGGGAGCCTTGGAGGCATTGTAGCAGGAATCCCTTGCTCAGAGTAAATGCATTCTGGCTCTCCTGTCCAGAGTATTTGGAGTTATTACTGCTCTTGATTACTTTATGGGAACATCTAGAATGACCCATACAAACACAGAGTATGGGATTTGAGAAGCACGTTACAAGATCTTTATAAGAATAAAAAATGATTGGGTGGACTGATAAAAAAAATCTGAGGTAACTGAAGGAAATTGGGGAACAAAGCAAATGGCTTGTTTACTGTCAGGGAACTGTAGCTGAGTTTGGCAATGAATTTATATTGTACAGTCTCATATAGCTACCTTTAATCCCAAGGATGTGTCTTCTCCTTTCAGAACCTTACACAAAGAATACCTAAGCAAGGCCTCTCAACTTCAGGATAGTGCTAGAGAGAAGAAAGAAAAAGTTAAGACTCTGTGACTATGGTAGTCAAGATGTTTTTGAAATTTCAGTCGCTGTCTGGTATCCAGTTTAATTTTAGTCTATTAGACTATTAGGTCCCTATGATTTAATTGGTGAATTTGTACTATTTTTTTTTTTTTTAAATTCCTAGATGCCAAAGATTGGCTAGCTGTAACTTTGGGACAACTTTACATTAGTTCCATTCCTCAAAGCTTATAATATCTAAATATCTTAAGAAACTTACTTGCTTTTTAGGGCCTTAGTAAGTGAGGGCAGTTTTATTCCAGTTCTGCAGCTAAAGAACCGAGGCACAAAGATTCGGTTTGTACTGATATTTGTGGAGTGGTATAACAAAATTATGGTAAATTGGATGAGAAACACTTTTATTGTTCTATGAAAAAACTCTAAATTCTGAGAAATTGTTATTTCTTAAGCAAGGATGAGAAATTAGAATTGTGAGCAGTTCTTATGAACTACAGTGAGAGAAAATGTCAAACATTCATTTGGATCTGTGGAGATAATTGAAGGTTTTGATGATCTTAAATTGTCAAATGGAAATAAAGAACTGCTTTTTAAAAAGAGATTAGTTTGGGGTATAATTTTGGACGTGAAAACTGGACATTTTAATACAAATTTTAAAATATTTTTTCATCAAATGTTTTAATGTAGTTTTTCAAAGTCTTTGTTCTCTGAAAAAAGTTTTGTTTGTGCTGTATCTACATTTTCAGCCTGAAAAATATGTCAAAAAGTCCAAGTAGCTATAATCATTGGCTAGGAAGGTATGGTAAAGGCACAGCTTTTGCAGCTCCATCTTTTAGCAACCTATATTACTGCTTTAATCACTTCAGTAATGTTGGGGGAGGGGGGATTAAAGCTTGTACCTAGCTTTCCAAAGAGTCAATCTCTGACAATCTCTTGGTGTAAATCAGCATAGCTGCACTGATGTGGTCCTAACTGTCCCACCAAGCTGCTTTTTTTTTTTTCCCCAAAACAAGAAAAACAAAGAAATTGTGTATAAATTAGTACATTGTACTGACAGGAGATAGTATTTTCCTCAAACTTGGGAAGGAAGGTGGAAGAGGCGAGAAGCAAAGCTGGTAGATGTGCAAATAATCCCACAAAACAACAAACCCAAACCCCACCCCAAACCCAACAAACAAGTAACTTGCTCTTGCCACTAAAACCTTGCTTTAGGAGACCCAACATCAGTTATAAAGCAGATGCTGGCAATGCTTCTGCTCAGCATGGGACTATAACCATATGCCCCAAGTCCCACGCTTTATGTGACTGTTTACACAAGCGCAAAGTAAATGGAAGTGGTTATCCACGTTAACTGGTACTCATTGGTACAAAGGCTCCACTTGATTTGCTTCAGTGCTGGGGAAGCAGGGTAGAAGTGAGCAAAGCTTAGAAAATTCAGCCCAAAGAAAACCAGGCGAGCTATCACTTGTTAAAGTAGGATATTTCCATTGATTGATCTGTTGGTGTGTCTGCAGCACCAAAAAAGTGGAGGGTATGGAGCAAACAGAAAAATAATTCTTTTTGTTTAGAACAAGCATTTTTCCTTAGGCTTCATATTTTTACATTTAGTGTGGTTGGTTTTTTGATTAAAAAAAATAGTATTGAGCTACATCTTAAGAAAGCAGTCCAGATTTGAGTTTAAAGGGGTATACGTTTCTTATTCAGCTTATCAAACTGAATTATTTGCATCTTCTGAAATAGATAGACAATTCTGAAGAAAACTTACAGGCACTGCAAATCTGTATTTTAAGTGCTTACATCTTAGACAAACAAATCTTTGTTCTACATCATCTATGTTCTTATTTCTTAACTGTTTCATATACAGAATACTTGTCAGCTTGGACCATTATGCCCAGACTGTTGAATAAAGACAGGTTGTGAAACTGGAAAATGGTAAATTCAGTTGCAGTCTACCTTCACTGGTAGTAAGACAGTTACACCACCAATGAATTAGCTCCACTGCTTTGGAAATTAGAAGTTGGACTTAATAGCAGGCATAAAAAGAAGGACAGTCGTGACTGTGGAAACATTATGTAGGATCATTGTGTGTGTTAGAAGAGAATAAAGATGATAGACTTGCGGTTCACGGCCTTGTCTGTCTTCTATCAGTGAACAGGTTACCATAACAGGTTGAAACCCATTCTTGGCAAGATTCAGTTGATTCCAGGATTTACACCAGGAGGTATTTTAATCTTCAGTTTTCATAGCTTTCAGACACAGAAGGGCTATTAACTTGTGTGCTATGGCCTGCTGCATGCCACAGGCTGCAGAATTTCACCCAATCCACTCAGGATCAAACCTAGTAACCGGTATGTTTTGAAAAAAAGGCATCTTTCTGTATTGAAAGGTCTCAAGAAATGGAGGAAGCAGAAGTTTGCTGGAATGATCAATTGTTCTTTTTCTTGGACAAGGCTGAGGCTTAGTTGTGCTTCTAATTCTGTAGCATTAAACTTCATCTCTATGTCCTAATTTCCCTGCCTATACCTTGGAAATAGGATATTTAATCTCATCTGGAAATAAACTTAAAATACACATCAGAATACTGATAAACGTGAGTAAAATATCACTCTAATTGTAGTCGGCTATCTCCTTTATCCTTTTTGTTCTTCTGTATTTCTCATTTTGCATTGCCCATCCATAGGTATCTGATATTCTTACTGAATGCAGTAAATGATATGCTGACCTTCTACTATCTTCTGATTGCATCTACTAAAATTTTATCTAAGTTTTCTGAAAGAAAAATACAAATTGGAAAAAAATTAGACAAAATCACATGCATTCGATCAGAAAAATATCTTACCCTTTTGTTTGTTCATAATATGACACTTCAAGAACATATTTTGTTGCTATTGTTTACATGGCTGTGTAATGAGATGGAAGGTTCACAAGAATTTTTTTGTTCGATGTTACATTCAGCTTTCTTTTAATAATTACGGTAGCAAGTTTGTCTGCTGAGGATCTCCTAGCTGTGTCATTTCAACTTCTGGAATAATTATGGCAATGCTGAAGTTGGAATTCAGCTTTCGTGCCTCAAAACGTATGGTTTCAAGTGCCTAGAGGCAGTGGCATATAAGGCTTGTGTTATATTTCTACCCAGGAGAGACTGTGGCCTGCAACCCAGGGACTTGGTTCTGGTCTGCCTCCTGTTTTGAGTTGAGCATTTGTAGCTCTCAGTGCCAGCATAAAAGAGAACTGACTGATGTTTTCCTTGTTGATAAGTTTTAGGGACAGGGACTGACAGCTGGAGGCTCTGTAAAGAAAGGACCCGTAACCAAATGTACCCATGGGATATAGGCACTTCATTAGAGTTCAATATTATAGTGACAGGTACCTTAGAAGCGAGATCTAAAGATTAGATTATACAGCAAATGGAAGCCCCACTTTCCAAGTGTGATTTGCTGTCAGTAATGGTGTCATGGGCATGAATATCTTGAGCAACATATACATCACTGACAGGAAAGGCTCAGGAAGAGGGTGCAACCTCTCTGCTTCTTATCTTGGTTTGGCATTTTATTAGATGCTAGGATCAGTTTAGTCCCTATTGTTTCCACAAACAATATGAAGCTCTTGCCTGCAGACTGCTTTATGAAGGGTTAGCCCCCTTCAAGCCACACCAACAAGGGCTCTGTAATTGCTCTTGCTCCCCTGTTATTTGCCAACTGAGAGATACACAACATGGTCACTGTCCTCTTTGCCTCTATAGGTCTTACAGACTGGTAACAGTTGCTATTTCCTCCATACCTTCTTGGTGCTTTTCCTTTTCCCTTTTCAGCTGATGCTCCTAGATCCCTCTCTCCTGTTCCTGATGGTTTGGAATGCTTGGTTCTGGGGGCTTGTCCTGCCTCTCCAACATCTGCCTTGCATGGTACTGTGCCCTTGCAGCCTTGGCCCTGGAGGCTGTGTGCCCCTTGTGTGGTGCAGCATTCAAGCGACACCTTAATAAAAACCTTTCCTCCCTTATCTCCTCTCTGATGCTGTGCCACTGGGCTGGGTATCAGGTTCCCATCTCTTTCACACGCACACCTGGTCATAAAACACTGGGTTTGTTTTTAACCTCAAACCAGGGAGCTTTAATTAAAGAGACAGTGACCTCTTTTATGAGTTTGCTCGCATAGGGTTTCAGGGCTATTGTCACATACAGCTCACATAACAGAGCACCATTGCACAAAGCTCCATTTACACATCCTTCCCCGGCTTTTTTCCTCTCTTCTTTTTGTTTTCCAAAGCAGGAGGAGGTTGTTTTCTTGTTTACCCCTAAGCAAAGTTGTCTCTCATGTTAGTAGCCTATGGCTAACTGTCTCTTTGAAGAGAAGCTACCTTTCTTATTAACAACACATAGATGTCATTAGACTTGGAGAAATGTTATTCTTTAATCTATGCAGGAAATCATCTTCCTCTTCCTACATTTTCCAAGTATGTATGACTAGGTAAAACAGATCACATCCTCTGCTCTGTTTACTTAGCTAGTTATCATACCCGTATAATGGAATTTGTGTGTTTCTTTGCAAACATTTCTCAGTATTCACCATTGTATTTACCTGTATTCATTAATTTTCAGGAGTAGTAAGTAGTCAATAACAACAAATAGAATTTTGTTGTATTTACTGAAGATTGATATGTGCAGGGACAGGCAGCAAAACTTGTCCAGAGTTTTACAGAAAAACTTTCACAAATGCAGACACAAGTATTCCCATGCACATAAACTCAAAGATGCACAAACAGGAAGACAGACAGTGGTGCATACACAGACCAGAACTTATTTGAGGTATGCAGACTTCTGAAAAAGGCACTCATGCACTGAAGAGAGAGATAGCTGGGACACAGATAAAAGCTACCACATAATTGGTGGCATACAGAAGCATACATAGAAAAAGAAGAATGTGGGAGAATGTAGGTGCCCCCAGAGAACGCCCTGTACATAGACCTTCAGAAGCAGGTACTGGGATAAGTCTGCAGGAAAACATATGTCAAAACTTGTATCTGCCCAGTACCTCTGTAAGTCATACACAGGCTATTGAGGATGCACACAGCATGTTCAGGTGCTGGAACTTTCACTGAATTGTGCAAGGGCTTTGCCTTCAATAGTGTTGCTTTCAATAGCATTACTTTAAATAAAAGCTCACTAATATGGAAAAAAATACATGCTTCAGCTGCAAAGGTGGTAGATATGAGAACACATGCCCTTACATACACAGAAATGTAGATATATATTGATGCAGATACAGATTTTTTTTTTACTAAATATATTGATACAGATTTGCCTAGACATGAATATACCACACACACAGACCCTTAGACACACACAGATATACCCACGTCTATGTTCATTGAGAGAGACTCACTCAATATCTGTGTATGTGTGTGTTGGGAGAGGGTCATAACCTCCTCCATTCTTCTCCTGAAGGGGTTTGGATAATGAAGGGAAAAGAAATGAGGCCTGGGGCTAATTTGTAGTGGCATTTCCTGGCCTCTCTTCTGCCAATGAAGCTCCGTTTCATCTTTAGCCTTATCAATTCTGCAGTCATGTGGCTTTCCGCTTGGACGCCTCTGTCTCTTCACCCTCCTCCCCAATCTCCGATGCTAATGGAAACTTCGTTAATGCCATTAATCTGCTGACCGGGACAAGTCAAAAACATATCCACACAATCCAAGCCAGGGCTGCAAGTGTCCTGGGGCTGCCAAACAGAGGCACCCCCTGTGCTCATTGCATTCCTGAAAGAACTTCATATTGATTTATTTCTTTCTTTCCTTCTCTGGTTTCTTCCTTGATGACATTCCATCCTTCAAAATAGGCACCAAGTAGATGGCCTTTTCTTCCTGATCCCTCATAATGATATTTCTGCAGGAATCCTGTCTGTACCCTTTCCCTAGCTACAGTGCTGGTGCTTTCTTTCAGTGCCCCCTCATGGCAGACTTTTTCTTCTTATGCTTTCTTTGGTGACAGGCGTGTTACTAGTAATGTTTCCTCTTGCCTAGTAGAATTTCATAACTAGCCAAATGTTGTGAGAACTTGCCTGAATTGGGCTGAATAGAAAGCATTCCACTGCACCTTAATATTAGCTGATGGGATATGGGAAAATATTTCATTATACAGCCACTGTTTATTGATTGTGCAATTGCCAGCTCTTCTGTACTTGAAGGGTTGTGTTTTTGGGAATGCCATCTCCTCTGAAGGGTTCTGAGCTCCCCTAAGTCACTTTTGGGGAGTGAGGGCATAGCATTGTTTTCCATTTTACTAGTATGCTGGGTTTTGTAATTGCCTTTTGTCACAATTTGGTATAATTTTTGGTAATGTACCATTCTCTTAGCTATGACCTCAACGTTCCCTGTGAGTGCAGCACACCTGCAGAAACTTGCAGCTCTGAGCGATGACTCACTGTCTCCCTATGCCTTAGTGTTGTCCAGTGGCTGTGCATTTGGAAGTTCTATGTGTCAGGATTATGCTGGCTGAGGTCTCAGTGAGAAAAGAGAATAGACTCTGTTTGATAGTTGGTTTAGGATAAATTTTCCGTGATAATCAGAGTTCATAGCCGGCTCTTGAGAATGTCAGGATGTTGAGTGATCTGTATTTGATCTAGGAATCTTTGTATACATAAATGAAATAGTGACAGTGGAGGAGGAAAAGACAGCTAGGAAAGGCATGCCGTCAGAGTTGTGACACATGGATATGTTTAGAAAAAAAGCATCAAATTGATGAATACAAGGAGAGAAGTTGGCAGTTCAGCATGAGCTTTGATGATGTCAGGCTAAATCTGGAATGATATGGGCCATGACAGAAGACTGAGCCTTACTTGCCACCTTTGCACAGACATCACAGTAAAAAGGGATTGTTTTACAAGAAGAGATGACAAAGAAGTTTCAAGTTCTTCAGTCCTGGCAGGGGTTGAAGTCAAAAGTTCATCCTCATGTAGTTTTGGGTACAGAGAATGTATGTCACTTTCCACCAGCTAGGAGATGCTTCAGTAAACAGAGCATCTTCCTCCTCTAGCCAGTTTTGGGATGAGACACGTTTTCATCTTCAGGGAAGATGAATGCATTGCACTGTCTGATATAAGAGGATTCATGCTGATTGGTACCATGCTTGTTTTGGGGGGACTGAATGAGAGGGAAGGGGGGGAAAAAAGAAGAGTGAATGTTACACCTTGGTGTAAAAGAAAAAAGACAGCTGTGATACTCATTGAAAATTCCTAAGTTAGATGAGTGGGACAATACCTATAAACCTTAGACCAGCACCTGCTGGGGCATTTCCAGAGCTGCAGTGAGAACAGAGAACCAAAATCAAATACTAGTAGCCTTATCAAGTGTCAGAGCAGTTAACAGCTCATACAAGAACACTAATTTTGGTTCAGCTGTTAGGTTTGTCTTCCATTCTTCATATCCTGTGACTGGGGATTTGAAATGAGAAAGTGCTTGGGGTGGGGAATAAAGTGCTCATAGTGAAGAGAGGTCTAGTGCCCTGGGAGATGCTGGTAGATTTTTAGCATCTTTTTACTGAGCATACCTTAGGGAAGCTACCAGTACCTACGTAAATTTCTTATCTGGCATAGCATAGCAATAATACATAGCCTGTGATGGTGCAGTGGTTATCTATGTGCTAATCCTGGAGTCTGCCAGGTGCATGGAGGGATTGATTGTGTTGCACAGTCGTGTAGCAGATCCATTACTGGGTAAACGATGTTCAGAGGAGTGAGGAGTTTTTGTGCACCAAGCAGCTGTGTTCCAGGGAGCACCTTAATGTAGAAGCAGATGCATCGGGCAGCTAAGCCCTGACCTAGGTATAACAATGTCTTGCCCAGTGACCTTGGAAAGTCATTTAAAATCTTTGTTTGTCTAGACTTGTCCTGTTTAGTGTGCTCATATCACAAACTTCTTGAGTAAGAAGTGTTTCTTCCTTTGCATGCGTCCAGCATGGGAGACGGTCCTCATCTTGGCTAAAGTCTCTCAGTATAACAGCCTAGGCCTCTATATGGCAGAAACTGTGCATTTGATTGAGAAGTAAAAGATGCTTTGGGCTTCTGACTGGTGCTAAGAAATAAATCAATCCAGCAAAGCCTGCATTAGCTAACTTGGGAACTGGGAGCATCCCAGCTGTGGCCGCATAGAACCTATCAAGGTTAAATTTGGATCATGTCATGATGCAACCTTCATGCTGGGAAATAATTTTAAAATGTTAGTGCTGTATGTTTTTGGACAATTCCTATTTGAATGTCACTGTTATGCATAAAACTACTGCCTCCTACTTGGTATGTTCTGACCCATCTTTTGCTCAGTCTCTTAACTGCTAGCCTAATAGGAGCTGTCATACTGCTTTGCAGATTCTGCCCAGCTTCCATTTTACAGTGGAAAATGTTAAAAAAGAGGTGATGAATACAGTTTTTCAGTGAAGCAGTATTTTGGTGCAGTTACGATGCTCTAAATATATGAGTAAATTAAGTTTGTAGATTGAAATAATGTCAGTATATCCATTGGTCTAAAACCCAGGCTTTTTTCTACCTTGTCCTGTTTTCTTTATTACAGGATCTTTATTTTTAAGTGAATCACAGAATCACTACGTTGGAAAAGACCCACAGGATCATAGAGTCCAACCATTCCTATCAAACACTAAACCATAACCCTCAGCACCTCGTCCACCTGTCCCTTAAACACCTCCATTGAAGGTGAATCAACCACCTCCCTGGGTAGCCTGTTCCAGTGCCCAATGACCCTTTCTGTGAAAAATTTTTTCCTGATGTCCAGCCTGAACCTCCCCTGGCAGAGCTTGAGGCCATTCCCTCTTGTCCTGTCCCCTGTCACCTGGGAGAAGAGCCCAACTCCTTCCTCTCCACAACCTCCTTTCAGGTAGTTGTAGAGAGCAATAAGGTCTCCCCTCAGCCTTCTCTTCTCTAGGCTAAACAACCCCAGCTCTCTCAGCTGCTCCTCGTAAGACCTGTTCTCCAGCCCCTTCACCAGCTTTGTTGTTCTTCTGTGGACTCGCTCCAGAGCCTCAACATCCTTCTTGTGGTGAGGGGCCCAGAAGTGAACACAGTATTCGAGGAGTGGTCTCACCAGTGCCGAGTACAGAGGGAGAATAACCTCCCTGGACCTGCTGGTCACGCTGTTTCTGATACAAGCCAAGATGCCATTGGCCTTCTTGGCCACCTGGGCCACTGCTGGCTCATGTTCAGACGACTGTCAACCAACACCCCCAGGTCTTTCTCCTCCAGGCAGCTTTCTAGACAGACTTCTCCTAGTCTGTAGCACTGCATAGGGTTGTTGTGCCCCAAGTGCAGGACCCAGCATTGAAGTCTGTGGGGTGGGAGTCAGGCAATGTAGCTTTTTGAGGTGGTCAGAGCCTTGCTAGCCCGACTGGACAGTCACAAGTCTATGGGGCCGGACGGGATTCACCCTAGGGTACTGAAGGAGCTGGTGGATGTGCTGGCCAAACCCCTTTCCATCATCTTCCAACAGTCCTGGAAGACTGGGGAAGTCCCACTGGACTGGAGGCTGGCTGATGTTGTGCCCATCTACAAAAAGGGCCGCAGGGAGGACCCAAGAAACTACAGGCCTGTCAGTCTGACCTCAGTGCCAGGGAAAGTCATGGAACAGGTGATCTTGAGTGCTATCATGAAGCACATGCAAGAGAACCGGGTGATCAGGCCCAGTCAACACGGGTTCACAAAAGGCAGGTCTTGCCAGACTAACCTGATCGCCTTCTATGACAAAGTGACCCGGCTACTGGATGAGGGAAAGGCTGTGGATGTGGTCTTCCTGGACTTCAGCAAAGCCTTTGACACAGTTTCTCACAGCGTTCTGCTTGAGAAACTGTCAGCCTCTGGCCTGGACAGGCGCACACTCTCCTGGGTGGAAAACTGGTTGGATGGCCGGGCCCAGAGAGTGGTGGGAAATGGTGTGAAATCCAGCTGGAGGCCAGTGACAAGTGGGGTTCCCCAGGGCTCAGTGCTGGGTCCAGCCCTGTTCAATGTCTTCATCAATGATCTGGATGAAGGCATCGAGTGCACCCTGAGCAAGTTTGCGGACGACACTAAGCTGGGTGGAAGTGTCGATCTGCTGGAGGGTCGGGAGGCTCTGCAAAGGGATCTGAACAGGCTGGACCGCTGGGCAGAGTCCAACGGCATGAGGTTTAACAAGGCCAAATGCCGGGTCCTGCACTTGGGGCACAACAACCCTATGCAGTGCTACAGACTGGGAGAAGTCTGTCTAGAAAGCTGCCTGGAGGAGAGGGACCTGGGGGTGTTGGTTGACAGCCGACTGAATATGAGCCAGCAGTGTGTCCAGGTGGCCAAGAAGGCCAATGGCATCTTGGCTTGTATCAGAAACGGCGTGACCAGCAGGTCCAGGGAGGTTATCCTCCCTCTGTACTCGGCACTGGTGAGACCGCTCCTCGAATACTGTGTTCAGTTCTGGGCCCCTCACCACAAGAAGGATGTTGAGGCTCTGGAGAGAGTCCAGAGAAGAGCAACAAAGCTGGTGAAAGGGCTGGAGAACAGGCCTTATGAGGAGCGGCTGAGAGAGCTGGGGTTGTTTAGCCTGGAGAAGAGGAGGCTGAGGGGTGACCTCATTGCTCTCTACAACTACCTGAAAGGACGTTGTAGAGAGGAGGGTGCTGGCCTCTTCTCCCAAGTGACAGGGGACAGGACAAGAGGGAATGGCTTCAAGCTCCGCCAGGGGAGGTTTAGGCTAGACGTTAGGAAAAAATTCTTTACAGAAAGGGTCATTGGGCACTGGAACAGGCTGCCCAGGGAGGTGGTTGAGTCACCTTCCCTGGAGGCGTTTAAGGCACGGGTGGACGAGGTGCTGAGGGATATGGTTTAGTGTTTGGTAGGAACGGTTGGACTCGGTGATCCGGTGGGTCTCTTCCAACCTGGTTATTCTGTGATTCTGTGATTCTGTGATTCTGTTTTGTTTCTGGTTCTGTTACACATGTGCGTAATCATAGAATCACTAGGTTGGAAAAAACCTTTGAGATCATCACGCCCAACCGTACCTGTCTACTACTAAATCATATCCCTAAGCACTTCATCTACGCATCTTTTAAATACCTCCAGGGATGGTGACTCAACCACCTCCCTAGGAAGCCTATTCCAGTGCTTGATAACCCTTTGGTGAAGAATTTTTTCCTAAGGTCTAATCTGTACCTTCCCTGGTTCAACTTGAGACCGTTCTCTCTCATCCCACCACCTATCACTTGGGAAAAGAGACCAATTCCCACCTCGCTACCATCTCCTTTCAGGCAATTGTAGACAGTGATGAGATCTCCCCTCAGCCTCCTTTTTTCCAGGCTAAACAACCCCAGGTCTCTCAGCCGCTCCTTGTAAAACTTGTTCTTCAGCTCCTTCACCAGCTTCATTGCCCTCGATGTCTGTTTTGTAATAACGGGCCCAAAACTGAACACAGGATTTGAAGTGCAGCATCGCCAATGCTGAGTACAGGGGCACAATCACCTCCCTGGTCCTGCTGGCCACGCTGCTTGATTGTGAGAAGACATGCTCTGTCTTTGCATTTCCCAAATGTAAAGTGAGGAAGCTAACAGTTCCTCCTCTCTTCTTTTCTGTCTTGTCTAACACAGACTTGCTCAGCGCAGTGTCCCTTTCCCATCAGTGAGCCACAGCCTGGGTTGATGAGCTGCTCTTCTCTCAGTTAGACATCTTTAGACTTCTTTCTCTAAAAAAGGTTGTGTGGGCTTCTGGGTTTAGATCCAAAGGCTGGAACCCCACCCATATTTAAATATATCTTTGGCTTGTCTTTTAACTGCACATGTGTAGTACTTAATGCATTATGATATTGGCATGCTTCTGTATCACTGAGAGATAAACAAAACATAATGTTGTAGAGCTCTCTCCTTTCTGTCAACTTTTATAGTACTACTGTCTTTGCTTGCCTCTTATAAGTAGATTGCAATCATATTTATAGTGTCTTGTGAGTAATCCTTAAGCTTTCCTTGGGGGAAAACCCAGTATTTTGATAAGTACAGCTGTTTCTGGTGGTAACTGCAGCAAAGAGCTGAAGGCTTCCTTGCTCTAAATTCAACAATGATGTAACAAAATCTCTGGAGTTGCCTTGTCTGGAAATATTTGGGTCTACCCCTCCATGGCAAGTGAAAATAGATGTGACTTGTCACAAAATGTAGTACATTTTTTGATGCAGTGGGCAGAGAATTTGAAATTTCCACAAACACAAATGAATCTGTTTTAAAATCCTTGCAGTCAGCAAGGGAAGAGACTTTATTGTGCTTTCATTAAAGCAAAGAGAAGTAATACTCACAGAGTTTATTTAATTCAAAGATGCCAGGCTCATTAGACATCCAATGACAGAACATGATTCTGCCTCTGATTAGTATATGAGAATCATGTTTACTACTTTTGAAATACAGTGACTTCTAGGATGGGATGTGGGAAGTCTTTCTCTTAAAAAATCCCCATGAACTATGAGGTGAAAAATAGAAGAAAAGACATACAACAGCGGGAAAGAGTCATTATTCTTGCAACCCTTTCCAAAAAGAACAGTCTTGTAAAGACTTGCAAAACAAACATTGCAAGAACCTCAAGTTTACAGTCTTAGTGGGAAGTCTTTAAGTCCTGCAGGATGGTGCCTTCTACCACTGATTTGAGACACCAACTCACTGCTTTAGCAGCATTGCTGTACACAGTGCTCTGTGCAGGACTGCAGTGAGCCAGCCAGTCTTACTTTGTTTGTAAGAACTAGCAGGATCACAGCACAAATTACTCCAAACCACTTTGGCCTGTAGGTGTTTAAACTGAGGCAAAATCGTGCCCTCCGTTTCCCCAGAAAAGTAAAAGGTGAATGCCATTGACTTGAAAGGGAACAGGTTTATGCTCTGTTTTTGCAGTAGGTGGAAGGGAGTGGAGATCCTTGTTTCTAAGAACTTGCAAAACTGATTTAATTTCATGTAAGAAAGCTGACCAAATTGGGTATAGAGTACTTAAAACTGCGGTAGAAATTTTTACCCTGAAAAGTCTATAGTCCACGCTGTTGGTTTTGAATCTGCTTCATGAAGCCATGGTAGGCAATCTGCACCTACTCCTTGGTATCACCTTCAACTGCAGCGTTCACCAACTCATCCGTTATTGTGTTTGTGCTGGAATATTAAGAATAAAGTTTGAGAGCTGGCAGTCTACTAGTCCAAATTCTTGGGAATTCCAGATTTAAACAGGAGAAGGAGATGTTGTGAAACTTCAACCAATATCCTCTTCAGAGACACATTTCTTTCATGGATGGGCCTGAAGAGAATTGATTTGAAGAAATGTTTCTTTGCAGTACTGAGAGACAAGCTATGAGAGAAGCTGGAGGCTGGCACTTAGCAACTGCTGCTCTAGTGTACTGGGTACTGTTCTGGGCTTCAGTGACCTCTTTAAAGGACGGAGGAGGATCAGGACTTAGGATAAAGTTGTAAAACTGACCTCGATGTCCAGAGCTCTAGCCCGACCTTAAATCCACATAGAGAACAGTTACTAGACATTTTGTGATGTGAATCTGGGCTCCACTTTTCATTTGACACAGCAGCAGCTTAGGAATGAGCACTCTGTTTGCCCTACTTACCCCGGTACTAGCTCCTAACACAGGAAAGCTGTTGGCACAAGCATCAGACTGTCACTTTTGTGCCCGAGGGAGGAAAGAGAGGAGTCCTCACCCCATCTTCCTTTTCAGACAGTCTCCAGGAGTTTTGGAAGAAGCTTTTTACAAGCCCTCTTCTATTGTTGGCCAGGAGACAAAGGACGGAGGAGCTGGATTTAAGCATAATGACGTGAGCTCCTCCATGCAGAAAAACCCAGCTGAGAGACCCCCCCTTCTCCCCACACACACAAAAAAAGGAAGAAAGGGGGAGAAAATCTTTGAAAATAACTAATTAAAGTTGTTTTAGCCTCTCTCTCTCCCCTCCAAGGGCGCCTAATCTCACAGGGGGCAGAGGGGGAGAGAGGCAAGAGGAACAATGAGAACTGTCCCCCCCTTCTCTACACCCCACCTCCCGGTCTCTGAGGTTTTAAAACAAGAGGCCACTTTAAGTTAATGAGCTATCAGCTGACTGGGAGAAGTCTCTAATGAAGCCTGATGTTCACACATTCCCCAGCTTGCTGAATAGGACTCTGCCAACCCCATAACTGTCAGAAAGTTTCATTCATAAAATCCACATGCTGGGGGGGGTGGTGGGGGGGGCAGGGAGGGAACTGGGTGGAGATGGGAGTAGAGGAGCGTGGGGTGGAGGTCTCCACATGGAGCAGTCAGCCCCAGAGGCCAAATAGGAACATGCATGGCTGGTACTGGCAGGCTGGAGGATCCCAGGGACCTGACTCCACTCTCCATTGTCTGGCTAGTAATTAGGAAGATCCTCCAAATGGTTCTGGAGGACATTGAAGTCTGTGGGGATAATTAGTGAAGATTTGGGTGATGTTCCAGCTGTTATGTCACCAGCTTTGCTAGGGCCACAGGGGCAGGTGGTGGTGGGTTGAAGCCCAGGAGTCATTCTGGGACTTTTTTGTGTGGGCCAGGCTTTGCTCAGCCTTGTGTTTTCTGGCAGGACTTAAGAAGCTGTGTTTGTATTCACTAGGGGAAGAAGAGTGGGAACACAGGGAAAATTCTGGAGGAAAGGTGTGACACTGGGGAGGAAGGAAAAGTCAGGTTTACTTTAACATACATAAAATTGCTGGTGAAGAGAGTGCTGGAGCTAATTCTCCTTAAATTGTGCACATGCTTTTGGCAAGAGCAAACATGCAGATACAGGGTCAAAAACTGTTTACTTTCAAGGGCTGGACTGTGATTTGAGCCGTGAATTAGCATTGTAACCAACAGTAATCAAAGATCACTATACTCTTATGGCCTGCATGTTTTGACATAAGACACTCACAGTTTTTTTCCTGAAGTTCTGAGCAGCAATGTCAACCCTGAATTTCCTTCGGGAGTTGTTGGATCTAATGGCCTTAGTGCAGGAATAAGATCATAGAGCACTGGACTTAAAATTTTGTCTTTGAAACTTGTTTCTGTAGTGCATTTGTTTACTCAGTTACAAAAAAAAAAAAAGGCTATACAACTCAAGGCAGGAAATGTGTTAAAGATTATGGGCTCCCTTTTGGTCCCTTCTCAGTCCCCAAATCAGTACCCTGCAGCAGGACTAGAGCATAGTTAAGTATCACTTAAATTTCAGTTGTGCCAAAAGTTACAGTCTCTGCCTGGGGGAGCTAACTCTGTAAATACACGATTCATTTTAAGTGGAAAAAAACACTTAAGAGTCTCATTCAAAAACCATTGAAATAATAGTAGGATGTCTGTTAACTCTGAGCTTTGAAACATGATCATCTGGCTGCTATTACACAGGGTGTCTGAATCCAGGTCTCTGAAGTCAAATCCTATCCAGGACATAACTACATAACAAGGTCAATTTTGTTGATACATTTCTTGTATATATATTATGAAGAGGAAGGGATGGGATTTTGCAAACTGTAATGAGAAATTAGGTCTGAATATTCTTGATGCAGCGTGTGCAGGTGGCAAAAGTGGTAGTAATAGTAT
Organism: Phaenicophaeus curvirostris; assembly: GCF_032191515.1. Taxonomy (NCBI): domain Eukaryota; kingdom Metazoa; phylum Chordata; class Aves; order Cuculiformes; family Cuculidae; genus Phaenicophaeus; species Phaenicophaeus curvirostris. The sequence goes on along the minus strand of NC_091400.1, from coordinate 19,055,908 downwards.
TGGATTCTGTGAAAAGATGAGTATGTTGGGAAAGCAGCTGCCTTTAGAGGTTTCTACGGACTGGAGTACTAAAATGAGTCATAAGTCAATGCCATAATATTTAATTCAATAAAACCTCTGGCTTCCCTTTTATTTTGTCCTGTCATTGAAATTTCACTAGAGTAGGGTGGGAGCTGTGGTTCTTCTCGTATGAGAGAGGCAGTGCTGGAGAGCACATAACTGACAGTATGCTGCAAAGGCTACGGTGCGGTTGAAGAATCAGGAAATATCTCTCCTCTCTCTGTTTTACTGGGATTTTAATTTTCCCTTCCTTAAACTTGGTAGCTTAGTTACGGAGTTCCGTTGCATAATGACAGCACCTGAACACTGCACCATCTTTATCTGCTGCTATTCCTGTTTCAGAGATAGGAAAATGAAGCACAAAGTTTAGGGTCTGAATCCACAAAAAAGCTTAGGCCTTGCACTGCTTGGTTTCTGGGCAGCTTGTTTGCACTGAAATTCAGACATATGAGTTAAATACAGGCACATAGAGATGTTAGGAGGCTATACACGGGAATGGACGCCTGTGTAACGTAGTGAGTGAGAAGGGCTGAGGGGCAGGGTAGGATGTGTATGCTGGCGGTTAGGCCCCCTCAGCACTAGATTGCTCTTGCTGGTATTAAGTTTTTCTGGCAAATCCTGTAACAATTTTGCAGAGTGCTGGGTTTCTGACTCTGTTGTTTGTATTTATTTAGCAGCTGGAGGATGGCTAGGCTCTCTGTGGTTGAAGGGCCCTCCTGTATGCTTTAGACACACTTGGATGCTCTCAGCCTGATCTGAGGGCTCTCCAACAAGGAGCCACCAGCATGCCTCTCAGAAAGTTACAGAAGCATCTGCTGAAGGGTTTGTTACAATCAAGTCAGAGACTTGCTCACAAATCGGAATAGGAGGAGGAGAGCAAACAGACAGTGAGCAGGTCCAGACAGAGAATAAGCTCTGCATCTTTTACTGCATCATGTGTTGTGTTTCCTCTGTACATGACCCAAGAGGGACCACTTGCTTTACCAGACTCTCATGTGAGCACTCAACCGACACAAGAGGCTCTGCTCCTCTCCCCTTGGGGGGATGCTGGAGGCAAGAGCTCTCAAGGGCTAAGGAAAACAAAACAATGTTTACTTAGCTGGAGAGCAGAATGTGCCCTGCGTAAATTGTACTAGAGCCTAAAAGTGCTTCAGAAATGAAGTGCCCCTGAAATTGGCTCCACAAGATAAATGTAAGGCAGGATGATGCTGTTTTCCCCATCTGATTAGGTGTCCCATTGACTCATTTAAGTATCAGATTTTGGCTACTCCAGGCCTTGGCTCCAGAAAAAATGACGCAAAGGACAAAGTTTTCCCAAGGAAGAAGAGATTCTCCCATGGTTCTTCCAGCCCTGCACCTTGTGGACAGCCAAAGAAAGGTTAATCTGTGAGTCCCACTCCCAGGGCAAGGGCTCTGCTTGTGGGAAGGAGAAAAAGGAGGTGTTCTGAGAGCTCTCTGTTGAGATGAAACAGCAACCTGTGCATGAGGGAGGGGGTCACGTACAGTTTTCGCTCCCAGTGGCCATATTCAAAGATTTGGAAGAGTGAAAGACATCCCAAATCTTGGGATGTGTTTCAGGTGGGACAGAGAATAATCCATGTTTCTGTGGTCCCTTCATGTGTTACAGGTTGTGGTTTGTTGTTTTGGTTTTTTTTTTCTCCTCTTTCTCTGGACTTGAGTCATGAAGAATACAGGTCCTGTTTCTAATTCTAGGTGTTGGTTCAGTCACAGATGTCAAGGCTGAGCTGGTATATTTCCAGTGTAGTTATTGAAAATGTAGTACCCATCTTCACACGTATTTTATACCCTGCAGAAACCAAAATGATGAAAATAAACAGTTCTTTAGTATAGTAGGATCAAAAGACTGCTTCTTGGCACATGCAGACCTCCTGTAGCTTTTGTTTCTGTGACTAGATGACTGACTGCAATTTATCACCTACATACATGGAAGTGTCTCATCATACTCAGGTGGATTTCACTTCTAGCATACAGGTTGTTGCAGCAGTTATTTACCAGACCATTTTCTCCTCTATAGGCATCTTGTGGATGCTCTTGATTTCTAGTAGTACCTTATCTCTCATCATGTATGTTTTTCAGGTGAACTTCAAATGTATCCATGCTAACTGTTGATTGTTGGCATCGTGAGTTATTAGTGGTGATTCTTACAAAACTGTGGATGTCGGGGTAAGTGGTTCTCTGTTTGTGGTAGCATTTCTCCATGACAGGAAGCTTGGTACTAGACTAGAAGCTCAGTTCTGTCATGTAGGAAAGCACATTATCACACCTCGGAGTTAAATTAATCATCTGATGTTTCCAGCAATTCAGTTTGCTGGGTGTGGGGTGCCATAAAAATGATTAGGCTGAAAACCCCCCCAAACTTCTATCCAAACTTCTTTTTTTGTGTATTTTTGAAGCCTTCAGTGGATTTTCTGAACTCATGATGAGTTTTTATTATGTGGTGCATTAGAGCCCTTGTGAAAAATAAAACATGTGATGTGGAAAGTCTAGTAGAGAGTGACTCAGGAAAAGGACAACAAAACCCTTCAGTCTAACGAAAGAACAGTCTGTGTGAAAGTAGCTTGGTATTTAATTAGAAATTGCAGTCAGTCTGCAGATGAGCAGCCTTGCTGGCATCTGCAGGTGGGTGTTTTGCTTATGCTTTACAGTTCTCCTTCCTGCTTGTGCTTGTGAATGTGTTCTGCCTGTCAGCTCAGAGGTGCAGACATGGCTGCAATTTGTGGCTGTTCTTATTCCAGAAGTATCAGCAGTTCCCAATATCACATAAATGAGTGTTGTAAAAGTGTGTTAGTAAGAAACAGACCTTGCAAAAATAGCTTACAGTCCAAATGGATGTGACAGCCCTTGTTTTAGAGATGGACAGAGCCTGTAGAGGTCATTAGAGATCAAGTGATGCGACCGAGATCATGCAGGGCCTTTTGCACTCTAAATTATATCTGGGACTTCTACCTCACAGGTTCAGAGCTCGTGAGGGCATTTTAATAGAGAATTTTTAGGAGATGCACTGACATACATTCATTTAAGGTAAAAGTGATCTGCCATCTTGGGCCCAACCCCAGATTTGCTTTCATCAAGTCTAATTATGATAATGGTTCATTTAACCTCTCTGCCTCCCCCTAACTTCTGCTTTAAAGCAAAGGCACTGGCTGAGAAACCTTGGACTGCACACTTCCATTTTTAGCTCTGACTCATTAAATGATTTGGCCAGGTTAGTTTGTCCTTGACTCAGTTTCCCCACTGTCAAAACGGGACTAATAACACTGTCCTGCTTTTTGTGGAAAGGTTATGAAGATAAATTAGTTTTGGCCAGAGAAGAGTCCTGCAGGGCTAGCAGGATTAGAAGGAGACAAGCATGCTCTCTGTTGCAAGTATTATCTATCACTTATGTTTCTCACAGCCCTCCTTTTACTGACTATGTATTCTTTCTTCTCTTGCAAGTCAACATGTATATTGATCAGCAACATCCCTTGCACACTCTACAGGGGCATCTCTCCATCAATTTCTCTGCCATATCACAGGTAGATGGTTTTACAGTTGTGAGAGCGAAATCCTGACCCCACTGATGTCAACAAAGCCAGGATCTCATCCCTGGTTTTCTGCCAGGAGTGCTTTCTTTTCTGTACAAAGGCTGGCTATGGGGTGGCTACTGCTGTTTGTTTTTTCTCTAGGGCTCCTCTAAGGAAGAACAATGCCCTCTGAAAAAAAAGCCAAGATGGTTTCAGAGACAGACAAACTGAGGAGAAGTGAAGGGATGGTTGGAGAAGGAAAAGCCAGCCCTGTAACAATCTGACTTTTTCTAGAGAGGGTTAAGTACTAAATGCCTCTTACTGGGTCACTTAATGATGGATGGTAGTTAGTGGGGGTGGGGTAAAGCTGACTTCCAGCCCTGCATCACTAAACCGTTCATTAGGAAAAACACACACAATGGAAAATGGCAGAGGGGCTCAAGTGTCCAATTTCTCTCTTGAACTCTCTGAACAGGAGGCTCCAGTCAGGGGAATCCCTGCCACCCTTTCTCCCCCTCCTTCTCTGGCAGTTTCTTTATTAATTAACGGAGTTGGCTGGGGACGGAAATGGAGGACAATAATCAACATAGATGGGTCTGCAGACCTATTTTTAATAATGTGCTTTGCATCTGTCCTAATTGGTATGGAAACAGTGACCTGATTGGAACGACCGGGAGACTCTTGGGGCCTTTCTTTCTTCCTTTCTCTCCCTCTGTTTTCTTTTTTGTTTGGTTGAAGTTTGACTTGGTGGGAGTGGAGGGGCCAGCGGATAAGAAATATAAAACCTAACCTTAGGGACTATTCACAGGCTGGGGAGCAGAGAAGGGTGATGCACTGGGGGGCACATGGGATGTGGGGGCAGGGAGGCTTGGATTGGAAGGTCCAATTGTAAATGCCTCCAGGGCACAGAATCTGGTCACCTCGAAGAGCTGAGGTTGAGTATGGGAAGGAAGGGGCAGGAGCGCACTCCTGTTTTGGTTAGGTGACGAGGAACATAGTGGCCTCTCTGGGTGAGCCAAGAAGAGCTCAGGGACACGAGAAGCACCCCAGGAGTCAGCTGATGGCCAGTCCCTAGTGTGCTTTGTAACTAACATGGGTACAGTGAGAGACAGCTCCTGTCTGCAAGAGATTTTAACCTGAAATAGGCAGTGGAGGGAAATGGACGATGTGAGCTCAGAAGGGGCTCTAGGAACAAAGTGTGGCCCGGAATCCTGGCTCCACCAGTGCTGCATGAGCTGCCTACTAGACCACCGATGCAGCTCTTGTAATGGCTTAGACTCTGCACTGGGGAACCTAGAACAAATGCTGCTTACTAACACATGCACAGGGACTACGTTTGTGTGAGGAGAGGGAAGAAAACTTTGAATATAGCTGTGATATATTCTACTGTAATAATTTCACATTGCAGCTGGGGATGTTCTTAGTGTTTGCTTGTTCACACCAGGTGCCTGTTGGGGTAGGATCACAGAGGCTGAGCACTACTGAACATCAGTGGGAATGTGTCCTCCTGTTCTTTCAGTGCAGACGTGCTGTCTGTCCTGTGGCTGCCTGGGGAAGTAGTTGAAAGACCACTTTTTTCTTTGTCCCACCGGTTTAAATAGCTAGCAGTAGGCTCCTGCAGGCTGTACTGTGTTTGTCCAGGCTGCCTTGCAGTGTCTTTACATTCTTTGGGAAGTTGCTCATGAGCCTTGAGTGTTTGGAAGAACATCTTTCTCCGTACAGCCACAGTCTCCTGCAGAGCAGTATGGCATGGGAACTGGGAACCAGTCAGCATGAGGGGCACTGAACTTGTGTGCCCAGGCTAAGGAACTTGTTACCCAGCTGGGGACCATGCTGGATGTTTTTGCATGACAGTCTCTGTGCCAAATTACTGCTTTGCAGCTTTCCTTTCTGTCAAAATCCTGCATGGACACACACCATCAAACAACAAGGTGAAAGAACAAGCCTACAAACTGAAGTTGTGATGAAATAAAAGTGATTTTCATATAGGCTAGGAAGGAAATTTGACATTATTTGAAGTAAAGCAAAACACTTGGGTGGATGGATGGACAGAAGGATTGGCTCAAACAGCTATATTTGTATCTGCCCCAGAAGTGACTCAACATTTTATTTTGAGTACTGCTGCAATTTTATTATTCCTGTAAGCCTCAAGTCCTAGAATGAAGCATAATGTAAGAATCTTAGCTTTCTTTTAAGGAAGCTTGCTGTTCTTATACTTGCTATGTGAAATTCTAAGGAATTATCCCATTGGCCTTAAAAGGATCAGAAGCAAAGGCTGGAAACAAGATCTCCCAATGTATTGTATTTAATAATAAATCTCTGGTGCTTTTCTCCAATCTCCATTTTCTGGGGTCTTGCTCATTAATTTGGGCTACTTCAGCAGCCATGGAGACATTGCTGAATTCAGGCTCTATTTATGGATGACAAGTCTGGGCTTCTGTGGTATATAACACTGCTCCAAAAGAGGAAGGAAATAAAGAAATAATGGAAATGTAGAGGGAGCAGGCAGTGAGCTCCTGCCACTGTGGTGTGTGAGAAGTTGGCCAGACCCCATGTAAATCAAGGACAAAGTTGACTAATTTCCTGGGTCGGTCATGGTGAAAATATCACATTTCATGGTTTGTTGCCGATTCATAGAAAAATCCTATTAAAACTGGGCAGATTACTTATACAATTTAAACAAATGATGATCAAAGATTATAACATGTTCTGTGAAGAATGAAAAGGAATAGAAATGAATGTGCATCTGGTGAAATGGGGCCAGGTGGGGTTTTGCATGCAAACTTGCTATTTTAGCGCTACGAGGATGGAGGGGGAGGGAGGGGGATCCGGACTGTTCGGGGTATCCGCTCCTTTCCGGGGGGGGCGCTGAGCCGGGGCGGGGCCGCCAGCAGGGGGCGCCGCAGGCTGCGCTTTGCGCCGGGGGCTCCGCTCGGACCCAAACCCCGAGCCCAGCGGGGGTTAGGATGCCAGATAAAAACGAGGTGCGTGTCTCAACAACGCAACGAGGTCTGAAGTAGCAGTGAGCCAGACTGGTATTGATCTCTGCGCAGACACGGCTTCTTAATGCCTCGTCACAGTGAAACCTTCGCAAGACCTGCACGAAGTGTGAAATTCAACAACTGTGCCCCAACAAAGAGGATACAGAAGCAAGGCAGGGCTGGGTGTGCTTTGTATTTTTTAAGGCACATTTCTATGTTTTGCCATGAAATTGCCTCAGCAGACAAGGCAGAATTTAGTAATTTCTTGCACGCTGCTGAGCATCCTATCCCGAATAGTAATCCCATGAACCCTACTGGAGTGTTCATAAACCCGTGTGGCTTAGATCGTCGACCCTGCTGACTGCACCACTCATTTTCATTTCTTCAGGCTAAACATACTGAAGCAGTACAACACTGGAGCTCCTGTCACAAGGCTTGTTTTGTGTGCCTGCTTGTCCAGAGTCCTCTGCTGAAGCTTTCCCAAACACTGGTATCTGACAGAGTAGGCAGGATTCAATCTTAAGGGTCTTTTCCAACCTAGGCGATTGTATAATAGTGTGGGAATTCAGTTGTGTCTGAAATTTAGGGATGAGGTCTATGAATTTGCTGGTAAGAGCTCTTCTCTGTTATCTATGAATCTATGAAAATGTAGCAACGGACCTGTCTCTGTGTGGCCTTCAACTCCAGATAAAACCCTAATGCCATCTCTAACTGGAAAATTGTTCAGAGCCTGGGTGTGCATGGCTTCCTCAGCATAACATATTTTAATGTACTGGCAGCTGCACTTAGTTTTTTCTTCAAGGACCGGACAAAATTAAGCACTAAAACCTCCCATCGTGAATCCTGAGACCAAGCCAAGTCCTAACCTCACTGGTCATGTACAAGGGATGTAGTGCTGCCCAAAAATTAAATTCAAAGTGTCTGAGACTATCTGCCTTTTATCTTATCACTGGGGACCTAGGTGAATTCTGCAATGGAGACTGCAGAGCCTCCTGTCCCAAACCCTAAATGTGTGCTACTTGCAGCGTTATTTATGACCAAAGAACTATTGATCTCTGAACGTTAACTATGAAAAATTCAAATCCACTGAGGCAGGCTGCAATCCTACCACAGGCTGGACAGAATTCATCAGTAAACCTGACTGCACAGAACTTTATGCTAAATCTTAGTTTTAGTCCTCAATTTATTCTTGGCACGGGTGATGGTGTAGAAATTTGGTTATGTCCAAAAGTGAATCAGAAGATGTTTAAATATGCTGATACTGATTTTGCCACTGATTTACCTCAAGCAACAATGCCATTCTGGCTCCAGTGTTGATCATGGCTCAGTAATCCCATTCTGTCTGACAATTAAAAATGATACATTTAAATGTACTTATCTCTGAGCAGGTTTGGCAGAACTGAGCAATAAAAATTGTTTAGCGGATCCTGATTTCTGGAATGCTAAGCTAGAGCCTAATTGTAATCCTAACCCTGCCTTGACCTCTGCCCAGACACTTGCTATCAGTGGAAAATAAAGAATAAATATTTGACTGTAGCGACACCAACTTTCACCCGGTTTTGTGAGTCTTAAAGATTTAGACAATTAATTTTCCTCTCTAATCTCTCTTGTTCCAGACTCCATCCCCAACTCTAATCCTGCTTTTGACCACAGCTTAGAAACCCGGAATTTGGCATTCTCATCCAGTGGTATCAGACCTTGGTTTTCTTCTAGAGGTCTGACAGAGGTCAGTAACAAATTTGGCTCTTCAGGTCCTGCTGTCCCTGATTTTAACTCAAATCCCAAACATGCCAGCATTATGCACTATACTCTTATTGCCACTAGACAATGTGAATCTACTTGTGCTATCTTATCTTGCAGAATTCAACAAATATCCAGATCTCTGTCCACATCTCTTTAATCCTGCTCCTAACAAAAACTCCAGCCTTTACTACAGACCAAACATTTTTCCCTTGCTTCAAAACTGGGAATAAGACATTTGAGTCAACTGACACCAGAGTGCTGTGTTTGCATGGTTAAGGGAGAGCCTTGCACCTGAGATATGACCCTACTTAACCTGAGCTGTCTGAGTGACTCTAGTACAGATAATCTGTGTATTCAAAGATTTGGCTACAGAGAAGAGAAAATTCAGTTCCCAAAAAATAAGTGATCTCAGCCCTTGAGTGGTGAATAAGTAATGTAATTTCTTTGTATTGAAGGGGATCAGTGCTGATTTATGCCAGCTGGTAGATATGGTCTGGTACATACAGAGTGAAAGTGCCTAAAGCTGCTTTTCTGTAAGGGTTAAAGGATCCTTGTGCTTTTATGCCGGAGTGTATGTAGAGCCTTGCTGAGTAAAAATTGAGACTGATCTATAAATGATATGTGCTTTTGGCTATATCCCTGTGCCTCTGCTGGGCTTGTGTATTATTTATTCTGGGCAGAGGTGTGAGCTAGCGTGTGAGAACAGCATCTGGAGAATGCGGTGGGGTAGGTGTCATGGAGCTTGGAGAGACTGAAGGAACAACTGTAAGTGTCTCTGTTTTTAATTCAGTATCAAGTATAGTGGCATTGGCATGTCTGATCATGACCTGTTCCAGTGCTGCTAGTTACATTTGTAACATGAATGGCTGTAGCAAGGAACTTGGGACACTGGAGTTAGATTTTTACAGAGGACTTCTACTGCCAACTGTTATGATTAAATGTCATCTTTCTTGACAAAATGCCACCTGACATATGTGAAATTTGTAATCATCTCATTTGGATCAAAATGCTGAACTAAGATAAAGAACTGGACATTAATTTACTTGTTCGCTTCTGGGGAGTGAAATGCCTTCAACTTTGTTTTCAAGTAGGCAGTCTGGCTTGAGTGGGGGAGGCTGTTGGTCACCAGTGTCTGTGGATAGGACAACCCTGTAAGCAGCTTGTATTACCAGAAGGGAAAATAAAGGGTAATGCATGTTAGGTAGGAGAGCAAGTGAAAGCCACAGATAAGTCTCCTCCTGCCCGATACTATGAATAAGCATCTTTCACCAGTAATGCCTTAAGTGTAACAAAGCAGTCTTCAAATCATGTGCTTATGGTGCTTAGAGAACATGGTAAGAACTTTGCACTTAGTATAGCCAGCTCACTACCAGCGTTGTTTTGATCCAACATTTTGTAGTCTTAGCATTGTGTTCATTTCACAGTAATGGTGAGGAAAGCTGATTAGCTGCTGTTTTAACTGCAGGTAACTTGTCGTTATTGGCACAAAACATGTTTCATCTGCATAACAGTTTCATGTGAGCAGTGGGGAACATTTTCTATTAGCGTTTGTTGATGTGAAACGTGTTTCTTAGTGGAATTATGTTTGGGACTGGAAGAGAACTTGTTTTCCATCCTTAACTCCAACTAGAAAAACTGACTAATGAAAAGGAACTTTTTGATTCTTCCCCAGCAAGAGTATTTTAAATATTACTTCTAATGTATCCAAGATCAGTCTCTATCCTGCTATTTGCTAAACACATATAGTTTCAGAAGCTAGAATCAAGCTTCTTAATGTTGCCCCAAATATATAAAAATCAACTGAATACATGGGCTGGGGTGAGGGCTGATGAGGACTAGTTCCAGAGAGGCCATGGTATACAGCAGTCCATTACTGCCATGTTCAAGTGGGAGCTTAAGCTCTGTAGGGCCCCACTGGGGAGCTGAGGCAGGTACAGGTAGGCATTTTGTGTCTTTTTCTAATCCTGGCAGTGTAACGTTCCTCCTCTTGCCTTATATACGAAGTAGTTATCTTTGTACCTTTTTTTTTGTTTTTAATTTGGTGTAATGACACCTACTAAAGCTCTGTGCCGCCAGGAGCGTGAGTTTTGAAAGTGGTGGCATAGTTAATACTTGCTTTATTATGAAATGTTTGGCTTCCTTTCTTTGCTTGCACTTTCCAGATACGGAAGCCTTGTACAGGACTGTGTATGTTTTATAAGAAACTGGTTCTGGGTCAGTATCTTTGTGAAATGTCATCTGTCGTATTATAATGGATTATATTGCCATTATAGTGCCTGTCGTTCTGAAGGATCTCAAAGCACACTCATTCTGAGTTGTGAGAACAAATGTAAATATATATCACTGTGTCATCAGTAAATACTGAGAGATTCTTCTTAAGAAGTGTGGCCTCTGCTGGCCTAGAAGGTGGAAGTTTGTTAAGAGTTTCCATCAGAATTACACAAATATTTTAGTGAGCAAGCAGAGAAGAATTCCTTGTTTATTATAAATCAGAGAATTTTGAAAGATAGTTGCCTTGCAACTTAGTCATGCTAAAGAAAAATCCTTTGCTTGCCCCAGGCTATAAAAATTATGTAAGAGCATGGCTTTATTACTTATTTGACAGAGGTGGCCCCTTGATTCTTGGCAATCCAGAAGCTGGATTGTTTCCAAGTATCCATTTATACCGGCGGACATGCTTGTGCTTAAGGGCCTTGCAGTCCCAAAACACAGTTGTAGAGAACTTTTGAGTCCAAGTGTGCCTTGGGGACATATAACTTATTTCTGATTTTGCTGACTTAAATCAGGGAGACCACCCACCACATTCACTGCTGCAAGCCTCACTCACTAGTATTTATTATTTGTATTGCTGGAATGCTAAGGATCCATATTACCTATGGTGGCATCGCCGCAGTGCTAGGCAACACAGAAATGCAGAACAAACTAAAGATGATTCTTTGCTTCAAAGCTCTAGTTGTCTAAGACAGAAGATTATGACCTGATCAGACGATTATAACTGACAGCAGAAAATCCAGTGCTTTTGCTTCTGATTAAACTTGGTTAAAAACTGAACAAATAAAACTCCATAAACAACAACAAAAAATCAAACCCAGGCCAAAGCACTGCTCCACTCAACTTATTTGGAGAGAGGGAAGGGTTAAATGAATAAAAACACATGGAAAAATCTAAAATAATCTTCTATTCAAATGGTCCCAGGTGTATGGGGAGACAGGAGAAGAGGCAAAACAAAGCAAGGAGAATCTGAAGCTCATACAGCCATGTTTTTCAGTCATTTTTCTAAGATATGTTGGAGACCCTTTTAAGCATTAGCACAGTGTTTGGGAATGAATATTTGTTCAGTGAGATATGACTCTCTCATGGCAGACCAGTGAAATATAGGATATTTCGCTTGTTGGCAGCAGATTTCTGGCTGTCTACGTTTTTATTAGTGCAGGTTTTTCTGTATGAGTACAGCTATTTATCTAGTAAGCAGGGCCAGCAGATAGAAAGTTGAAGAGAGAGCCAGCACAGTCCTAAGCTATGTCAGTAGATAAGCCCCCTTAAGGCAAAATATCTACAGGATTGGGCCATATGCCTGTATTAGGGGAAATGCTGTTATATTTTCCCAGTCACGTTCTTGCACTTCCACGAACACAATTTAATGCAGCTGATATAATGCCACACTGAGGATGCGTTGTCAGCTGCCAGTGTTCAGTCTCAGACCTTTTAATTCATGAGCTAGAAGGTGGAGCTTTTTAGTGGAGGTTTTAACGGGCTGATGACCTTTAGTGTTTTGCCCAGTTACCACCAGAGATCGTCAGACAGTTACCCAAGGGGCTTTGAATTACACCAGCACCTGGAGTTTGCTGGTCTAGTCTGACTGCATGGTGACAGCAGAGGATTGGATTCTTAATCCAAATAGGCAGCCTGATTCTCTGGAGTAATAATTTGGGGGTGATTGTTTGGATTAAATCACACATTGGGGTGTTCTCTGCTGATAGTGGGAATTTTGCTTGAGTATAAACAGTATAAACCTGTGGGACCTGATATTTAATTTTTAATACTTCATTTCCAAGTTCATTCCCTAAACTCTCGATCTTTTGCTTAAATAGCTGCTGAAAACAGAGAAGAAGAAGCAGTCTTTGCTTTAGTGTTTTGAAAATGTTGTTATAGAGGACCTTAAGTGTGGCCTTTTGATGAAGACCAGTGACACAACCTAGGGACATTTATAAGAAGCTCCGTTACTTCATAAAGGACAATCCGGGAGGAGGCACTAATATTTGGTGTAGGAGTAAAGGGAGGCAAGAGGTGGGTGCTCTTTTCTTGTCCAAAATAAGAAATGTAAAGTTTATAGGTAGCTGTGAAGGTCCTTGAGAGGGAAGACAAGTAGGTTTGGATTGTTGTGTTAAGGAAGAAGCAGTGGAGAGGTACAAAGAGAGGGATGCTGTGCCAACAGGTATGCTAGGAAGGTTGACTGTGCACTAACACAGCAGAAGGGCACAGAAAATTTCCAGGCCAGAGAGACCATGGTTATAAAGCTCAGTGGTACATGGACTGCTTAGTTACACCTTTGTTTTGGATCATCTGAGGCCCTGCCTTTATACTCTTTATATTTATTATCTTCTGGTAATTTGCTATGACCTGGATACAATCTGCGTAGTCAAGACCCTGAAATTGCAGCCAAACTATATTAAAATCAACTTAGTAGGGTCAAAGTGATCTTAAAAGGCCCTTCTGTAGAGGCACGTAATCAAACTATTTAGTGTGGGGTAAAAGCATACTGGTAAGCAGGTAAACATGCAGCATCGCTGGATCCACTGTGTTTTAACATATGCAGTTTTCAAGCAGGTTCTAGCATGTTCAGGTTATAAGCTCTGGCTAGGCTAAAGAGCGTAGGGAAAGCGGCATTGTTATGCCCTGTTTAAGGAGATACTGGTTTCTGATCAAGTCTGCTAGGGCTACCATCACATGCAGCAAAAACAGAGCGATAATAATTTGCAAAGCAGTTTCAGATGCTCTAACAGAAACAGTGCAGTAGTACAATTGTACATGTGTTGCTTTAATTGATATCTTATGCTTTTCACCAACCTTGGTCTCATTTTACAAACATTGTACAGCATTTTCCTTAATGCTGACACAAATACGGAGCCGTTCCTACTAGTCCAGACCCACTCCCATGCTGTTTGCCCTATGACTAATAGGAAGGTTGCTTGGAAGCGTGCAGAATTCCAGGAAGAAACAGAAATACAAGTCTTTGTATTGTCAGAATGAGATCAAATAATTACATACATACATATATATGAGTCAAATATATAGAAAAATTTCTGCAGTTCGGTGATATAAAGTATCCTTGTGTTTCATAATAATGCAGTCTCTGTGGTTCACTCCATATGATGATAAATAGCAATAAATGGGCCCTTAGCACTTGAAGGGGCTTCATCTATTACTTTGGTACAGTTCTGTTTTCTTTATATTCACTACTTTAAACTTTATTTTTGGAACAAGATTTGTATTGTAAATACAGACTTAGATTCTTTAAGAAGCAGACCTTTTCTAAAATATCATGTCCCTGCTACATATTTATTGGCTCCTAAATCTGAAAAGATTTTTTAAAAATATGTTTAGTTTGATTTCAATCAATAATTGCCTAGATGTATGAAATAAAATAAGGAAATAAATCTATGCAGATCCAGAGCCCTTACTAATCAATGTAACTGTTCTTTTGAATGTTTTTTCCTCTTTTCTATTTCGAGAGTTGTAAATATAGAGTATTTTGGTTTGAAATATCCTATGTGAATTCTGCAGTAAAAGGATTTGTTTTATGATATTAAAGTTGTGGTGATAACGGAAATTACAGTATTAAAGGACAGTTGTGGGGTTTTTTTAAAAAATGACAGCTTTCATTCATATCTAAAGCACTTCTGACATTACGTGGTCATTGAAATTCACCTTTCTTTTGATAGAGTGAACAGCTATATAGCGTGCACACCAATACAGAAACAACACAGAAATTTAATAGCAGGCAATAAAAAAATGCCAAAGCTAGTGAATCATTCAGAGCTGCTTAAGCGGCTGGCTATCATGGTTTGTGCTGGAGTGTGAAGTACCCAATGCTCCAACATCATGATCCTCATTCAGTCTCCAAGGTCTGTAAAGCCCACAGATGGTCAAGTTTGCCATTGCAGATCAGAGCCCACAAGTTTTGTCATGGTTATGTGGAGTTGAGGGTTGTGTAGAATGGAGGCTGGTTTTGTGATTAAGTCAGTCGAAGAGGACTCGGAAGGACTGTTCTGTGACCTGGACAAAAAAAGTATTTATTTATCTTGCGATCATTTCTTAATTACCTTGAATCATACGACGCTTATGCAGGGAATCATGAACTTGATTCTCACTGAGGTTAGCTTACTATTAATATTAAACGTATATGTAAGCTCCTTTTGAACAGAAATGAGAATAAGCGTGGGCTTATATGACTTTTCTGACTTGAAGTGCATAGCATGTGTGATAGTTGCTGAAGAGACTCTTGAACAGAAACTGCTGTGAGACACTATGTCCAATCCAACACAAAAGTCTGTGGAAGGATTCCCAGTGACACCCTAGGATGTCCAAGCTAGTCCTCCTTTGTTATCATACCATTTGCATTCTCGTTCTTGAACTTTTTTGGGGGTGGTTTTTTTGTGGTTTTTTTTTAATCTCTCTTTATGCAGGATCTATTCCTGACTGCTCCTGTCCTGGTCTTCTCCATTCTTATTCTAGCAGTTTAGTAGTCTCGAGAGCCTGTTTCTTAATTTCTCCTGTAGGTGTCTGATTCAGGGAGACAGACTTTCTGCACTGCAGCAGGGCTGGTGGTAATTCTTCTGCTTTCTAGTTTAAGATTAGAAAGAGCACCCTTTAGTGGAAGGTAAGAACCATGACATCGAAAGGTAATTTCATGTCAGAAAGAAGCGAATATTCTGCTTTCAGCAGCCCTACCATCTAGTAAAGTCAGAGGAATGGTTTTACATTTATGTAGAGGTCAGATCCTGAGCCTTTTAGAGTAAAATTTGCGTAGGTCTTTAACTTCATCTGAGTATCTGAAATGGGAATTTTGTCCTACTTGAAATGATTGTAAGTGAAGGGTTGTGAGTGCCTTTGTGGAAATTCTTATCTGGGTGTACCAGTGGTTGTGTAGGCATGCTAGGTCCTGCTGTCTGTGAAAATGTATACAACACTGTGAGACTACAGTCTGAGCTGTGCAGCTGTCTGTGAGAATGCAGTGGTGAGAGTATGTGTACCTGCCTGTGTGACACTGAGGACTACTGAGTACCCAGGGGGGTGATTGTTGACATGACTGCGTGGTGTGCAGCGTGCAGATGTTGGGCCCATTTGTGTATCTATGTCAGTGCACAAGCATATGTATACAGACCCGTAAGTAAGCAGGTATGTGAATGTGTGTGTTGCCACGGGGGAGAAAATCACCAGAAATGCATATGTGAACATGAGTGTGAGTATTACTGTATCTGTAAGTGCACAACATATGAATAAATGAATGTGAATGAATGTGTATGCTACCAGGTGGTCTTAGAGGGAGAGATCCTGTTCCAGATGTGGCCTCTGCTCTGTCCAGTCTGTTTTTGTACATGTATTAGTTTTAAAGATGAAAAGCGCCCCAGCTTGTCTTTAGCCTGGGCATCACCCCTGAGTGCACAGTTGCTATGCCAGCTCAGTGTGTTTGTGTGCTCTTGTGAGAGAGTTGGTAATTGTGAGCGCTCCCTAAGAGAATCTCTGGGGCCAGGGGATACAATAGGCAAGGGTCTAGGGTCTGAAACTGTAGACTTTAATAAAGCCACTGACAGCAAATAAGAGCCTGACATGTGAGTCACATTACTGACAACAAGGGCTGCTTTGTAGTCCCATCCGCACCCCGATCGGGTCCCGTACAGTAACTGAAAGGACAGAACAAACTGCTGCTGCCTTCAATAAATACAACAGTGCCACAAAGGCAGCCGAACAGACCAACTTTGTGTGGCTTTGCTGCAGCTGAGCTACTCTCCTAGTAGCTACTCTCTTCCTCGCCTCCCCTGCCAGTGGAAATGACTGACTGTAGGGGCTGCTTCAGAGCCCTGGCTATGTGCTTGTCCCCATGGCAGTAGTTGCATGCATCCCTGTAACATTTCTCTTCCCTGCCACCCCATCCTTTACAGCTTTTCCCCTCTTCTGGCTCCAGGGACTGGGAAAGCCCCAAAGCTTTTTCCCTGTGAGCCATGTTTCTTGGACCTCCTGCCCTTGCCTGGGCTAACCAGCAGTGGGAGCTTAGCAAATCCTTACAATAGGTTATGAGCACAGTTATTTGCAGTGTCTGTGATCAGGTTCCCATTAGAGTGGTCATGATGAAAACGCTGGACTTTCCAGCATGGTGACTTGAAGGCTTTTCAGACCCTTAGTGGTTGGTTGCCTCTTTAGCTCAGGTAGCATCAGGGGATGACAACATTTGCTACTTATCCAGATGTCACCTAGGAAAATCAGAAGCATTTTTCCCTGGCTGCCCTCAGGGCTGCATACCCTCCCATCCCTCTGGGCCTCTTCTCTTTGGTTTGGGAGCTTTCCCAGTGAAAAGCTTTCACATGAGGGAAAAAAACCTGGCAGATCAATCCCCTTTCAATGAGAATTTGTGCCACTGTCATATCTTTCTCAGGGCTTTTCTGACCACTCTTTTTTTTGTTTGTTTTGTCCCAATAGCCCTAGAGAAATGGCCCTTGCTGGGCCTGACAGTATGTGCTGTCAGGTATTGAAAGAGTGGTATAAGCCCTAGGAAAGATCCTGGGGTTATAAATCAAAATATAAGCTTGTGATTGCCAAAGGGGTGTTGTTCAGTATGAGGATAATGTTGTCTATGACGGTGCAAGTGTGCCTGTGTTGTCTATCCTAGCATGTAGCATGTCAGCCATCAAGCAAAACTCTGAATTCTTGTCTGCCTGAAAAAAAGAAACATCAGACTCAACTGTTTATGCCCAGCAGAAAATTTGTTTCCTTCTGTGTTATGTAGTGCACACAGAGCTGAGTGTCCTGAAGGTTAGAGCACATTCCATGTGGGAGCTGTACTATTTGCCCTGTGCTTCTATGTAACATCCCCTGTCAGCGTACGTGGACAAGTCTTAATTGACACTGTCTTCAGCCAAGATGATCTCAGCCATAGTGCTTCGTTCTTAACCTATAGGCCTTTAAAGGTCAGATTTTCATCTGGCAACTAGTATATTGTGGCTTATAGGAACAGGACGTGCTAGAGGTGAGCATGCAGCAGGTCTGTCCTTGGAATGGTGATCAGTCTTCATGCAGCAGATGAATCCAGTTCTGAGCATCTTCAGCAAATTCTACAAAGTACTATTTTGTGAAAAAACTCACTCCTGTAACTTCATACCCCCTCCTGTTCAAAAACCCACTCCAGATGACATTAGGCAAAAGAAAGTTGAGACCAACATGGAACAAATTAGCTAAAACAAAGGAGACAATAAGAAGCAATACAACATACAGAGATGTATGCAGAAGAGAAAAGAGGATTTCATTGGTGTCGCATTGAAAATGCCCAGGTGCTATAGTGGTAGGCATTAATAGATTATATTTATAGGAGCAACTTGTGATGATGGTTTGCATAACACTGATATTTCTGATAGTTTGTGTGGACCTTCTGCTAGAAATTCTTATTGTCCCACTATCAATAATATATAAAGGACTAAACACCACTGTTTTGAAATATCCTACGTGGCTGAAAAGCGGCATGAGAAACCTTAATTACTATAGCAAATGTGGTCTGCACTTTTCTGGGGAGCGTGTGGAATTTTTTGAAAGAAATTCAGAGCATCTTATATCACTGTTAAAAGGGAATCCAGATTCCCCAAATCTTAGTCCAGTGTTTGGTTGCATAACGAGCTTCCCTTTTGCCTTAGTGTTTAGGCTAATACTTGGACAGGACAAGGCCAATGAACGTACAGTCTTTGTATCTGATGGTGGACGCCAGTCCCCT
The DNA here is from genome assembly GCF_032191515.1 of Phaenicophaeus curvirostris. Classification (NCBI taxonomy): domain Eukaryota; kingdom Metazoa; phylum Chordata; class Aves; order Cuculiformes; family Cuculidae; genus Phaenicophaeus; species Phaenicophaeus curvirostris. The sequence goes on along the minus strand of NC_091400.1, from coordinate 19,037,621 downwards.
CAGTCCTCACCTGTGTGGACTGTTCGTACAGGCTTCAGCAGAGGTGGCACAGCTGGCTAAAGTGGAAAATGACTCTCATACGTCGAGTCTACTGCAACAGCACCTGTGCCTGCTTCTGGAGCACTTCTGTACTCCATTTCTAGTAGCCTGATACCTCAAAAGAAGGTATTTCCTAGGAGATGAAGGATGAAGCCCTGAAGAACAAGAACATCCTGTTGTCATGTGGTGGCGGGAGAGGAAAAGAATCTGTGTGAAGGCCTAACACAGCTTTAACCTGCTTTTATATTTTCTTGTATTTGCATTGTTTCTATTTAAAAAAAAATGCTATTATCACTGGAGTGGGAAATCATGTAGTTGCAACACCGTGTATGAAGCTGGACAAAGCAATTACCTGAGAGTGCCTTATGGGAGTGGATACTCTACCTTACAACCCTAGAATGCAGAAGCTTTGTATTTAAGGAAAGCAGCTGATATAAAGGTCTTTGTCAGACAATATAGATAGTTTGTGGACTGCATGTTGTGGTATGCCTGTTAAAACACAGATATATCACACAAAGGAGGGGGCAGCAAGTGAGAGCAGCTGATGAGAAAGGCAGTGGCTAAGCAGAAAAGCCTGGTGGAGACAGTAGCAAACAAGACTGGCTGGGGAAGGAGGAAGGGATGGGAGAAGTGGACTGAAATGGCTTCATGGCAGCATGTCCTATAAGTCAGCTGCAACCTGGTGGCACCTTATTGCCTGAGAAAGGAGTGGACAAGAGTCCTGAGACTTGGCAGAGCCACGCTAGATTGTGTGTTACTGCAGACAGTAGGGAGCAGTTTGCTGCCCAAGCTGTTTCTGCACCAGACAGGAGAGCTTTAAATACTTGCTCTTCTTTGCGAAGGGTGCAGTTGGTAATTATTTGAACTCATGTTTTTCTTTCCACTTCTTTCTTTTCTCCCTTCATTGAAGAACTGGTTGGTTAGGTCATTTGAGTCATCATTTGTGGAGAAGCATAGCTCATTGAGTGCCCAAGTAGTTTAGCTTAATTTTCCCAGGTTTCTGAGTAGGTTCTCAAAGTGGTCTTTACTAATGACCCCTAAAAATTGAACCTGTTTCTATATGTTGTTAAGCAAAGCCTGGCAGAAAGACTATAATAAAATGCAATAAAAAGAAAAGTGTAGATGTAAAAAAAAAAAAATCTGAAGGCCAACAAAACTTTGGAAAAGGAAAGGCTGTGGAAAGCATTGGAAATTACTTTTACACTTTTCCCTGATAAAGCTGAAGCCTCATTCAGTTCTCCCCCTGGGATACCTTGAATGCTGAAAAGAACCGGGGACTGCATGGGTAGCCCATGAATCATGTGCCATCTTAGCCTGTACAGCCTCACCTTGCATATCAGAGTGGAGGAAAAGACTGGATAGCCACATTCATGCTACCAACTTAACGATGAGCATTCTAGACTCATCATCCTCTCTCCCAGCCTTTCAGAATTGCTCATTTGCACGCTGAATACTCTTTGTAAATAACTGGTACCAGAGATATTCGAGGCTGGAACTAGTCCGAGAAGAGTTTCATGTCTACCCTCCACTGATTTCTAGGGGAAGGCAGAGACCAGCTTCTGCAGACCTTCTCAAAAGTCACAGCCTAGGCCCTTGTGCTGAAGCTCCAGGGCACGTGCTGAAGTCAAGAACTAGACAAAATCTTGGAGTTTTGAGAGGTAAAAGAAACTGGGCTCCAGAAAGTCCCAGATTCTTAGCAGTTCTAACCAAATAAAATTGTTCCTTATGTTTTAGGTCTCATCCTTTTCAAGAAAGCTTATTTAGGTCTAAGAGACTTCAGAAAAGGGGAAAAGAGGTAACCTTCTGGGAAAGATTTTGATCCTAAATTGTCAGCCATTAAAAACAAGAGACTTTTGCCAGCTGAACAGAAGAAGCTACTTCCAATAAAGCCAATCGAAAGCAATTTCCCTGCTGAAAGGTGGTCTACCTGAGACAGAGCAACCCTCACCAGCTGCATGCCACTGCTGTCAGACTTGGCCGAGTCTGTCAATTAAGGGAACACAGAGCAATCTGTGAGTGCTGAAAGGGATCCCTTCAGAGCCCTTCGTGGCTGAGAGACAGGCCCATTGTCTGCATGCATGTCTCACATAGTTTCAGAGCTCTGATAAGCAGGCATGCCATGAAAAACCGCATTATATGGTGAGCTCGGGAATACTTTGGCTGGGGGTAGATGAGGAGTGGGTGGGTGGGAGAAGAGGTAACACTGCACCTTTGCGTTGTGGGAGGTGGGGCAATGAAAGATGTCGCGTTTGGTGGTCTCCCAAGATAACCTTCTTTCTCACAAACTCTTGTTGAATGACGAAGTCGTCGTTTCCTCTGCTTCCCCTCCTCCCCTCCATCGTTGTCCTTTCTTCTGGAGTTTATAAATCAGCTGGGAAATTATTGCAGCACTAAGAAGACAAACAGCTTAACCACCTTCAACTCCTGCCCCGTCACATGTTGAAAGTCCTTTTCCCTGGCAATGTGGGACCACCAGGGCCTGTGGGACTGTAGTTAGGGAAGAAGGAAAGCTTCAGATTTACACACACATGTTATAGAGCCATAGAATAGATACAGGAAAGTAGACACAGCACCTAGGGGAACGAATGAGTGGGGTTCCCTCACCAGCTGCTTACCAATGTCTGCTTTCATCTTCCTCACCTAATAGCTTGGTGCCTGGATCCCTTGGTATGTATGGGCCCTACCTGCTTCCCAGCTACAATCCCAGAGGGGCTTTTGCTCTCCCATGGGCACATCCTAGTCTAAAGTAGGATGCTCTCTTAGACTCCACTGCTTGAGCCTGGGAGTACATAAATGTGTTAGAACATACTAAAAATTAAACCAAACTGTGTTGCTTTTATGTTACCTTTCAAGGCCATTTGCATAGAAAGAAAAGGTTCTAGCAGAACTCTCTCTTATAAATAAAATATCGACAACATAAGGTTAGCTTCTCGCATACTTGTAGGATATAGGAGCTGTATGCTGTAGGATGTGAAGCAAGGGAATGTATCAGTGGAAGCAGCAGTCTATTGCTGATACTGTTGCATATTGTTGGGAAGAATCAATGTTCTGGTAACAGGGGAATAAGTAGAAACATCCAGAACATGAAGGATGGGTTGCTGGTGACCTAACACATTTCCTTTTCCCTTCTGGTCAGGGACTCTCTTACCTGCATTCACTGCAAGCTGATAATCTTCATGTTTAATTTTAGCTAAAGGCACTCTAGAAGATCCCCATTCAGGGTTTGAATCAAAGTTTGTTGTAGACCATGCCCACTTTTGACAGTCACATTCATGTTGTACCAAAGCCATTTCTGGTTAGTCAGCTGAATTCTGTGGACTTTCCCAGGGACAAGCCTTGCCTATACACTTCAGCTTTCACATCTGTTTTTTTGCAGTGCAGTGAGCTGCCAAAGAGAGGATTGGATTTCTGATCACTCAGTCCTTAGCCTTCAGCAGATGCGCCCTTGTCAGACTTCAGTGATTTCCTGAAGCTCACCCATTGTACAGTGACACTCTGGGAGATAGGAGCTCCTAGATTTTCCCAGTTGGGGGATATGTCTTGGCTCAGCACACTTAATAAGGAAAATTAATGAAATCATTATTGGATGGAAGCTCTTCTCTCACCTCTGACTTGCTGAGGCCCATGGAAACCCATCCTGCATCCTCACTTAAGTACACCTCATGACCTTTCTCACCCCCAAATGGAGAGAGACCCTTCTCTGAAGCACATGAGGAGACCACAACATTCACTCAGTCACACTCTGGGCTCTGGAGGGCATGTTGAAGAGCATTGTTTTCTTTTGCTTGTCTGTTTTGGTGTATTTTTGGACTTGCTGAGTCTGAATTATTCTTGATGAGGGAAAGATAAGTTGAGGCATTCCCCAAAACTGTCAGCTATCTTTTCAACAAAATGAATTGTCTCTTTGCGTAGCTTATATAAAGATAGTTCTAGCACAATCTTCACATTGCATTCTTACTTGCTTCAAGGAACAGCAAACTAATTAAGTGAAGATATTTAGCAGATTGTCATCGGGAGGCAAGTGAGCCACTCGGGGAGATGAATAGGGCAGTCTGCACTTCTGGGAACTGTTGTTTCAAGATCTTGTCAGACTCAAGCAGATACTGATGGCTTCAGGAAGGATAGACATTAATTTTTTCCTGTGCTCTGGGTACAGGTGAGCTGCTTCATTTTAAAATAGAAACTGAAGGTGAAGAGCAGAAGGATGGTGTTAAAATGATTCTTAGTGTAATCTGCTGTAATTTGAGTCTCGATTTTCAAGGTACAGAAGTAAACTTCTCACCCTTGCTCTGCTGTTTGTACTCCATTTATAAGCTAGTGCTCCACACTGGAGATGTGAATCACTAGCTCTGCATAACAGTCCTTGCCTGCCAGTCCTCCTCTTTCTACTATGCTTCTCTACAGGCAGGTATGGGTGACTGGGTGGTTTTGTATATCTCGGACATGCGCCTGGAATATCTAAGGGGAAACGTTTTCCCTTCTACCACATATTGCAGAGCCTGCACAGTCCTGCCTGTGTGTGTCTAGTAGAAAGTGAACTGCTAGACATATGCTTCTTTGGGCTCCTGGGACCAGTCTGTGGTTTGGAAAAGGGGAGATCTTTGATCGGTGGTTTGTGTGGGAGAAGTACACAATACTGTGGTTTGCAAATAGCTGATGGTTCTCTCTTTTCTTCAAATAAAAGAAATAGTGTTGATCTGTGATAAGGCAGAGAATCCTATGAGTGACTGCGAGTGGGCAGGATGATGCGGTTTGCCCTGCAAATTGCAGTTTGTTTGTGTCATGGCATATGCTTAAGAAAAGGTGACAGCCTTGGTTGTGTCTTTAAGCCACAAGCCTCCTTTAGGGGCAGCAGAGAATGGCCCAAAACCAGCAATAAACCCTCACAAGCTAAAAATTTCCATCTGCATCTCTCCAGGGCATGTGGCAGTTGTTCACTCCAGGAAAGAGGTCTCTCCCTCCTTATATCAACCTGTCTGTAGAAAGGAAATTTGTCTGCAGGCATCTACCCCACAAGGGGTCCCATGGCACTACCTACTGCAATTTTAGAGTTCAAAGGAGTGTGACTGCCATTATCCCTCGTGACCCTGGAGGTTATGTTCAGCAATTTGGGTGAGGACTGCTGAGAAAATGTTGAGTTTGAGCAGAAACCGCTGTGTGAATGTTTGTATCCATTTGGGCAGGGTGGCACTCAAAATAAGCAGCTGTGAAGGAAGAGAGCAGGGGCTGTGCTTATGCCTCTACAAATTTGGGAAAACTCTGGTGTGCAAGAGTCCAAAGTTCAGAATATAAATTCTGGTGCAGTGGATCAAACCAAAGATCAATCTTCCATGGGATCCTGTCTCCCTACAAAGAGAATACGTAAGAAAGGGAATAAGGACAGGATGTGATCTCTCTGATACGTAACATCTAGCAATCACTGCTGGGAGATTTCCTGAAATGGAGAATATATTGGGCTTGTTATGACTGGTAGTCACTACTGGGTTAATATCAGCCCCTCAGGCTCTCATGACGTGATTGCCTTAGGCAGAAGGTCTGGCAGCATTTAAACGGCTAAGAAGGAGAAACTGCAGAGGCAGGACTAGTGCTGAGACCTGTAACAGTTTGAGTGCTACCAGGCACAGAAAACTGGGAGATCTCCATCTGGCAAGAAATAAGAAGTGGAAGCATGTAAATCATCTACATTCAAGATTCTGTAAATACATCAGAGCAAAGCCACGCAGTTGTGGGACTGGAAGTGGTGGTTTATTGGCTATAGAGCAGGTTTTCTTTACACATGCCATTTTGGTCTTTGTGTAAATGGTTAGAAACACAATCAATTTGCCTCTGACCTCTTGGATCCCACGGGTTTGTGGGGCCGGCCTCAATCACAGTAGCTTGAAATGGCTCTGGGCAATATTCTGCTACTCTTCAGGAGTGAGCTATCGTACAGTGCTGCTACAGCTCTTTCAGCAGTAGCCCATCCCCAACATGTTTCAGCACTGAGGATGTACCTAGTGTGGTCACCTGGCATCCATTGCAGTTAATACAGGACACAGGGTCTTGTGTGTGCCCTGAGAGCTTCAGCAGCCTGCTAGAGCTCACTTGTAGCTTGTATGAGAGAGGCCTGTCTTTTGGGTTTTAGTGACTACATTTGATTCCTTCTGGAAACATTGCTACAGTTTGAGGAGTGGGATTCTTAAAAGAATGTAGTAACACTTCTTCTTTTGAAATCAGTGGTGTGTTGTAAATTCCTGCCTTTGAGGCTTATGCACATTAGTGGGAGTGGAGGCTTAACATTTTTGAATGTGTGTTTTGTGAAATTCTTAATAGCTAGCTGACTCCTATTTATTATTGCTTCTTCAGAGCTGTTGATGCTTCCAAGGAACAGCAGAAGGTCAGAAAGTCATCTTGGTGTTGCTTCTTTACCACATTATGCTGTCCTAGCCTGGTGCTTTGTAACTCTGTCTTTAATGATTTTCTCAGCTATTTTTACTGGTACTAGTGTAAGGCTCACTGAGGTATATAATTCCCATGATTGCCCTTAGCACCTCTTTTTAAAGAAGCGCAGACTGTTGGCTCTCCTCCAGCCTGGTGGGAGAGTTCTTAATGATAAATAGAATATTTTTGTTAATAACTTCTTTATAGTTTGATTTCTTTAGAGTGTTTGCATAAATACCATCTGGTTCTGGAGGTTTCTTAGTATTTCAGTTTTGAGGTTATCCTTTTATATCTTTTTTTTTCTTCCATTTAAGTTTCTATCTTTCTATCCAATATATGAATTCTGTATGTCCTCTAGTACTGTTATTGCTATTTATGGTCACAGTGTTAGTGGAATGTGGTCAGGGTGCCCAGACCTCAGACTGGAGACCCCTTATGCTAAGTATTTTACAATAAGCCTTGGGGAGCTTGTGGCCAGCCTTTTTAAGACAAACAAACCCATTATCGTGTATTCTCCTATGAGCCAAGTGGGAAAAGTTTACTCAGATCAGCTGGGCCAATAACCTTGTGCAAATCTGTGAAATGTGTCTGAGGTCAAGAACATTGCCCACTGATGGCAGTCCAGAGGAGACAGGCCACAAGCATAGGTTTCCACAGATTTGATTTCTCATATCCTATTCCAGTATTTTGATTGCCATGCTACATTTCCCAGACTCATCCCATTTTCTATGCAGTTTGAAAATTCCTGTTCTCAGTGACTCATTGTAGAACGCCCTTGTAAAGGCATTCCCCCTTCACAGTTCAGTATTTCTGACTGTCCAAGCAATAAGGTATCCAGAACTGCATGAGCCAGTTCGCATCGTTTAGCAACCCACTGTCATTCCTGGGAGAAACTCCGCAGTCTTTCCCCCTGCATAACTCCTGTCTGCTTTCCTCACCTCACTCCTGTTGCCAGCATCTTTCTGAATGGAGTTTGCTAAAAGAGAATGAGCCTTACCCTTTCCCCCTCCCTTCCCCACTCCCAGCAGGCAGGCAATATGGCACAGCGCGGTCTCCAATGTCCTTTTAGTCACTTCTCCACTGTCTGTGTCATAGGGCTAGTGTTTAAGCATTTTCACGCTGGATTTGAAATGAGATTATAGACTGGTCCACTCAATTGACTTAATGGATTTTAAGAGACTAGATCCTATTAATGCAGTCAGTGCCCCAGGGTGCCTCTCCTACTGCAGACAAGATAATCTGCCATGCAAATTAAATCCTGCCTCAAGATGCAGGGCCTGCTTAATGTGATCCATTACACAGTTTACTTGTTTATATCTAATATTGTAACAGGAATAGGCTTACGAGCAGCAGGACTCAACTGAATAGAAGAGTAAATTACCAGGAAAATGAGGTTTTAGAGCCTGCCTCTCCCTTTCTCTCAATCTCTCCTATTTTCTTCTCTCTGTCTCTTTCACTTGTGAAAACACATTCCTCTTCTGCTTTTTGCATGTAAGGAACAATCAAGGAAAATAATATGGCTATGAGTGACGGATTCTGCTTTTGTTTACAGTGGTATAAATTGGAAACTTATCCTGGACAAGGAGCTCAAAGAGGTTCAATGAAACCTTTATGGAGAAGTGAACCTTTCTTTAGCTCTTGTCCAGTCTGCATGGAGTGCTGGAATTTGACTACCCACTCTTGCTGCAGAAACCCTTATGGGTGAGATTTCTTCTCTTTCCAATAAAGTCACAAGAACAGGAATAGGTGGTAATGGAGGACAGGAATACAGAGACTAGTCTAATTGGAGGACTAGATTTGAATTCGGGAAAGAAAAATCAAAGACATCCATTTTGGACACTTTAGAAAGAGAGAGAGGTCAGAGTCCAAGGACAAGTGGTTCAGTAAGGTCACAGGCTTCCAACAGAAGTGACTTGGGTCCCTGTAGGAATACATGCCAAGGAAGATGCTGGTATAAGTGATTGTTTCAAGGGCAGGAGGATGGATTATCTGATCTCTCACCTTTATGATACCGTATCTTATGTTTAAGGATCTTGAGATAGAGATCCACAAATTTAGGAACACTGACATTACACTGGAAGAGATACCTTTTTGATACATGACAAAGTCAGTGGCTCGTCTCAACTCCTCTCCATAGCTATAGCAATTTCTAGGTAGTGGAATGAAGATATACTATACTAGCAGACTGCTCTGAGCATGTACAGATCTTTGTACCAACACAGAAAGAATTCTATGCACACACAATGCGTCTGGGCTGCTTTCACTGCACCAAGGGCTGTAGGCACTGTGATGAGATGACCCTTCTTCAACACTCCTGAATGAAATGACTGGCTGTGATGTAGATGTGTAGTCATGCTGCAATTTGCATGATGCCTGTGTTGGATCCTGAAATCTACTGGAATTTCCAAGTGAAGAGAGAATCAAAGTCAAAGGCAGGGGCATATGTGGAGTGGTTCCTTAGGACTTGACACATTATCTAGCTGTAGAGGGGATATTGTCTCTACAAAGATACTCTGTGGCCCAATCCAGAGCCTGTCCATTGCAAAGGAAGAAGGTGGGAGTGTCAGGCTACTTCACTTACACAATATCTTATCTGATCTACCTTTAGTTCTGCAGTGATAGACGGCATCTCTGACAAGATTAAACAATGATCTGCAATTCCTGTCATTTACACAGACTTTCTGATTTATCTCAAGTAAACCAGTTATTTCACCAAGCCTCACTTCGTAGTCTGTAGCAATGTGATCTTTTCAGTCTTGTCTGTGCACATATAGCCCCAGCACAAGGACTTTGCCTTTGGTAGTAAGCAGAACTGTGTATAGTACAGCTGTGGTCCTGCGCACACAAAAGGTCACTGGTAGGGGGTTTATTCCCACCAATGGCACAAAGAGGTAGATAAGCCCCAGTAGCGGTACCAGGTGTTGAATGGTCCAGGCCTCATAACTAGTACCAACTTCAGCAAAGGTCTCCATGCCAGGGAATAATGCTCTTTTGAAACCAACTCTCTCACCATCTCTGATGATGGCACCTCGTGCAGGAAAAGAAGCAGGAGGGGGAGGGAAGAGAACTGTTTTTTTAACTTAATTTAAAGCTTTTTATGAGATTTTCACAGCTGTGATCTTATCAAGGTTTGGCTATAGAAATTAAAGCTGCAATTATATTTTCCCCTTCCTGGAATGTAAAATAAAGTCTAGTGTGAAATGCATTAAAAACTGGAATGTAAAAGTTTAATTAATGTGGAGCAAAAAGCACATTGCGTCATTAACTTTTTTATTAATATTCTCACGCAGTGCAATTTCAAAGCTCAGTGCCACTCCATTTCCCCCAGTGAAATATCTCCCACTCTTTCATTGCTGCTACCTTTAACCTCATCTTTAATGGGATGACAGCAGCTTTCCTCTGGAATTACTACTTTGCTCATCCATCTGTCCCACTAGATCCTTTCTCTTCCTACTTAAGGTTCCTACCGTGCTAGGATGCAGTTCTGTTCTTACTGGAAAGAGAGAGGGACAAACATGAAGCATTTATTTGGTATCTATAGAGCAACGACAGAGATGCTTCTTTATTTGGAGGAAGGCAAGAGGGTAGAATACTTTCTTCTGCTGAGCTGGAAGAGCAAGGCTTTGTGTTTGAAAGGCATTGAAGATGTCTTTCTTGCAACTTGCACCTCTAGACTTTGTGTATGTAAGCAGCGCTCCTTCTAGATCTGTTTATTCCTGCTGTGTTGAGGCCTAATCCTGTAAGTAGTAGCTGCCTAGGCACCATCTGGGTTCTGACTTAATTTCCCTTATTTTGTTGTCTCTGCGTGCAGCAAGTATTTTTCAGTTGCTGCTGTGTAAACAGAGGACCCCTGCTTACTGCAAGATATCAACCCGGGCTTTTTGCACTGCCCCATGGCATTGAGGGGAAGGCTAGTATGTAGTCCTTTTCAGCATGTTTCATTTTCCAAATGTCAGCCAATGCCACAGAAGGAAGAGCAGGGCCAGAATCAATTCTTGCTGAAACCAGGAGTGGTTTGAGTGACAGAACTGTAGTGCAATATGCAGAAAGCAGACTGATAGGTATACTGCAGTGAAATCAAACGCTCAGCAGTCTTGGTGTGGTATGTGCCCTGCACTGTTTTACAAGAGAGGAAAAGGGATAAAAAAGATCTAGATTCACCTCTCAGCTTATTCTGACTTCAAAGAGAGTCAATTTTTCTGGACTAAATTCAGCTCCAGAATGGGCAGATACCACTCACATTTATTTTATGAAGACCTCTAACAGGCTTTCTGTCACATCGTGGCAAGTGATTTGTTCCCTGGTTCCTAAGCTTAGCTTCTAGCTTCCTCTCGTTTCATTCTAATTTGCCAAATCATGATTCAGGATTTGAGTTTTAGTCCCTACAATTATTGGTAGGCTGGAAGTAGAAGAAAAAATTTGAGTCCTACCAGCTATTTTCTTAGTTTTGAAATAGCTATAAGCGTCTAGCCCAGGGTATCTCTCTCCACTGCATGTGCCAGGTGTATGTTTTCACAGATGGTCAGCAGTATCAGATCCAAAGGATCCCACCTGAATTTCCTAGTAAAGGTGGGATGTAAGCAAAACCTAGACTCTGTTGGAAAGGATGGGATACTTACTGCATCTGATGACTTTACCTGTTCCCTGATAGATATTGTAGAAGGGGGAGTGATTAGCTGCTTACTCATCCATCTGTGTAGAATAGCAGATCTCTGAAGTTGTTTAGATCTTACCCTGGTCCTAGGAGGCATTTGACAGTTCTCCTGCATCTCACACCAAGTATTTACAACATGATTGTGGCACTTTGATAGCAAAGTTATGACCAGTAGAAGTGGAGGTGTATGAGTTACCTCCATGTTATGGAGTTATGTAGGTGCTATGAAGAGAAGATCGGGCTTTGGTGAATCTTCAAATGCATTCTTACACTTATGCTGCCTCAAAAGGGCAATTGACTTGTAGAGCCTTGGTTGTGGATTCTCTAGCACCAGTAATGTATAGAAGTAAAATAAGATAGCCTTTTCCCAGAGAGCTTATAGCCAGAGTGCTCTGTCTGGGAGAAATTCCCTTTAAGTATGTGATCAATTCTTTACTGTTAACTGAGCTTTCTCCAAAGATCTGAAGTAGCTAATAACGAAAAGAAGTTGTCCTTATTTGTCTGCTCAGAGTTGAATCTTAAAACCCACTGGGTGTGAGCTGGTATTTGTTGTGATCTGCTGTTTGTCTGAAGAAGACATCTGAGAGTGTCAATCAAACTTCGCATTTATTGATTTTCAACTGCTTGCTTAACAAAACCAATGCATTTCACAATGCATTGCCTGTGCTATCAGCATTTTGGGGGGAGCAGTTTTTCAAATTTTGACTGAAATTATTATTGCAATTGCTTTGAAATAATAAAAGTTTTCATTTAATGAAAAGTATCTCCCTGGAAATCATACTGGGTTTCAGATTAATTATCTATGTATTTCACACATCTGTGATTCTGAAGTCCTGTAGTATCAATTTCATCATTCCTTTTCTTAAGGCTTTCTTCTGCATAAAATATCAGGAGGTAAAATGAGAGTGTATACTAGAGCTATCCAGCAAAAAAGCAAAGTGAAATAAAGGCTGGTGTCTGTGTCTTCAGTCTTTTTCAATAGGTACTTGATTAGTTTGATGTTGTTTTCCAGCATTCTGGGACTGGACTGGGGATGAGGAGGACTATGCATTATGTAATTTGCCTGATACTTTACTGCATAGTGTTTGAATTCTTGTAATCCCTCCTCTGTGAGTACCAGGCTACCTGTCAGATGTTACTATGTCAGGTATACCAGGACTAGAAAAATTACTTATGACATGCGCATTTACATTTAGTACATTCTCATAAAACTAAGCTGGGGAAGTGTGAGACTGGTGATGAGTGGCCTTCTGCAGGGGTTGATATTGGGACCAGTATTGTTTAACATCTTTGTGGGAGACATAGACAGTGGGATTGAGTGCATCTTCAGCAGGTTTGCACATGACACCAAACTGTGTGGTGCAGTTCACACGGTGGAGGGAAGTTATGCCATCCAAAGGGACCTTGACAGGCTTGAGAGGTGGGTCTGTGCAAATCTCATGAAGTTCAATAAGGCTAAGTGCAAGGTCCAGAATCGCAAACACAAATACAGGCTAGGTGGAGAACAGATTGAGAGAAGTCCTGAAGAGAAGGATCTGGGGGATTTGTAGATGAGAAGCTCAACATGAGCTGGCAATGGGTGCTCACAGCCTAGAAAGCCAACCGTATCCTGGGCTGCATCAGAAGAAGTATAACCAGTAGGTCAAGCAAGGTGAATCTCCACCTCTACTCTGCTCTCAAGAGACCTTAGCTGGAGTGCTGCATTCATTTTTGGAGGCCTTAGCACAGGAAGTGAGTCCAGAGGAGGGCCACGAAGATGATCAGAGGGCTAGAACACCTCCCCTATGGGGACAGCCTGGGAGTTGTTCAGGCTGGAGAAAAGAGGGCTGCGGGAAGACCTTATAGCAGCCTTCCAGCCTACAGGAAAGCCGTGGAGGTGCTCTTTACCAGGGAATGCAGTAGTAGAGCAAGGGATAATGATTTTAAGCTGAAAGAAGTTAGGCTTAGGTTCAATATTAGGAAGAATTTTTTACTGTGAGGGTGGTGAAGCACTGGAAGAAGTTGTCCAGATAAGTTGTGGATACCCTGGCCCTGCAGGGGTTCAAAGCCAGATTGGATGAGGCTTTGAGCAACCTAATTGAGTGGAAAGTATCCACTTGAGTGGGGTTGGAACTAGGTGATCTTTAAGGTGCCTTCTGACCCAAACCATTCTATGGTTCCGAGTGGAAGTGTTTGGCTTCAAATGCATAATATTTTTTTCAAGAGTGTCATGTTATTCCCTATCATCCACATGCACATGAGCTCTTCTGTTTGACATAGCTTTATTTTTTTTTTCCCTGCTGGAATTCTGCTCACCTGCAGCCAATATAAAATAATTTGGAGATGCCTTTAAGATTTCTCAGTTCCCACATGATCAGTACAATCCTGATGTTGTGAAGACAGCTTAGCATCTTGGGAATCACCACTTCTAAAGAATATCCCCTGGACCTAGAAGTGCTCCATCTTAAACTGTGCAAGTGGTTGGAAGCATGCTTTCCCAAACTCTGTGTTAATCATCTTAGTCAAAATGTAGCCTTTCCTCTTGGAAATCATTGTTCAAAATTTCAGAGAGTTATTAATTTTAAAATGAGACTGATATGCACACAATTAAGCTCTGGACTTCTGTTAAATGCCCTGGAGATCAGGTCAATGGTCAGCAGAACTCTCCACTGCTTTCATTTGAAAGTATGTGTTTATTTTTAAAAGCTTGTCTGGGCAACGATAAAATGGAATTATTGGTTACATCAGAGAACGCACAATAGAACCTATTAAAAAAAGGGAGTAAAGGAGGAAAAGCTTACCCTGTTCCATTGTCTTCTTGATTCTGTTAGTGCCAAAGAGGCATATGCTGCTCATTTGTATATTGAATATTATGCTGTAAAATGGTGATGTCACTACCCTCTTTGAAATGTCCGCTGACATTTTAATTAATTCTATGCTTATTGTCCTGAGGTCTAAATGGATATTTCCTTTAGCTCTTTTAATTTTTCACTATTTTTATTGAGATTTTCATCTCACGTTCTTTAGACATTTCTGCAGAGTGGTGCTGTAGGGTCACTGGTTAATACAGCTAGTTTGGGCATGTACTCCTTGCACAGTTTACCCTTACCTAAGTACCTGTTGGTACTTCTTTGTATGTTGAAGGATGTGTATTGATGGTGATTTCAGCTTTATCATGATCTACCTATATGCTTTTCTGCTTTTGCTGGAGGGTGTGTTTTCTCACTTAGATGGGATTTACATATTTCATGCCCATTCAGCCCAGCAGCTTTTGCTGTCTTCACAACTGCCTTGAGCCTTTGATTATTTTCTTCTGCTGTTTTACCCCAGCTTAAAATGCCATCTGTATCCATACCATCAACAGTTTGTTGTTCTAGTAACAACCCAAATGGCAGTCTGCAGAAAGCGCATTTAGCTAAAGTAGGGTGCAGTCAGCACAAATGAGAGCACTGTTTTTTGAATCCTGCTGATCTATCTACAGTACGAAAGGATGTGGTAGTCCTTGTCCAATATTTTTCTTCTTATAGACAATAAAATATGGGTTTTTTACATTGTTAGTTACCTTTGAGCTCTGTGTATTAGTAAAAGACTCTTCATCCTTTTCCCACAGTTATCAAGGAGTTTTTTCATTTTGATGATTCTTCTGTTTGCATTATGATTCCCAGTTTATTTTAGGTTTCAATTTAGCTGTCATAGAATCTGAGACAGTTGGGATTTTCCACTTTATTTCTTACTGTGTTCATTCTGACTCCTTGTAATCCATCTCCAAGTCCTTGTTGGTAGTTTTGGACTCTTGGCTCTCAAATGAATACATTCACTTGATGATATCCAGGATATAAAATATTTCTTTTGTCCAGTACTTGTTCCTCCTTTCCCTGACATTATTACAATCCGTATCAGAAATTGTATCCCTTCCACTTTGTGATTTTTCTATATGATCCTGCCTTTGATTCCCCCACCCCCTTCTAGATTTTAAAAGGAGTTATTTATGGTGGTTTTGACAAGATATTGGCTTAAACCTAGATAACAAGCTGAAGATTATTAAATGTCTTAATTGTTATCAAGCTCATAATACATTCATCTTAAATGTCATGGTATCCATATTATTCTGAAGAAAATTTGTCACTCTGCTCTTGTGGTGCTCTTCTCTCCTGTCCTCTCCTCTCCCTGCCTGTTGCTGGTGGCTGCTTTCTTTCCTGCAAGGACTGATCCAGAGCCACACAGTGGTTCTGTGCTGCTAGTAGTAGCCTGAAACCTGACTAATTGTTCTGGTTAATGTGAGGTTTGCATATGAGGCTGGACATTACTTGCAGAAAAGTATGGACTGACAGAGCTCATCACAGCAGCAGACTGATCACACCTGTTCAACACAGCATAGCAAAATTTTTGCTTCTTGTATTGGGAATCAGGGGTGACCAGCCATTCTGTGATTCACTCTTCTCTCTCCTTCTAACCCTCATTGGAAATAAAACTTTTGGGCAGGGAGCAGTGTAGCTGCCTGCATTAGCTGACTACTACATCTCTGCTGACAGTCAGCAGACAAAAGCTGCAAGAAGAGGCCCACCTGATGAGGGCAGTAGTTGGGGATGTGCTGGCAGAGAGGTGGCCTCTTACAAAAAAGTAATCAAATGCTTATTAGATTAAAATGACCACCTTCATATGCACTTGGGAGCAGATGGGAAGCTGGTACAGTACCCAGAGCACAGGTGGGCTGTATTTATGCCAGCTTGCTCTTCTAAGCAGGTGAATCACTGTCTCTGAACTAGCTGGGGGTCTTTGAGGTGTTCCACTGTTACTCTTCTAGCAGTAAGGAAATACAGCCATGCATACGCAATGCAAACTGCATTACCAGGTAAGCAGACAGCTGCCTGTTTTCAGCCTAGAGTTGGCCTCAACGTATCAGTACACTGTGCTTCTAGCCAAGCAGCTGCCAAGTGCTGAGAATCAACTTGGTAGTGCTGTATATCTGTAGTTCCTCAGCTGAGAAGTAAGACAAGACCAGCAATGGCGTTAGTAAGGAAGGAGATCCTGTTTATTAGCATGGGCTTGCTGTATAATTATTTGAAAACTGCCCCGATTTAGGGCCTTACCCAAAATCCACTAGACTTGCAGGAATCGCTAGAGTGTTTTGTAGTAGATTTTCAGTTGTCCCTGTGAATGTGAAGTTTTTCTAGGGAGAAGTAGCAGTGGTTTTCCATGTTCCAGTGTGTGGCTGTGAGATGACCCTTATTATGTGTCAGGATGTATGTCAGATGGCCTGGAAGTGTTAAATACAGCACTGTCAGCAGTTCAATGCAACCAAGATAAAAGGACACCTCATGGCCAAATCACTTTGTAGCTAAACCCACTGCCTATGAAATACATAAACTTTTGAGGCCAAGTGCTGGCTTCTGAGCAAAACCTGTGCTCCAGATGCTTGAAAAATGCCTGCCCCCTGTTTTTCAGTAGTAATGGAGGCATAATCTCTTCCCCTTTATACCATGCTGAGAGGCATATGCTCTGTTCAGTAGCCCTGTGAATGAGGATGGGAGACTTAGAGAGTGAAGAGAGATTTGTAATTTCCTCTTCAGTTGTCCCCCCCAAAAAACCTCAAACTGATTGAAATTATGTGAGGGAGAAAGAGGGATTGGCAGAGAAAGAGCTAGCTGTCTTTACAGGCTGTACTGTGGACTGGGTTTGGCTTGGGAAACATGAAAGTTACATGTCCCCACTCACCTGTCATATTCAGAATTACAGGGACAATTACTGACATGCTATTTCCCCAAAGACTAACACATCTGGAAAGGAAGGACATCCAATTAGATCAATTCATTAAAAAGGTAGCACTAAAGTTCTTTAAAAGCATTAGCCAGACATACTGGTAAGTGGTTGAAGATATTTTCCTTGCTTGGCTGCCAATACCCTCTTAAACTCATAAGGTAGCTCTTGAGAACAGGCCTGATGTATTGACTTATTATTGGCTCAGGCATAGTTACTACCCTGTCTTCTCAGTGGTCATCATGAAGGCCCAGGGTATCAACTGCATGGAAGTGGATGAGGAAAACTTGGGTTCAAAATGTAGTGCAAATGGGAGAATTCTCTTTCCGAAGTCTTGGATAAACTGTTGTGTTAGATCTTCTGTCTGCTCTGGCTGTATCAGTAGAGCCAGCAACTTCTCCCATTTTGAAATAAAGAGTTAAAGTTTGACTACACATAATGTCTTTGATATCTGTCTCTAGCTTCCTCAGAAGAACCTTAAAACTGAGGAATAAATTCAGCTCACAGAATGGGGAGCTTCTTATGGTTTCTTCTTGTGCTAGTCTTGCTAAGCATTTGCTAGAGAAGTAGGTGGGAACTTTAATCAGTGTGTTCACATTCTTAGAGAGCGCAGGATGGCTAAGGAGTCACCAGGTCAGTCTGCAGTCTGTCACAGCCACCACATTTAACTAACCTTGAAATAGATTGTGATGCATTTGGAATCACAGGAAAAAGTAAAATGAAGCAGAGAGAAAGCTTAGCTGACCAAAAGAACTGGCATGGCCTGTTCTTCTCTTGCCCCTTTTCTGTCTCAGCTGAGGGCAAACAGATAACACCTCTCTGCGGACTACCACTTGCTCCCCCATCTCTTTCTCTCCTTCCTCCTGTTCTGGTCCAATACTTTCTTAATTTTTCTGTATAGAAATGGACTTGGACAGAGTCTGAAGGCAAGAGAGCACACCTCGTTCTCCAAGGTAACCTCCTTGATTATGGTGGGGTGGTTTCTTTTAAAACTGTGCTGGAGTGCATTGGAAGATCTGTCTATGGCCAGACTCCAAGATGAAGTCCCTGGTAAATGCAGACCGATAGAAAGAATGGAAGGACAGAATAAGAGAAAGATGAAAGAAGGAAAAGGGAGGCACTGTGACCCCTGCACTGAAGCCTTGTAAGCGTGGCAGAGACTTCTGTGTGTTTGTGTGGAAAGGGGGCTGCTTAGATAAACAGATGGCAACAAATGGCATAAAATTATATACCCATAATGTCAGTTCATAACATTTTGTTCGACATACTTGATTTAATCGCTTAGCTGACGATTTTGCTTTTGGGCCCATATGGTGGCAAATGGCAAATGAACCCTCTTTACACAGCAACTCCAATCTGGCACTTTTATCACCGAGACTTAGGGAAGAATCCGGGAGGAGAGAGATGCAGATGGAAAATGAATGAGTAAGCAGGGTGGGGTGCATGTGTGGGAAGATGAGGATTTGAAGGTGCAGCCAGGGAATTGTTCTTGGGACACGGAATTTGGGGGTATTGAAATGGGTAATGGAAGGCGGGTACAAAAGGAATCAGGGTCTGCTATTTCTGTGAGTATCTAAGAGATGAAACAGGGAATTTTTTGGCAGGGAGAATTTAAGAGAAAAACTGTGGAGAAAAAATACATTAAAAAATAAGGGGAATGGTGCAAAGGGTAAGGGAGAGAAGGGATGCCACCAGTAACCAAAGTAGAGATAATAGTAGCAGATTTAATAAGTGCATTTAAATCTAATTTACAAACACAAGGAAAAAATGTGTGAAACCAAGAGAACAGATTGTTTGACTGGATTCTTCAAAGACCCTGGGAGCAAAGTAATGGGAAATGTACCAGATGAAACTGGGTTTCTCCTGTGCTGTTACCAGTGTGGTACTCCTCTGAGAAAGGGTATCTTGAGAAGGACAACATAAAGATGATGAGCAAGTTCTCATGACAGATTACTTCATTGTCACCAAAATTGTGGTAGCAGCTGGCAGGACATTCTGGCTGTGAAACAACCTAGATTTTCTTAAAGCTGGGAGGAAGCTGGACCTTCAATCTGGATGTTTTTTCAGCTAGGGTGTGATCTTGCAAAATGTTGGAGACCTAAGTTTGCATGGCGGTCAATGAGCAGGGTAGTCCCCTCAGGCAATCAAGTGTAGCTCTGTGGTGGGAATCTTCCTTTACATGTGCCAAGGGGAGCATAGAAGAGGCAGCTTCCTGAGGGTGCTGTCTCAGTGACTCGAACATGGTCCTCAATAGGATGGAGGTGATACGACATGGTAGTGCCATGCTGAGGCCCTATCTAAGCTTCGCAAGATTAAGAAGTAAGGAGGAGTCAGAAGGAGCTGAAAATATACTTTTTGATAAGACTTCTCCCCTAACACAATATCAGCATCCTTATCACTTATAGTTTGGGAAAAAAAAAACCAAACTCACTCACCAAAACCCTAAGTGAGTCCAAAGAATTGGTCAGTGAGGTTGGCAAAAATGGATTTCCTGTGATTCTAAGAATGCAGCTAGTGAAATTTCATCATGGTAAAACACACTGTCTCAGCATAATGATACTAGCAAAAGTCAGAACATCACAAAGGAACTTGTCATAATTTCGACAAGATTTCTTCAACACTTCTTCCCTGTCAGGCTGTGCCTTTTTTGTATTCTTTTCTCTGTGTTGTTCAGTAGGGGAATGCCAGGCTGGTTCTTCTTATCTCACTGTATTGATCAATCCAACAGTTGATGTGAATCTGATTTGTACCATCCTGAGTATGGTGAAAAGTGCCATGAAGAGTGCTAGCTGCTGATACCCCTAACCAGCTGTTGTGTATCTCTGCTGGAAGATTCAGCTGAACTAGAAACTGAACTAGGACCAAGTTTCCTCTAGGACATCCTACACATGTCTCTGTGCATACCAAGCCCTTGATTTCACTGTGTTTCTCCTGAATATTACTGCATGCAGGTGTGGCTAGGACCTTCTCACTGTGCAATAAACTAGTTACACTGTTTGTGACCAGTACCACTTAGTTAAAGACTGCCTGCTTGATTGAGTCTTATTGTAGATGAGTCTAGGTGTGACTCAGTTCTATCAAAAGTTTGGCTTGTTTCCAGTATATGTGGTACCTACAAACAATCCCTTTTTGACAAAAATTACTTCTGCCTTTTTTCCACAACTTCTCTTTTTCTCCTGAAATTGAAGTTTCCTCTCAAATAATGCAGCCCAGCAGGCAAATAAGTGGTAGCAGTTGACTGTGAACTGTCCTGTTCCTGGCCTTATGTTCTCACTGACTGGTGGTGAGGGATGCTAAGTTGTGTCCCAAGTTTGCTGCCAGAATCCACATTAGAAGCTTGTGGGATTCCAGGCTAAACCTTGGGGGTCGGTCACCCCACCTTCCCTTCCTATCCACTGCTCTTATGCATTCAATTTCAAAGTCTCTGCTTCATGAAACTAGTTTGGCACAGCTCCCTCCTCCTTCTTCTCCCCCGTTCACACCCCCCGGGCTCTTTACAACTACACAGTTTGTCCTTTTCCGACGTTTGGGAGAATCTGGGAATGTAAGTGCTCCAATAACTCATGTCTGAGCTCTCATTTACCCCCTGCCGGCATGGGGATGCTGCACACCAGCCTCTCGGAATGCCAAATGAGTCGTGGCTGCTGCCTTGTCCCCCACGCTCCCTGAGGCCAATGAGCGGGACCCTCTGTCTCTGATGGGGCTGTGCAGAGGGAGCCAGCTGGGCATCCTCACCCACTCCTGCGTGTGACAACTCTGGCAAGCCTCTGGAACTGGGAGGTGCTCTGTGCAGGACAGGTGTTTGCTCTGTTTCAGCTTTTTGGGTATAGTGAGAGGAGGGAGAAGGTTGGGTCTCAGAGCTTAAGAAAGAGGAGTTTTGTAGCTTGGATTAGAAGGGGTGGCTTCATGCAGGGAAATCTGCAATTTAACTTTGGCTCTGCCATGGATATATTACATTGTCTTGGCTCAGTCACTGAGCTTCTGCCTGTCTCAGTTTCTCACCTTGTCTGAAGGACAAAAAGACATTTTCCCACCATCCTTATGCAGCTGGACAATTCATACTGAGAACTGGTCCAAAATGTTTTGAGATCCTTGGCTTGAACAGAGCAGATCGTGATGAAAACTAGGATGGGAAAAGGGATCCTCAATTCCAGCCTTTGGAAAGGTGGAGATGCTTCTCGAGCTCTTGGCTTTGCAGTTCATGCACGGGATATCTCCCAAACATCCTTTGAATACAGTTGAGGATAATTTAGGGTTCAGCTGCAGTCATGGTGGGGCCTGCTTGTAAGCTGCAAGGAAAGTCTGGAAAGTTGTGGTGGATTTTCCCTTCTGCCCTCTCTCTTCTCTGGCTTCTCACCTACTACATCTGCTCCTTTTCATCTGCCTGAATTTTGCATTCATTTGCTGGCCCTTGATTCCCTTTTTCTGCAAAGTAGTTGTTTCTCCTTCACCATTCTCTGAGGACTCTGGTGTCCTCCCAAAGGGTTTTCCAGTACAACCAGCACAGGTTTCACTAGCCCACCCAGCTCCTGAGGCTCTGTATGTCTGTGTAGAGGTACGATTCCCATTTTGCAGAAAGGAGCACAGCATAAAATGGCCTGGGGCCGTCGATCTCCTCTGGTCCCTGCACAGAGAAGCGATTTGATACACGGTTCTTGTAGAGAGGAGGGAGCTGGCCTCTTCTCCCAAGTGACAGGGGACAGGACAAGAGGGAATGGCCTCAAGCTCCGCCAGGGGAGGTTCAGGCTGGACATTAGGAAAAAAATTTTCATGGAAAGGGTCATTGGGCACTGGAACAGGGAGGTGGTTGGGTCCCCGTCCCTGAAGGTGTTTAAAGGATGGATGGATGAGGTGCTGAGGGTCATAGTTTAGTGATTGATAGGAATGGTTGGACTTGATCCGGTGGGTCTTTTCCAACCTGGTGATTCTACGATTCCATGAAGGTAGAAGCTCACTGTGGTGTAGCCAGCGCCGGCAGGTGGGTGTCAGCTGTATGGTACGTGGATGCCCGCCCGTTTTCCTCTGTTCGGGCCGGCTGCTTGGCTAGGCTGGACACCGAACCTCGACCTGCGATGCAGAGGGGTCGCGCAGGCATTAAGCGCTGACCCTTTCGTTTACGTTTTCTGTTGCCGTGGGGAGGGGGCTCCCGGTCCGTCCCCGCGCACCGTGCCGTCCCCTTCCCTCGGGCTGGAGCGCTGGCCGGGACGTTACACTGAGCAGCGGGAGGGTCCTCCGGCGCTGGGGGGTCTGCTGGGGGTTCGGGAGAGAGCAGATCAAAGCCGCCTCTCCCTGGAGCCTTCGCTTACGCTCCTCCCTCTCTGCCCTTCCTCTAGATCGGCTTCGAGAGCGAGGAGGGCATCAGCCCGGGTTCAGCCCCGCGAGTCTCCCCGCAGGAGGCTCCTGCCCTCTCTCCGGCTCCGTGCCCGGTGGCCCCGGCGGGAAGTGCCGAGGTTGAGAGCAGGTCCCTGGTGTCTCCTTTAGCTGCCGTCGCAGTTAAATTAGAGCAGAGACCTGCAAATAAAGCACCCCCTCGCCTGGCCCCCCTCCCCCTGCCAGAAGCTCTGCATTTCACTCAAGTGCCCACCGGGGAATTTGCCCATTTACTCTTGTTATTTGCATGATAAAGGCTGTTCTGCTGCCTTTTCTGCAGCCGGCCTTAAAGAGGCAGGGCAGTCGGGGCGGGCCCGGAGGGCTGAGGGCGAGCAGCGAGCCCCCGGCCGCTCGGCCCCGGGAGGGGTCGGCGCTGCCCGGCCCGGCGCTGCGCTCCGCGATTTTGTTCTCATTGGCGGCCCTGTGCATTCCCTTCGCTTCTCACAAAGAGGCTTATTCTGGCACGGAAATGTGCCTTCTGGGATTTACGGAGAGAGAAAGAAAGGGAGGGGACAGAGGGAGATAAACGGAGAGAGAATAGGCGCTGATCGTGGGCTGCATCCAAGCTGCCTCGGCTGGAGCTCAGGGTGGGAGCGCAAAGGTAGCTGTGACCCTTTCTGGCTGCAGCCTGCCGTCCCTGGCCTGGGTTAATCTACTGGAGCAGCCTCGGGGCTTCGGCCTGGCTTGTCTGCCGAGAGCTAGGCTGGGCAATTGTGATTCAATGTAATTTCCTTGAAATAAGCTGATGCTGAAATAATCTGCATTAATATGCCACTTTCAGTGCAGTTTTCACCCCGATTCTGAGATAGATTAAGAGCCCCGTGTCCTTTCTGACTAAGGAAAAATTACCGAAATGAAAAAATCACTTTTTTTTTTTTTTTCCAATGACAACTGGCTATTTCCATTGGGGTGTGAAGCCCAGAGAGTCGCATTCAAAAGGTTTTGTTTTCATTCCTGTGCAGAAGGACACAAATTTTGAGAACTTGAAGGCAGTCAGGATATTATTATTTGGCTAGGTTTATTTATGTCCCCAGGTGGTACTTTGCCAGGCAAGTGTGGCTGGTGATTGGTAGCACCCTGTGCTTGTTTCCTGGTCTGGTGGGGAGGCTTCTTCTGCCATTGGAAAGGAATAGGTGATCGCACAGGAGCTACAGAGGACTGTGTACCTCCCAGGGCGTTCACGTTTGCCATGGGAATCCTCTGCTGCCTGCTAAGCTGACACTGCATGTACTTTGCGACCGTGGAGCTGTCTGTAGCCAGATCCAGGTTACGTACAACAATGTAGCTGCATCTGTAATAGTCTTTATCTCCATCAAATATCTCAACACAGCTAACGTGTATAGTTACCTCTCAGTCAGCAAGCACAGCCAAAGCCCCAGCATTCCAGCCTCTGGAACACTCTAGCTGTGTTGGCTACAGCTGCTATCAGCCTGCTCCCACAGGCTGCAGAGTTTGGAGGCTCAACCTTCGTACATTTGCGAGCAATAGCAGGAGACTATAGGCAGTATGGAGGGGGTAAGGGAAATATGCCCAGAGAGAGGAAGACCTCTCCTGTCCTGGACACTGAGCTGTGTCAAGTGGTCTTCCCACCACTCTCACCTCTGGCCTGTGTTTTGTTATTGTTGTTGGTTTTGGTTTGGTTTGGTTTTGAGGGGTGTGCGTGTATGGTTTGTTGTCTTTGGGTTTTTGGTTTTTTTATTTAAGTGGCTTTGCTGTGTACTGCATATACAGTAGTATGCGAAGGTAAAGAACTGGTGGAAGTTTAAGTAGGTGTGAACAGGAGTGTTGGGTACTGTATCAGTGCCCCAGCTGCGGTTTTGTGAAGAGTTAGTGACAAAAGCTAGGAAGCCATCCCCATCCATTGTGCTTCTCGGGCCTGGATGGAGATTACTTAATGGGGGAAAGTGTATGGGAAACAAGAGCTGTTATGATTCGTAATTTGACTGGCAGTGTGTGCAGAAGAAGAGAGGGTATTTAGAGACCTTACAGACAGATGCACTAAGGTCTCTAAGAAGATACTAAGCAGTATGCTTTTGTTTCTGTTGTAGACTCTTTTCCTTTTGTCCTTCCTTTCCCATAATGTTGCGTTTTCCCAGTGCACATATCAGAGAGAA
Organism: Phaenicophaeus curvirostris; assembly: GCF_032191515.1. Classification (NCBI taxonomy): domain Eukaryota; kingdom Metazoa; phylum Chordata; class Aves; order Cuculiformes; family Cuculidae; genus Phaenicophaeus; species Phaenicophaeus curvirostris. The sequence continues at coordinate 19,013,288 of NC_091400.1, read as the reverse complement.
ACCAATTGCCCCAGAATGACAGGCCACAACTCTCTGAGGATTTCTGATCTGTGAGCAGGCTCTTTTTTAATAGACTTAGACCTCATTTGGACTTTAAAGCCTATTGAAGAGGCCCCATGGGCTGGACCTCAGCTGGAACTCTCCACTGAAGAAAGAGTCACTGGATTTCTAGGTTCGCACTTTCATTTTAACAATAATAAGGTCGGTGGAAAAAAAATGTACTGCTGTGCATTGCAGCCTCCTAAAAAATCTTAGAAGTGTCTGGAGATGGGTTCCAAAATAATTTTTTGCTGTATGTAGATGTCCTTAGTAGATCTGGAGGGATTTACCGATGCAGAACTTCATGAGCAGAATTTAATCAGTGTTTCTACATTTCCCAACAGACCGGCTTCTGACTGCATCCACAGTGGGCTCGAGAACCAGGATGCTGCTGGTGTGTGGCCATGCTAGAACATGGAATGAGACAATACTATTACAGAGTCTGGCTCTGCTGCAGTTCCTGGCTGCTGCTCAGGATGGGTTCCAGAAACAAAACTTGACAAGCTTACATTAAACTAGGGAAGCAGGTTTCTGCAAGCATGTGGACGGCTGCATAGCCAGCGTTCTGGCATCCTAAGTGCATTCTGGAGCCAGCAGTCTTGGAGCTTGTGGCAGCTCTTGGCTAGTGCTTGGGAAGGGTTGCAGAATGAGGACTTAGTGGCATTCTATTTTTTTTTCCAGACTGTTGATCAACAAGTTCAGAAGGTCTGTTCTTATACCTGAACTCCTCTGTCTCTGAGAGACCTTTTCCATTCTCAGCATGGGGAATGATACCAACTCCATCCTCTCTTCTTGTCTGCAAGGAATGGGATCTGCAGCCCTGCCTGTTGTCTGAGCCACTGCTTTCCAGCTGCAGAACTGTAAATCCCCTGTCAGTTTGGAAACTTCTGTGTTTATTGTCATTAGTAGCATCTCTGGTCCTCAGGTTTGGTTTTCTGGTTTGTTGATGCCAGTTCTGCTTCTGAGAATAAACATTCCTCCTGAGGTTTGTAACTTATTTTTTGATAGTATTTGCCGCACTGTTGACCTAATGGAGGCATTCAATTTAACAAGCAGTTCTTGACTAGCAGGCTTCTGGGAGTCCTGTCAGTCTCTTCTGATGGCTTTCATTGTGTACTATTTGTAGATTAAAATTCATTTGAGAAGGCTAAGCAGGGGCTTTACTCACTCTGAAATGGCACGAATTACTTATTCGCCTCCCTTGACATCAAGAATGAAAAAGGCTGGACATACAGAAAGCTCAGCTGTGACTGCTTACTGCACCTGAAAGGTACTGTGGTAAAGATGACAGAGGAATGTGGTGGGCATGTTCAGTAATACCTCTGGAGATGCTCGAGTAGGCCGGCTGAGGCAGGCACTGCTGAGAGCATTGAGCAGGTCTGGCATAGCTAATGACATCCAGAAAGGTGGAATCAATGCAGAGACTAGAACTGTGTAACTCCTGGCACCTCTTACTGTGTGCTGGGCATCAATGGCAGGTTAACTGTGACCATGATGCTGTCTTCAGGTCAGAAGTACAAACTTTCTATGTTATGCTCAGAAAACCACCTAAGGCAGGGTTTGTCTTGCCTTGCTTTAGATGTCTGGGAGTCATCTCGTTCCAAAATACTTACCTACAATAGGTATAATAAGTTACCAGCTGGATGTTTACACTCTCTCCATTGTCTACAGAGGGGGCTACATAGAAGAAACTATGGCTAGTTTTTATGTGGCAGAAACCTGGTGGGATAAGACCCTCTGAGCTTCAGTCCTTCATGTGTAAAGTGGAAATGGCAGTGTTGTGTAGTGAGATGATTGCAAGGTTAAACAGTGGAGCGCATATGTGCCAAGATTCTGCACTGGTGGTAGATGCAGGAGAGAAGCAGAGGGAAGTGTCTATGGAGTATATTACCTGCCAATGCGCTGAGCTCTTCTGGCATTTGGCCCTACACAAGTGGAAAGGTGTTAAGATTGTTCTGATAAGCTTCACAAAATATTTTTAATGTTATTTTCTTACATAGCCAAGTTATGTTATCCCTGTCTATCTGATGGCTTTTTGTGAATGATAGAGAATATGTTGCTAGGCAAGGGAGAATAAAGTATTTCCATCATCTCCTTGAGAATCAGCATCATAGGTGGCTCCGCTGCTGTTATATTAGAGGCTTCTGGACTATTCTTCCACATTTTTAGTTTTCCTCCTGAAGTTTTCACTGACCAGGTGTAAACATTCTGGGCTTCTGTTCTGTTTTTACCTGTTCAGATGGAAATGTAAAAAAAAGTAGGATGAAACAAGAGTGAAAGCACTTTTAAGAGCCTCTTCCTCACTGCATTAAGAGGCCGAAGGTTATGCAAGGGGAGTTTATGCGGAGAGATTCTTTGCAAGCCCTCTGAAGCAAGTGTTCTGCTTTTTATTACTGGGTTGAATTAAGATTGATTTTCCTGGGATTCCTGGTCTCCCCCTTGGGACCAGCTCCAGAAGCCCTAAGGCTCAAATGAAAATGGAAGGTGCTAATTAAAAGCACCATTTATCTCTCTTTGAAAATAGACCCCAAGAGTACGTGGGGATTGGCGGGGGGTGCTCCTGGAAATAAACTGCTCTCCTGCTTGATGTTGCAGGTGTTCAATGCCAACAGACCTGTTAAGAGCTGTATTTCAGTGGCAGAGGTATGTAAAATATCAGCTGTGAGGTGTGGTTCTGTCTGAGCTGAGTCAGAGATTTGGGGCCTAAAACACATATGATATTCAGTCTCTGTTGGGCCGGAGTTGCAGGTACTGTCTGCACATGTATCCAGAAGATGAGTGCATGTTACATGTTCCCCACTGTACCTGATGTATAGAGTGTCAGAGTTGAACTGGGTGCTTTTAGCCCTCACGGCTTGAGTTAATTTTCTAGGGTGTATTGGCCAAGTGGTGCTGTCATACTCCAACACCTTAGTTAGTTAAAACACCTCAGAGTTAGTTAAAAGAGTTAAAGCAAGAAAGTCTATTTGTAGCCATTTAATGGCATATTAAAAGTGGACTCTGAAATTTAGATATGAGAACCCCTCAGGAATCCAAAAGTGATCTCCACATCAACATACTTTTGGCATCATGATATTCCCAGTCTGATCAGAGATGTCTGGAGGTGCTTCCATCTCATTATAATTCTCCAGACTGTCTTCCCTGCTATGCTACTTCCAACAAGCAGGCTGTCCTCATAGTCCTGAGTTTGTTCTTAGTGCAGGCTCTTTGCTCTCATTATATGGCACCTAGGAAAGATTTGGGTCATATTTTGCAGCCAGAATTTAAACCTCCTGTCCTCATGAGGTTCTCCACCCATTTAAATGGGTTCAGAGACAATATTATACATTAAAGAGGAACTATCATACCTGATCTCCTTTTGTCTGCTTTTTATTGAGTGGCTAAGTGCCTTCTGGAACTGGTGATGGGATAGGGTTTGCTTTTTGTCACTGCAAGGTAATGCCAGTGAGCAAAGATACCTCATTTCTGCAGCCTAATTGGTGAAATGTGAGAAATAGAGCTGCAAGTGGAGCTGTACACACAACAAAACTAGCACTTTTACTAACAGCCTCAGAGGACAGGCCAAGATATGGATGAGCCAGTGAGATCAAGGGTCACTGTTGCTTCCCAGATCTGGGAGGGTCTGTATTCTCTCATCTTAACCAGCAAACTTGTTTTAGTGACCAAAAAACTCCATGATGGCTTGTGTCCATGCCTTTCTGTATGTCTGTTATTGGTGACGGGGAGAGAGTGGCAGTAGTTTGGGTTTGATGGTGTCCTAGCAGACAAAAGAAATCTGCATCCTTTGTGACTGCAAGGAAAAGCTTTGCTCTGGAGCTTGGCACACTGGTCAGAGGGGAAGTGATACAAAGTCCCTGGTATCTATGGTGGGAATAATGTTGGTAGTGTCTCAAATACAAATAATACTCTGCAAGTGCAACTGCAACACCATGTGCTTGCTGTTGAGTTCTTAGCCACAGCTACTGCTCTGGAATGCTGGTTCCTGCATTTTCCAGGTCTCCACTGGCAGCATCTGTGGTGTACTCTGCACCAGCCCTATTGCTGCCAGGTAGATGTATTCCCAGAATAAGAACACGTTCTCTAGTAGTTTTAGTAAGAGACATCAGACTTTCTGGCTCATCGTCAGGTTTCGAACTAGTCATCTTGTTTTATGCAGTTTGTTTTCCCTACTGGAGAAACAGGAATAAAGTTGTTACTCTCTTAACAGCAGTGCTCTTTTTCTTGTCCTGTTGTGGAAAGAGCCTTCCAAGAGCCTCAGGAAGAGGAGACAGGCACTGGGTACAGGAAATGCATCACAGGGTCACCAACAGCCCAAATAACATGGTTGGCATCCAGGAGATCCAGATCCTGTCTCATTTCAGCAAGGAGTCACAGGTGGCACCCCAGTAAACGTTTCACAGCAGCTTGGCATGGACCAATGCAGGAAAGCTTTTGACTTGGGTGTGCTCCCTGTTATGTGTGTCCCAGGTGCAGCATCTTGGGCAGCATCAAGCAGCCAGGCGGGAGATGGTCAGGCCAGGAGGTGGGCGCACGTGGAGTGCCTGTGGGGCTGCCAGGCACCTCTCATTAGAATGCATTTGTTACACAATATTACAGCCGGCTGGTTCATCTCTCGGTTTCTTTCTTTGGAGGCTGTTGCTTACAGAAGGTAGAGGCAGGGACTTGGGCTGGGTCCAAACTCTGGTGCAGCTCTGCCTTTCCTCTCCTCGGTCTCTCGCTGTGAACCGAGCCGGACTCCCTGCTGTGCCCTCGCCAGCTTTTACAGCCGCCCTGCCTGTCAGAACAAATGGTACAGCTCAGAAAATAAACTCATCTCATTTGTATGACAACACAGCCCCTCCGGTTAGAATGCTGCACCATTGCTTTTAACAAGGCTTTAAGCTGTTCAGTTCAGTGAGTGTTACAGCCCCTGGTTTATTGAAATACAAACCTTCTCCTGCTCAGTCATCTCAGGCGCATTCCCTAATGCCTAACCCAGACTATGATGTCCCTGTGCCCTGGCTAAGGCTGCCCAAGCTGAATGATGTCACTCTTCTTCTTCCATCATAGTCCTGGGTGCTGCATCCCATGGACCGCTCCCTACAGTGGAGAAAGAAAGGATGAAAAAAGACCTTTATTCCTAGATAGTGGAATTGACTTCGAATTTCTCACTATGCTACATTGTGTCTTCAACAGCTTGTGTTCAGGACGGTATCTGGATATGGCTCTGGTTATGTGTGTGTGTGTGAATGCAGGTACTTCCATTTCTGTGTCTCTCCCATTCTGTGGCTGTCTGTACATGTACATGAGGGTTGAGTATGTGTGTTCCTGTTTGTGTGTATGTATATCCATCTGCCTTTAGCTCTCTGGTTTTGTGTCTTGTTTCTGTGTGTTTGATGTGTTGTATTTTAAGCGTGCTTCTGGTTGTGGCTGTCTTTATGCAGCCAATGGTTGTGTGTAATTATACCTCTTGGTTGTGTATGTGTATTCCAGTGAGCATGCATTCCTATGTCTCTTGCTTACCAGTATTGAAGGGTATGCAAAGGTCTTCTTATGTTGTGCGTTTCCCCTTGGCATGACACATTACTGCAGCTCACAAGCAGGTGATTGACTGTGTCTGTTTCTTCTCTGCTGCCTGGAGCCCAAGAAGGAGCCCTGGAATTTTAGGTGAACCTAAAGGATGCCCCATTAATAAGGAAGGAAGGAGTTACAAGGAGAGGGAAAATAAGCATTCAGTATACACGTGGTGAAGCACAGCTCTTTCCAAAGTGCACCATTTCTTTATTCCAAATGATAAACAGAGGATCTGATCCTCCAATATCAAAGTCAGTGGTGCCTTTTCCAAAGAAAGTATGTGGAGAATAACAGATGCAGAACAAGAGAAACTGTTCATCAGATAGAGGTGCTCGCATGTACCCATACATGAATCTGTTATTCCCCCCTGTCAGCAGCCTTGCTACAGAACACCTATTTAAGGTTCTTCTGTGTCTTCCATACCCTGTTTAACTTGTGCTGGACCAAATGTGTAACTATTTAATCATCTCGTTAGTGCAAATATGTACAATCAGGATGCCTGAATCCTCGCTTTGCCATTGGTTTCGCATGTGACCTTATTGTGTATTTAGGCCTCTGCTCTCTCATTTGTAGGCAGGGCAGCTGGCAGTGGATTACCTTTCAGACATGTCAAAGGGCTGGTGTTACTGACGTATTTTAAGATCACTGGATTAAAGTGGTAATGGCGATCACATGGTATTGATTCTTTAGGAATTTTAACATTGCTGATAACCAAACATACGATTGATCCTTAAGCTTGCAGTGGACTTCCTCTTAGGTAACAGAGCATCTCTTGGGATGTTAAAAGCAAAATACTGGCTTTCAGCAAAGCAGTGGGGTCTAACAATAGGATCTGACTGGGAAGGTCTGCTCTCTAGACTGGATGATAGGCAATGGCTGCTACTCTGCGAGCCCAGGGCTCTTTCTCCATTTGGCATAGGGTCAGAGGTTTCCTCTGCGTATCTTCTAATGCCCATGAGAAGGGATCTCTATGGTGGAGAGTGAGCAGTAATGGAGTGCACAGCCATTTGTTAGCTATGGGCTTGGGGTTTGCAGAGCTGCAGATATTCCTGCTGACGAATGAATAGGCAGAGGAGTAAGCAATGGCTGCCAGATTTACTGCTGCAGGAAAAATAAACCATTTGTCAAAGAGTGGATAGCACAGGGATGCCAACAGCCTGAGGCTGTGCCACGTTGGGATGAGGTCTGGTTAGAGCTCACAAACCAAGCAGGCTGGGACAGAAGTTCCACTGGGATTGGCTTGGAGTCCATTCAGAAATGCTACCCTTGAGGCTGCCAGGAAAGTGCTGGGAAGTCAACAGAATGTTTCTTTACATAAAGTTAAAAGGTCCTGGCCAAAACCAGGCAGGGTAAGAGAGTCTGAACTCTATGCTCTAAAACATTTCTGTCCTATAAATCAGCTACTTCCAGCTACAATGCTAAAAGAAGGCTCTTTTCAGTATACACAAAAAATGGTCTCAAGGCTTTTCTAGGCATTCCATGCTATTTTAAGAGTGCTGTTCTCTGCATACGGTACAGCAGCATTGATCAGATCATTTGTGGTAATTAAAAACCCCATGGCAAGTTTCACCAGGGACAGGTGACAGGCCAGTTAATTATTTTTAGGAAGCAAAATTCCCTCTTCGGTTCTGAACAAACTTGATATCTTTTCCTCTCTATAGAAGGAGAAAAGTAACAGCAAAAATTATCTTTTTCACAGGGGTGATATGGTATTGACATTAATACTAATAGAATATACTTCCATTTCTATTTGGCCAAATTCTGGTGAATGGCAATATGCAAAATATATTAATTAAGTGTTTGGTAAAAATTAGCAAGAATTAGTCAAAAGTTATTTAACCTGGAAAACTAAAACTGTTTTTATGACAAAGAGGATGTGAATTTAACCTGAAGCACAGATTTATTTATTTTTTAATAGCAGGAATAAGTTTGGAAAGTAGAAACATTGATAGATATCTGCCTGGTGGGAAGTTAGGTGCCAGTGTGTACCAAGATGGATCATGAACTGTGGAAGCCAGCGCACCAGTTGTCCTCCCCTTACACACCTGTAATATTTTATATATAGTTCTAGTGGCACAGTGCTGAAGAAGACAGATTTGTCCACTTAATTTTCATTGGAGTTACTGGCTCCCCTGTTGACAAATTAAAGGGTATAAAGCTCAGTGAAGGCCCAGGCTGTGCATGCCACAAAGTATTGATGCAGCGGTCTCCCATTGTATGGGTCCTGGCGACCCAACTGGAAATACATCGCTCATGAAATTCATGCCTGGAGTGTATTGCCCTGGAGCAGAAGGAGGCTGATTACACTTGTATGCTGGATTGTAACTGGATGTAGGATAGTGTAGGTTACTCTGGTACCAGGAGGACTTGGACCAAGAGGAGCATGCTCAGAGAAAAGTAGAAAATAGTCTAGTATGGGCTGACACTTGGAAGAGTAAGAGAATTGAAAGATGTGTGCTTAGATCCGAGCAAGTCTTCCAACTCCCAACAGAAGGGAAGTGTCAAGGACCAAATATCAGAACGCTGAGAGCTAAGTAGAAGTGGATAAAGGAGATAAGAGTTCATGGCTCTTGAGATGCATGCCTGCCTATCTTCTGTGATTGTAACAATCAGTTACAAGATGAATCTAGTTTCTAATGTGAAGCTGCTGTTTTGTTTGTCATATCAGAAATTTAACAAATGAATCCCAGAGCTAAGAAATGAAATTGATGTAGCTGCAGCTTTTACAGCTGTATTTGGCTTTGATAGTCTTCATGGGCTGGGCATAGGGCAAACCTGAAAGCGAGTGACAGGAATATTATCCTGAGAGCTTTTGTACAACTGCAGAGCAAACACCATGGCATGCGTATTGGAATTTGCTCACTTTAAGCCTTTGGAGAGACTCTGACATGATGCGTGCACCCAGTTGTCTGCCATGTCCAAGGAAGCCATGTTTATCGCTATAGCGTCTCCTTTCTTCTATAGGTAACCTACCACCTCTACCAAAAACAAGAAGGAAAAAAAGCCTAAAAGGGTGAAGAAGGATTTTCATTATGAAGTTAATTATCTTCTGAGGCAAGCTGCACCTTTTCAAGAGGAGGAATTAGAGGGATTTAATTGCTTTATCAGCCTTCTCTTTGATTTTCAGCAATCAGGCCGATTCCATTTAATTTAACTGCCACAGATGAGAAGAAAATTGATGCACTCACCTGCCTTGGAGCAGAAAGAGAGAGTGAGAAAGAAAAGTTGGAGAAATTGGCAAATATAGTGTCTGCAGATTAATGAAAACCAACAGCATTTGCTCACAATTGGAAATGATGTGCCTGCCCTGAGGTGTTTGGAGCTGTGCATGTGCTGCTGTGCATGGTGATGTGAGACCTGTCTTAATGGCAAAGAATAGGGAAAAGGGGGTGGACCTGCCTTGGGGAAAGAGGGAAATATATTCGTCAGATGATCAGGGATCAATTAATGAATGGATGTGCGGGGAGGGTAGAGAAGAAAGGGGAAGAGAAGTGGCCAAAGCCTTGTGCCAGCACACGTGCTGAGTGGGCTTATTGTGAGGGCTGTTGTTATCCTCTACCAATGGGCTGTATCCTGCACTTGCTAGGGCAGAGGGTTGGTTCATGTTATTGGTAACTGATAGTCTGTTTGTTTTGCTGAGGTGCAGGGGAGAGGTTAGGAACTGCAGTGCAGGTTTATGTTATACAGTATGCCTTTGCTGAAACGCTTTTCCTTCTGTCAGAATGAGATTTGTTGTTGCTCCCTTCCATATTCTCAAAGATATTTAAAGGGCAAGAGACACAAGAACAATGTGTGGAAGAGGAAAAAGGAACTTAGAAGTGATGGGAAAAGCTGAGGGTCATCCATGAGGAAGTGATGGGGAGAAGATGTTAGAGAGGATGCCGAGACCCGTGAAACTGGGATCCACACCATTGAGATCTTACTTATTCCAGCCTCAGCTTTGCAGAGAGCCTGATGGGTTTTAGTCTCTTAAACACAACAACGGCCTGCAGCTTTCCATAGCCACAATAGCAGTCTGGGAAAGCTGTGTGGTTCTCAGCCCCTCAGTTTTCAAAAATGAGGTTTCTTGAAGGTGTGTGTTGGAAAGCCTGATTTTTCAGTGGGAGGGTACCTAGATTCCACATCACATAAGTTTGGGAGTACCCAAGCTAACTTCTTCACCCTTGTTGGCCTCTAGCTGAAGAGGGCTGATCCCTCACTTAAGCACTATTGAACAAAGGTCTTGGTTGGGAAACTTTGCATCCTTTCAAGTCTCTGCATGAGACTTCTTCCTGGATCTTCAGACAAGTTTTCATTTGAGGGAAGACGGTGAGAGCAGGTGAATAAAAAGCATCCAGAAAGATGATGTTTTATTTTAGTTCAGTCTCCTCAAAAAAAAAGATTATCAGGGGAATTGCTTCTTTTCAAGAGTGTGTTTTCCACCAGAGAAGACTGTTTAACTGCAGACAGAAACTTCTTGCTGAAATGTCAATTTCACTGAGATTCTGTTTCACAGATATTTTTGATGGAAGCTTCTCAGTACCATTGATGCCTTCCATTTTGCTTCTTTGAAAGCAAAAGGATTTTTCACTTCAAAATAATGTTTGTTCAAAAATGCATTTGATTCTAAAATACTTAGAAGGTTCTTTAAACAAGAACATTAAAATACTTTTAAAGAATTGAGATAAAACATTTTGATTGATACAAATTTCTTTCTGTCAGGAAATTTATTCTATGACATTTTTTTGTGTGTGTGGATTATTTCCAGTCCTAGGTTAAACAAATTTCAAAATTGAAAGCTCTCTCTCACACACACACAAAACCAACCAACCAACCAAACCAAACTCCCCAGAATTTTCAATTTCTTCATAGATACTGTAACTGGGGCTCTCTTTTCCTCTGGTATTCTGAGTCTATTTGTTTGTTGTTTCAGGTCTACATACTGAATTGTAACAAAAATTTTCCTATTGTTTAGATTTCATAGTATCTTTGGTGGAACCTGGCTAGAAGAATCATAGTTGATTATTTGTAGAAGGTAACACTAAGGTTCAGTCAGGTTGGCTTCATTATTTTAGATAGTACTGGATCTGCATGTTAGAAATGGCTTTTCCTCAAGCAAAAGAGGGAAGATGGGCAGAAAACAAGGAAGGGGAAGGAAAGGCAAGACATAGAGGGTCGAGTGACTCGCCCAGGGTGGCAGAGCAGTGGGGAGTGAGAGCCTATGCCTATGGATATGGAGGGAAGTACTAGAGCCACCAGCCTGCGCTGCCTCTGTGTCAGCCTGTCTCTGGGCTCCATCCCAGTGGTCAGTCTGGAGCAGAAGCAGGAGCATTTAGCAGCTGTCAGCACCATTACAAGTCAGTTTATAGGTTTTGTGAGATGGAGTTGGATCTTTGCTGGAATCTTACACCTTTAGGTACAGACTCAAAAAAGGAGCAGCTTTGTGTGCTGTAATTAAGACTCTGGAAGGGACTTTTTTCTTGTGATTCTCTCTGCTCACCCACAGCAGGTTAGATGAAGGGGTTAATAAGGTATTATTTCCCCACAAAAGCCCTGACGGTGCATTTCCTCACAGCTTGCCTGCTAGGCTTGGCCTAGCTCCGTGGATCAAAGGCTGGTTATCACTAATATTGAGCTGTTGTAACCTCTGTCCCCTTTGATTAAAGTGGTGCTGCTGTGAATTTCTCAGTTAATCATGCCTTGGCTCACAGGGTCAGCTTGCAACCTGGCAAGTTCAGAAAACTACAGCAAAGGAGAGAAAGGTAAAATGTATTATGCAAATGCAATTATGATTGAGTCCAACTCCACCCGTCCCAGGTCTCATCCTTCTGGAGAGGCTGGACAGAGAAGAATCAATAGGTCATCCTTCAACAAGAGTCTCTATGCGGGGAAAGAGGAATGGAAAGAAGACTCTCCTTTCTTTTCCCCTGAACTTCCCACACCATTGAGTGAAGAGTTTGGGCAACTTTGAAGCCCCCAGCAAGTCACAGTGTTCTCAGAGGAGAACATGACATTTCCCACTTCCTGAGACGTATAGTTTATGGGTTTTTTTCCTTGAACTACATTGAAATGGGAGCTCTGCCAATAGGTTCAGGACCACTAACTCTTCTTTCCACTCCACATGGCTTCCCAGAGCCTCAGGATGAGAGGAATCAGCAGGCATCATGGCAATGTGGATCCAGCTTCAAAGCACACAGTAAGATAGGCAGGTATATAAGTCATGAAGTGTAGGTGCAGGGCTAATGATGAAGGTTTGAGCCCCAGGAAAGCCACAGTGTGGGGTGTGAAAATCAACACAGTTGACAGTGAATTAAATTAGTGAATACAATAGCTTAACCCTGTTTTGAGGATGCTGAAGGATAGGGCTGCTGAGTAGAAAGAGATCAGGATTGTTGAGTTTGTTATGAAAATTACCGTTCCCTGTTTTATGTTTTGGTCTGCACTAGGGTGTGGTAGTATTGCCCTGCTGTATGGAGCTAAATGTGAGAGTTCCTCAGCACTCAGGATATGGGTTAGGTTTTTTTAGAAAGGAACTCTATTCCTAATAACATTTCAGTAGCCCCTAGAATTGGCTGTCAAGAGCTGGGCTATCTACAGACACATGGTGAAGCTATATGTAGGCATGGAGATTTTAATGGTGTGGAAATACTAGGATAATATACCAGTGAAGATTTCTATTGTGGCTGCAAAACTGAGCTGTATACTTTCCTACTGAACACAAGTGAAACAATCTACAGCTATAACCCCATTTTTGCCATTATTACTGCATCTTTGGGTGTGTTTTTGACAACCAGGTATTGATCAAAGATTAAATCCTGGCTATCAGAGTTGCTCCATGAGAAGTGTGCAGCATAGGAAAGGTCTATGCAGAGATATTAGACCAACAGTAGGTGTGGCAGAGTGACTGAGGCATGGTTCCAAACAGCTCAGCAGTGCTGTGAAGAGCAGAACCATGTGCCCAGAAATCCAGCTCCCATGTGCCAAAATTCCTGCTTCTCCTGGCCCTGGCTGACTTTAGCAGTGGTTCTTAGATTCAGGAGGTTAGCTGCAGACAAAGGGAACTTGCTGTTTCCACTGGCCTAGCAGAATCTTTCCTTATCATTTCATGTTCTGCCTGGATCCCAGTCTACTTTGCTAAGTCATCACATTCCTACCTTCCTTCCTATTCTCGGGGGAAGGGGACGCTTTCCTGCCACTGCTGTAACCTGTTGTGCTTCCTGGTCATGGTGGGGAGAGAGGGGAGGGAAAACAATGAGATGGTTCTAGGAAGACTGCTGTTCAGGAGTGCTGGTTAAGGTGGCACAGAGGGATGTTTCAGCTCCAGCTGCACTGCAGAGCAGATCTGAACTGGTGAGCAGAGGTGAAGGGAGGAGGTAGCACAGGGGCATGCCTCTACTTCTGCAGTGCGAGTTAAGAGTAGAACACGGAGCACAGTAGGGCAGCGGGGAAAGCTGGAGGAAGACTGAGCATGGCAGGGCATTCTTGATCAGGCCCACTAATTAACTGCTTGCTCTTATTTTATTTACTCCCATCTTTCTATTTGCTTGAGTGAAACAGCAAGGAACTTTCTGAAATTTAAATTCAGAAGTGATAGAACTGAGCTCCTGCTGGGGAGAAAGTCCTGGAGCTCTGCTCCTGATAGCTTTTAGGAATGGATGGCAATGTTTCATTGTCTCTCATTCCCTTCTGAAGGCAGGTACCGTTCTGCTGTCTTGGACCATGTGGCTCTCACAAAGTGTGGGAATGGAACTGCAATGCCTGCTGCTATGTGAAAGACACCTAAACTTGAATTTTAGTAGATACTACGTGAAGACATCTTCCTTCTATGGGCTTTTCCTCACTTTATGTCTGTCTTTCCCTTGTGTGCTTCTCAATCCTTTTGCACTGTTTTGTTGGTTTAGACTTCTAACATATAATTACTCTGTATTTTCTTTGAAATGTTAAAGATACTGTCCAGATGGCTCAAAGGTGCCTCATGGTCCTGGGAAGGATTTAATTAAAAATTGCGGTTACATTCCTGCAATCTCCTCTTTTTTCTTTTTTTGAAAAAAAGAAAAGAAAAAAAAGAAAAGCTAAATTGCTGCTTTTTTGGAAGATAATGCAGCACTGCTGTCCATATTGCCTGGGTAAGTCATGTCTGGGAGAAATGTTTCACCTAAAGTCATCTAGTCCAACCACTGTGCTAAAGCAGGTTCGCCTACAGCAGGTTGCACAGGAATGCATCCAGGTGGGTTTTGAATATCCCCAGAGAAGGAGATTCCACAACCTCCTTGGGCAGCCTATTCCCATGCTCTGTCACTCTCACAGTAAAGAAGTTTTTCCTCGTGTTAAGGTGCAACCTCTTATGCTCTAGTTTGTACCTGTTGCCCCTTGTCCTCTCACTGGGCACCACTGAGAAGAGTCTGACCATCCTCTTGACACCTGCCCTGTAGATGTTTATAAGCATTGATGAGTTCTTCTCTCCGTCTTTTCTTCTCCAGGCTAAACAGACACAGGTCTCTCAGCCTCTCCTCCTAAGAAGGATACTAAAGTCCCCTAAGCATCTTTGTGGCCCTCTTCTGGACTCCGTTAGTTCTTTGGCTTTATTGAACTGGTGAGCCCAGAACTGGACACAGTATTCCAGATCTGGCCTCACTAGGGCAGAGTAGAGGGGAAGGGTAAACTCTCTCGACCTGCTTTTTTTCTCACAAAGTGCAGAACCCTTCACTTGCCTTTGTTGAACTGTCTTTGTTTCCCATCTTCTGAATCTGCCTCCTATTTCTTGCTCAAGCCTTCAAGAAAAAAAACTGGCATTGCACTGTGAGCTGAGAATTAAGAGAGTTTGCTCAGTATCAAAGTAAGTGCCATCAGTTATTCAGCCTAAGGACTAGTAGCTTCACTGTTCAGGAGATAGTCATGAAACACCACAGCCAGTGAGACTGCTCATCTGTCAGAACTCAGTAGCAATCTGTGGAACAGGACCTTGAATATTCTCTGTAAGCTGTGAACTAATGTAGCTGTCAATGAAATGTGATGGGCCAGAAGCCAAACTCTCTGCACCTTACCCTACACACATTATGTTTCCCCTGGGAAGAGTGAGGACCTTCAGCCCAGGTGAACCTTCCAGCATCCTTTCTGTGGTTTTCTTTGCAGACCTGGATCACTTGGTCTGTAAAGGAGCTAGATGAAATTAGGCTCCCAAGTCATATATATGTACAATGGGCTCATCAGAGCAGACTTCTTTGAAACAGTTAATGCCATATTTCTTCAGGAGTTAGTACCCGATTTGCGCACTACTGGATCCTCCAGTAGCATTAACATGATTGATTCAGCTGCAGGTACATATTTCTGTTCAATGTGCTGGTGCACTTGGTAGGATTTTTAGGCATGCACTGTTTATGTGTGTTATGGGATGTGGAGGAGAGTTATGCCTGGGCAGACAGAAGTCATAGCAGGATGGGTCTGTGACTTAGGTTGTTATAGAGTCTTTAGAAAAGATATTCTTATGGACAGGCCTTGCCATAAAATACAGCATTCCTGAGGCTGCTCTGATCTACATTCCAGATTTCCCCCTGCAACAGCCCAGTATCCCAAAGTTACAGAGGAGGTAAAATGCTAATCCCCTTAGACTTAAGAGGTCCAACATAAAAGCTTGTTCTGTATTTATCACAGTTAATTCTTTAAGTGGTAGTCCTCACTCTAATATCCTGCTGTCTCTCCCCTCATCTTCTGTCCTTTCTTCTTTCCTTCCCTCCTCCTCTTTCTTCCTTTTGCCCTTCTTTTCCCTTCTTTCTTCCCCTCAGCCCTCTACTTCCCTGCTGCCTCTTGATTAAAATGTTGACTTTAACTTGGAATTAACCTGATTAATGTAATTGAAAGTAAAAGTCCACTGCTCAGCACTTCGGGTGATGAGTGGAGATGGATTGAGAAAGAAAGCTTTCAGATTGAATACACTTCTCTCCTCTGGCTGTTAATTGCACCGTTTACTGGTACCTGACTCACTGACCGTCAGTGTTTAGCCCAGTTAATGATGATACACAGTCCATACTTTCCAGAGATAATTAAAAAACATTCCAGCAGACAATCTGCTGCAGAGAGCTTTCCTATCTGTCGCAGTCAGCAGGCCCCAGGGGTTAGGGGTTGTGGTATGTAGAGACAGAGAAGGCTGTTCTCTGGGTGCAGAATTGAGCTGGCCTTGGTTATGCAGGTGTTTTGAAGAGAAGAGGGACAGTAACTGCTTCATATGTTGGCTTTAGTGTGTCTGTCTCCTGACTGTACAATATTGTGCATGGGTGAGCATGAAGGCTCTCTGGGGCTGGGGGCCTATTTTTGTGCTTCCAAAGCACTTTGGCTAAGACATAGGATTTGTAAGTAGAGCTCTCTCCTTGCAAAGTCATTTGAGCTCTTATCCATAAGGGTAACTCAGCAGTGAGAATTAGGCATTTAAAGGCTTTGTGCATCTGGACATTGGTCTCTTGTGGCATACTTTTACATTTGCAAAATAGGAATGCCTAGACTTCCTTACAGATGGGGAGCTCTCAAATTACTGTGGACAGAGATTTAGAGAAAATGCCTTGGCTGCTGTATCCCAGACGCTCCCATGCACTGAAGTGGTAGCAGACAGTTTTTTTCCTCAGAATATAAGAATCCATTTGGAAGCAGACTAGCAAGGGATGTAGTGAAAACTCTTATATTGCTGAAAGAAGTATTCAGGCAAAACATGCAACCTGTCCCAATGCCAGAATTTGTTGATATATTTGCTAATGACCTGAAAAATGAATGAGCAAAGGGAAGAGGAACATGTAGTTGTGATGAAGGTAGGTATGCTGACCAAGATAAGAGAAGATTTTAAAGAACTTATGAGGAACCTGACAGCAGTGGGTCAGTAGATAACAGAAAGAATTGATTTACACATAGAAGGAATCCTGAAATCGTCAGCTCTGCACTCCTGAGTGAGGAGCATGTTATTCAGGTGACATTAAGAGAGTAAATTAAAACTGTGAGCTGCATTTCCCATCTGAATTTGTCTGTGTTCTTACTTTCAAGCCACTGGTTCTTGTTAAGTCTTTCTCTGCTAGATTAAAAAAGCCCTTTTATACCTTATATTTTCTCCCTGTTCAAATACTTCTGTGTTAGACTTAGTGGGATCTAATGCGCGCCAAAAGCTATGATTTGCATTTCTTGTATGCCTTATGCTGTCAACTCAGAGGAAAAAAGCTAGGTGTCACTGTGACCAGCTCAACAGACATAAATACTCAGCATGTCCTCATCCACCCTCTCTTTTCCTGCTGCCATTTCCCTTTACACATAGGCTCTGTGCACTGACCTGACTATGAGCAGTGTTGAGGCTCTGGGGAAGAGGATGAGATTTTAATGAGAGGAGTGGGGTTAGTGTTTATATTACAGTAGCAATGAAAAGCTCTCATGAGATCAGAGCCCTTGTCATGATAGGTTTTGTGTTTTATTCTGAGTTTTGTTGTTCTTTATTTTGAGGGGGAGGGGGTTGTTTTGTTTTGTTTTGTTTAAAAAAAACCAAGTAGATTACATCCCAGTGACTTGAAAATCTAAATGGTCTGGAATCTGGGAAGACTCTCTCCTCACATATGGGGAATCAACACTTAGATTTTGAACCCACTCTAGGAACAAACTGAGACTGCAGTCCTCACCTCTTGTCCCTTAGCCAGGCACAAGTATTGTAAAAGCCTCCTACATTTTGGGTAACTTTTTGAATTGGTATTGCCATGCAGAAAGAGTGAAACTATGTTCTATTCTCCCCCCCTAACCCCCTTGTCTCCTATTCCTGAGAGACTAGGAGTCTGCATGTAGCTATGGCTTATGTCTATACATTGAAATAAAACTTAAATAGTGATAATAATAAATATTAGGGGCTATGGGGCTCCTTTCCTCTGTGCAGGTAACTCATCTAGGGGATTTTCAAGCATTTAAATCTGGTACATTCCAGATACAGTATCCAGTCAGGTGTTCGGTCAGGATGCCTAGCCGAGGCATCGAAAAAATAATACTGAGTCCAAGACAATGGTTTATTTAGCATTTGTTTCATGCTCTTTTCCATGGTTGTCCCATCTTCTCTGACTTTTCCTTCTCTGCTCTGTGTCACATCTGCTTGTACCCTTCTCCACTAGCTGCTAGGTCCTTTATTTTTGTCGGTAGTCACAGACAGTCTTTATCAAAGCAACTTTGGTCAGGGCCACCTAGCATGTCTTTGGTACAGCTTGGTTTGAGCAGCCCCTAAGATCCAGGAGTATTCGTCACTTAAGAACTGGATAAGCTTCCACTCCATTTTCAGTCATGTTTTTCATTTAATATTTTTTCCTACCATACAATGCTAAGACAAGAAGAGGGACCTTTTCCTCACAATGGATTGATCCCTGCCCTTGGCTGACCCATGCCTCTTGAAGCTGGACATAGGTGCACCTGGGGGCATATAACTGGGGTCCTTGAGACCTGGCCTTCTGGCATTCGCTGAGTGAGTTCCCAAGGGACATTTACCCATCACAGTAGAGAGTGGCCTCTCTGTGGGTTGCCTTGGGCTTGACCTTGATGCTGCAGTGAGTCTTTGGCAGTGCCTGAATGAGGCTGGTGGGTAAGGTGCTCACCAAGGGAGTACAGTGAGAAGATACTGCTGTGGGACCAATTGTGCTGGTATCTGCAAGGAGGCCAGGCTGGCTCGTTTGCTATTCCCTGCACGCACGCCAGGAGCCTCGTGCAGTAAGTGACATCAAGGCTCATTATTTTCATCAGATGCCACATTTGTAACCTGTTACCAAGTAAATTGTGATAAAATAGACTGGAGCAGCCCAGAGTCTGACTCTGTGCTGAGATGGCTGCTGTGAGCATAGCAGGCAGGTACAGAGCCTTATAGGACCACTGGTTCCAGCACCTTAAAGGAACAGGGAGCTCTTACAGGTAGTAGAGGGTCTGGGTCAGAAGATGCTTATGACTCCTCATCTTTTTGGCAGACACTGTGTGCTTGATATGAGGGTAGACAGCCTTCTTCCAACAGTCTCAGGAGTTAGGTCATTTATATCCCGCCTTCTCCCTTCTTGCTATTGCGGAGACCGAGACACTTGGAAAGAGAAATGACTCACCCAGTGTCAAATAGTAAATCTACAGCTTCATCTTCTAGTCCTGCACCCTGTGCTTGGAGCCAAGAACAGGTACCTCACAAGTTACAATCCAAATGGCAGGTTGAACAGCAGTGGACCAGCAGTTTTCACACTTTTCCCCCTATGTTAGATTCCAGATGATGTATGTGACTTGCAGAGGCAGTTGAGAGCACAGGGAAAAAAAAACCCAAACAACCCAGCTCATTGCTGGGCTTAGGTTTTTTGTTTTTTTCTCAAAGCCTGCCTGGGATACTCAGGATTTTGAAGGGGGAACTGCATTTGTTTCTGGACTAGGAGGTACTAACTCCATTTCAGATGCTTTGTACTGCTCTCTCAAGCCTCTCCCTGCCCTGTAGACACAGAAAAATATGACTGCCCTACAGCATATTGTGAAGTTGGATTAGATATTATCTTCAGTTTGCTTATGGAGAAAGTAAGGCAATGAGAAACTAAGACATTTCTGCAAGGGTGCTTTTGTGTCTTTGAGAGTTAGAAAGCTGAGAGCAGGAGAGTCTTCAGAGTGCTCTCCCCTGAAATTTCTAGTCTCTGTTTCTGATACACGTGGAAGTTCCTGCTGTGTTTTTAAGGAACAAATGGGACCTTTAGTGGAGATCGGATCTTTCACTGCTGGACGTACATGTAACTGAATTTCATGCAGTAGCACACTTTATTTGGCTTCCAAATAAATAAGTTTTTACAGGATTAATAGCTGCTGAGTAGCAAATACAAAGATGCTTCACATGTGAACAGTGTATGTTACTGGTGGTGCTGCAGTGGAATGTGCTGGGAGTGGTTTGTAAACTGAATGATTGTAAATACAGAGATTCGTAGGAATTTTAATATACCAAAATTGTGCTGTGATCCAGAACAAGATAGTTTTGAGAAGCTTGATTAAACAGAATGAAGTAATTTTGAGAGAGATGTAAATATTTCACTTTGGCAAAATCAAGATGGTATGATTTTTAGACCCCTTCTGTATTCTGATCTTTTACAAATAGAAAACCTTTAAGTGAGTATGTTTTCAATACAAGTACAACCATTTATCAGAAAATAAACTGATAATATTTGCTTTCAGATTTTTAGTTTTAAAATTTCTCTGACATGGTGAAATTACAAAAGACTTCATTGATATGAAAGGTATGTTTTTGAGAGGATGGAATGCATAAGTGTTTTTCCTAGCTTTAGCTCTATGTATCTGGACTCTGGTTACCAGCTGACTAGCTCTTTACTGCAGCCCTTCTTCAGTGCTTACCGATCCCTTATAAATATAGTAGAAGGTGTGCTCCACTCTCTGCCCCAAAGGTCTTACAATTTAAATTGGCAGTTCAGAAGAAATATCTCCCTATTTCAGGAACTGGAGCACGGCAAGATCGGTGATTTGCTCAAGGTGACATGGAAAGTATGAAAAAGGCAGAACCAGCTTGTTCCACTGTATGGATGATATCCATCCTCTAAGTTACCCCTCATTTTGGGAGCCCTCCACAATTTCTGAGCTGGCTCACTTTACTGCCCCAATGGCTTGAGCTGAGGAGATGGCCAGTGGCTGGGGATGGGAGAGTGGCCAGCCAGCTCTGCTGCAGCTGTCACTGCTCTTTGCTGACAGTTGCTGTAATCCATGGTGCCTGCTTTTATGGTGCTAATTAATCTCTTTTAATTAATGAAATCCTTCTACCTCATGTTACTCCCCTTCCTTTCCTATTTGCCTCTCTTCACCTTCCAGCTGAAACCTCCAGTCTTCCTTGAGCAGAGGCTGATAAAATCTCCAGCCTTTAAATGTGTCTGTGTACTCATCTGTGGCAGTGCTGGTGTCTCCATCTGCTTTTCTCCTTTGGTGCGGTAGTAGTTTAATCTACATGGACTGTTATCTTTGAAGCACACTTGATTTCTCAAAAGAAAAACAGCTAAGCATTTTAACATCCGCTGCTTTCCTTCATAGGCTGCTACATGTCATTGCTGTTTAATCATGGCCTGAATTTGCAAACACTGTATATGTAATGGTACTCCTCCAAATAGACTTATGGGCTTGATTGGGACAATACATTCAGAGAATATTGCTTGCCAGAGTCTTTGCATTCCAGGGCTGTTTATCGTCTTTAATTCCATGCCTTAATTCCTACCCATTACCTTTTCTCTCTTCTAGTCGGAGCACAGAGCCTAGTCCCTGTCCTCGTGCTTTGAAGCTTGTCATTCCATGATTGGTAAATCGAGGAGCCAAAATGAGGCATGGGAACTGCAGGACTGGTTGTACCCAGCCTGTCCCTCTCCATTTCAAGTTATCACTTCTGGTATTCCTGAAAGAGCAAGGATCAGAGCCCTGCTGTATAAGCAATGCACAACACACAACAAGAATATGGCCCTGGTCCTGAAGGACAAAGAGCTCATTTCTAGACTCGCAGACACGTGTCACTCCTTAGCTGAAAAGTGATAGAAAATTCTAGGGAGCAGAGCCATCAGCATGACAAGGGAGAGTTTCCATACTTTAGCACACTCAATTGCTAATCATAGCGTATTTTTCCCTTTGCAAACCATGCCAGATAGGTTATCATCTTTGTTATTTTTTTTAAAGTGGTTTCTTTCCCCTCTCTCACTATATAAGTTTACAGTGCTTTTCCTCCAGCTCTAGTGGCTGATTTACATACCAAAGGTGATCAGCTGTGGGAAGAACAGTCTAGCGGATCAAATACTAAGTGACATTAAGTGGCATCGAAATGACATTACTTCGATTCTCTGCTGGGCTATGAGTTGCTGTGTGACCATGCACACAGTAATTAATTCCTATACCTCATCTTCCCAGCTGTAAAATGGGCAGGGTTCTGAGTTCTTGAGAAGTCCCATGTTAGTCTGAGGCCAAAGTGAGCAATGCCTGCTCAAAGCTGAGAAATTGGTGGCTTCCTTGGAAAGCTGTTAGCAAGGCAGTTACTGTGAGTGTGAAGAATTGTGTTGTGTCTTGTTTGTATGACAGAGCCATGCTTTTACATGACACAAGAACAGCATACAGAACCTTTAGTTATATTAATTTCTGCTTTTTTTTCTCTTCACCCCATTCCTTTGGGTTAGAACATGCACACAGTCCAGTAGAATGTAGAACTGCAGACTGGCTTCTTAGTGTAGCAAAGGTCTAGGCATACAAATCACTGTAGGGAGACACATCAACATCAGAAAAGCATTCATGGCTCATATAGTAGTTTGTAGTTTAGTCAGAGAGAGAGAAAAGCATATTTTAAAGAGTGATCACAGGAAAATGACTGGTAAAAAAAAAAAGCTTTGTCTAGCTGAATGCATCTACTCACACTTGCTCTGATTCTCATTTTTCTTTTGATTGTGTAAATCCAGACTTGGTCTATTAAAGTCAACACGAATAATTTCATTTTCATTGTATGTTCTCCATGCACTTAGACAAAATCATGTCATTGGTATAGCATCAAGCCACTGTTAACCAGATGCTGTAAATGTTCTATGAAAGTCATATAGCTTGTAAAGGACCAGATTCTTTTCATGGTTATGCTGATGTAAATCACTGATGGTCCTGTTCAAGTCAGGGTGAACCCTGATGGGCTGAATAAAGCCTGACTCAAGATAAAGAATCACCTGAAAAGGAAGAGAGCAACAGGGAGACCACAGAGGCTTAATAAAAGTTCTTGTCAGCTTCTGTGATGGCTGCATACAAACATGTACCCTAATTTTGTGTCTGTCACAACCCAGAAATAGACCTAAAATGTCCCTTGCCAGAGACCTTTGCCTCTGGATCGGAGGTAATTTCAGCCAAGCAGTGATGTGGCTGTATTGAACTTTTATCCCTAAAGGGCAATCTCATCCATCCTTGAAAGGAGACCTCTGGAGCAGCGTAGGCTCTCATGCCTCACCATGCTTCTCAAGTGGTAAATGAGTATCACACACTGAGAGAGAGACTGTGGGGGCTGAGAGAACTGTGAGGTCTTCATTGACACTAAGCAGGTCACTGGGCTGTCAATATAATGAAAGCTGGGAGACCTGCTGGCCCAGGATCAGGTGTAAAGGAGAAGTGGCAGGAGGTGAGAAGTGCCAAGCATACTGCTTTGCAGCTGGTTCTGGAAACAGTTTGTGCCTGTGTCTGTCTGCACTCACATCAAAGCCTCCCTGAATTATTCAGGTGCTCTTTGAAAACTCTCTTCATACAGAAACTGAAGGCAACTTAGCCTTTATATGCTGGAAAACAAGCACTCATTATAAGCTTCAGGGCCGAACCAAGGTTCGTTTGCTTGCAAAATGACACTGGCTCCTGCCACCTTTATGGTAGGAGCTCTCTCTTCTTGTTAGACTGGATTCTCACGTGTAGGCCTTGAATGTCTGTCTTCAGCCCTTATGGGTACTTTGCATCTAATAGGGCCTATCCTTGCAGTCCTGTGCTGATGCATTGATACTGCCTTCCTCATCCTCTTGGGCAAGTGGATGTAGGTGCACTTAGGAACTGGAAGACCCCTCTGGATGGTGTTGAGTGGTTCCAGCTGTATTGATGGGAAGAACATTTGGTTCAGCCTAAAAGAATGCAATAAGATAGTGCAAACATGAGACTTCCAGGAAGGCGAGGGCAGTGTGTGCTCTTCTGTGCTGCAACCACCGTTGAAGTGACAAGCACAGCACTGACCCCCATACTCTGAGAGCAGCAGCACATGACAGCTTAAAAGAAAAAAAATGACCTGAGAAGGCAAAGTGATGCAGAGTCAGAACTCTCTGCTGTCCCTCATGCTACCAAGATCTTTCTTTTCTGAGGAGCGAGTCCAGCAATCCCTGTGTTAGGAAGAACCATTTTGATATCATGGGCAGATGCAGCTGTCCTACAAGGAGACTCTACGTACAGTCTTCATACCACTTTCTGCATATTAAGCCTTCTGCATATCCAGGGCTGGGATTACTCAATCCGTTATCAACTGTGATGTCTTTGTAATATTTTAGTTATGGGTTTTCTTTTAAATGTCAGAGCCAGGAGATAAATTATTACATTAAAATATTACCTTCATTTACTAGCTTTGTGACTGAGAAGGTGAGAGGACTGAAAAGGAGGAAACCTTCAATCATCCCCAAGATTTTTTGCTTCCAAGATTTTAGGACTCTCATCTGATTTGTTTAAAACTTGCAGCTAGCAAATCTTCTTACTAGAAAGTTCATCTGCTGAATCCCACTTCTCATGATCTGCTGTTGATGAAGTTAATAGCATACAGATTTAAAGAGGCAGGCTGTTCTCCAAGAAAAGGTACTGGCAACTGTCCACATTGATCTCCTAGAATCACATGACATTTTTCCTGCTTCTGAGTACTAGTTATGTTGCCAGTCGTGTGTCCTCGATGTGCGTAACTGTGGGTGATGGTGGTCTGTACCCACTGAAATCCATCAGACCCCTCCTCATAATCATTATCGGCTGCATCACAGAATAACTCCCCCAAAACCAATGAAGTGATTTGACAGTTTCACACTGGGAACTGATGACCTGTTGCATTCTAGCTTAGGTAGGTAAGTTGCCGCGTACTGTCAGGAGATGATGCTTTGAGAAAAACACGTACTTCAAAGCAGAAGCGATTATAGGGAATGATGTCCACAGCAGTGCTGCAGTGCAGGTACATGCTACCTGAGTTCTTCAGCCTGCAGAGTAATCTCTTTGAAGGACAAAGCATGGAACAAACCTGTTAGAGCAAAATAAAAGGTTCTTCTGTAATGGGAATGTCTCTTGGGGTAAAGCAAACAGGAGACCAGAATATCCTTTCATTCCACAGAGTGGATTTTATCTTTGCTGCCTATCCTTTTAGACAATAGAGGTGATCAGCCTTTCCCTAAGAAAGCCTGTCCCAAGATAAAAATAAATTTTCTGACCTGACTATTTTTAGATCCTCAACTATCAAAACTGTTTCATATCTGATTTCTCCTGTCATGTCTGCTCTGTGAAAGTGTAGTTTATTTCTGACACCAAGTGGGAACATTTAAAAGCATCTATTTTTCTGTTGTTTTGATTATTTATAGTATCACTACACTATCTGAGTGATCTCAGCATTACTTGTGGTTTATAGGAATTCATGGTTCCTGTTAGATGTTACAATCTAGTGAAAATTATGTTAATTGAATGTTCCATTCTGGATAGTAGCTGTAACTTCAGAGAGTTAGCTTGTAATATGATCCCCATTCTGAATATCTGAAATATGAGGTTTTTAAAGGGCAGTGAATGACAGTTGCATACCTTGGTTTCACTTTTTAATTTATTGTTTTCCCCATCGCTTTTCAGATGAAGCACAGAATGAAATGTACAGAACTAGTGGGGACCTCTGGGGTTACTGCTGGGTTTTTTTCCATGAGAAAATGAATGTTTTTTTGGGGCTGATGCTATATTGTAAAGATTACAAAAAGTGAAGGAAGTGGTTACTGTTTCTGCATGCATACTAATACTCACACTGCAAGCAGTTACCTAGGAGTCAGTGGTAAAGATTACTGTAGACCGTACATCCTGCAGATGAGCTAAAATCATCTTTGTTCATGTACATTACTCATTAGCTCAAATAAAAGATTCTGTTTCTCTTCTTACGTGAAACTAAGGAACAGAAACATTTTTCATCTAAATTTATCCATGAAATATTGGTTGCTAGCAAGAAATGAATGCTAAAACATACATTTAAAACCTGATTGAGAAACACTGCCACAGATGATCTTGGAAGGGATTTGTAAGGATCCTGTATGACTTAAATAGTCCTTTATCAACTAAGTTTCCTGATCAGGTTGTATCTTCCACAATACACTAAGATTTATCCATTACTGGCTAAGTACTGAGAAAGTGGAGCCAATAAATAAAGATATAGATAAATACATAAATGCAGAGTGTCATTGGATCAGACATTTACTTCCTGGCTTCTGTTGTTCAAGATACACTCTTTAGAGATACAGTTGGGCCTTGAGGACAGAATAGATATCTCTCCCTGGCTTATGTAAAACATCATTCTTTTAAGGAAACTAACACAGTCTGTCAGCTGGCCTGTGGTGCTATAAGGTGGTTGTGCTGTTGTGATCTTGCCTCTGGGGTAGGGATTGGTGCAAGGGGAGCAGTCTGGGATATCCCTTCAAGGTATCCTCCAAGCTTTGGAAGGATCTGACTGACAGCTTCAAATCAGGAGGATTCATCTTATAGTTTATGTCATTAAACTAAATCTAACGTGCCATCTGATGTGTTTGGAATGTCTGTCTGAACTGCTAGGTCTGTTCTCCCCTCTCTGTACCGTGATAGGCTGGACAAAGGTTTCTTGCCTCTTTAGAGCACACCGTGGTTGGGGTAGGAGAGGTAAAGGCAACAGCTTTTTGCCAAGATAGAACTGCAATGATTCACCAACTCAGACTTCTGCTGTAGCTCCTGTGTCCCTATTGTTCTTACAAATGTGGAGGGACAGGTGTGTATTTAGAGAGACATCAGCAGAAGAAATGCACTTAAGCCTCATGGTTGAACACTACCAAAGGCTGGGGAAGTCCTGATCAGGAATCAAATACTGTGAAATCTAACTCTATGTCTCCAGGCATCAGAATAAATAACGTGTAAACTAGAAGAGTTCTGATATTGCACACCATGATCATGAGCGGAGGAAGAGCTGTTTCTTCGTCACTAAGCCACTTGAATCAGTAGGGTTGCAAGTGGGAGGCCTAAACTCTGCAGTGCCAGTGCAATATGACCACTCCCAGGATTTCTTTGGCCTTTTGTATGGAGAATGAAATTTTGGTTCTACTGACTCAACTGGAAAATATGTGTTATATTTGATTAAACCAGAATGTATCCCACTGTTTGCCAGTCAGTCAAGAGAATGTGGAAAGCGGCCCATATGTCATTTGTAAATCTCTGCTATATGGCAGAGACATATTTATGTCTCTTGTTTAAAGGTGGAGATATACCTCAGGGCCCAGCTTGGTGTTTTCTGTTGAGGGAAGTGAGTGTTTTCAAATCTTAAAGCTACAGCAGATGAGAGGGGAATGGGGTAGAGGAACACTGGGGTGGGTGGCTTAGGGAGGCTATGTAACCTTCGCTGTTGATCTTAAAAACAGGCTAGACAAAAGGGTTTAGAAGTACTTTGATGATGGTTGATCCTGCCTTGGCAGGATCTTGACAGTCTCCTAAGGTCAACTCCAGACTTATTTTCTGTGATTCTGTAAAAAGGTAGAATTGTTATTATTATTTCTGCTAGTACCATTCAAGAAGCTCTTCTCAGAGATCAGAATCTGGCATTGTGAGGTGTTGTACTCGCATGCTAGAGAAAGATGGTCCTGCCCTTAGATTACTTGCAAGTATGAGTCAAGAAGCAATGGCTAGTATGGGCAGCTGAGGATATACGGTAAGGAGCAATGAGATGCTATTGATCAGCAGGATAGGCAGTACTCATAATATATCAGCAGCCTAACTGCTGTCAGATTTTTGCAGGCATCATGGCTAAGGAGAATTTTAAGGAGGATAATGAGGAAGCTTTGCAAATGAAATCTCCAGGCTCCCACCACCTCTGCTTCAGCGCTGGGCAGGAGCAGGATAATGGTTTCCTTCCCACTTCTGACTGTTCCTGTGTCCCTGTGCGCTGCTGCCCACTCTCACTGAGGGCACAGGTGTTGCTCTTGCGGACTTGCTTCTAGGCTGTATTGTGGCAGGATGGCAGGAGACAGAGACAGGATAAGGCCTGGTCCTCTATCCCACATGCTGTGGGATCTCTTCCAGTGACAAGAAGTAAAGTTGATGAGTCTGTATTGAGACAGTGAAGTGACCCCCGTGCTGCTCCACATAATTAATAAATAAAGCACTGGGGGAGTTTTTGCCATGCTGGCTGCTATGACAGGGCTGTCTACGGTGCACTTAAGCATTAAATGACCAATTTCTGTCAGACTAACTTCCCAAGCCTCTCTCTCTCTCTCTCTCTCTCTCTCTTTTTTTTTTCTCTCTCTCTCTCTCAAAGCTAGCTTCCTCGCTCCCTGCACTTGGAGTTTTTCAGCAACTGATGGCTCCTGGTTCATTTCTGTGGAATTAATTGGTCCCTGAATGAATTCTGTTGACAGGGCAATTTATCATGTGTTTGGGTTGACAGTGTTGGATACCGATAAAGGGGGGGAGTGGTGTGTGAGTGGGATGAGGGGAGATGGACAGGATGGGGGTGGGTGGGAGGATGAAGAAGAGGAGGAGTAGAAGAAAGGGGAGGTGGAGGAGGACATTGTTTAAAAAAATAAAATGAAAGAGAGAGGAAAATTTCTGTTCCTCTTTGACTCCCTCCAGTCCAACTCAGCGTGATAGATAATGCACAAGAGAAGAAGAAGGGGGGAGGAAAGGAGTGCCACTTGTCTCATGATGAGAGTCAGGATCCTGCTTTTCCCAGTTTGCACCATGTCTTGTAGGGGGTGGAGGAGAGGAAAGAAAAGAAATCCAAACAGTAAAAGCTAGTAGTTGCTGTGTGGTGTCTTTGGGGCTCAGCCAGAAGCCTCCATGCCCACATCACTACTTCTTCCTCATACTAAAGTGAGTGGGAAACTAGGGACAAATCTGGTTAACCCTCAAAATGCTGATACATGCTGAAGTACTGTTTCAGTAGGTACTGAGTGGTGTCCAATACCTCACAATGTGTTGTTATCTGCCATTAAGCCTACCAGTCAGAAACATCCAAGAAAGAATCGCATCTTGCAAAACAACATTAGTGATTTGGGTTCCCAGTTTCCCCTCTGGATGGGTCAGAAAAGGGTGTCTGGTCCTATATGTGCCTTTGACAATCTCTGGTTACATCATTTCACATTGTCCAATATAGGAACAATGAGACACTTCCCTATATAGTTAAAAATATATTGCAATTACACTGTCATTATAATGTCATGACTCTGGCTTATGGATTCAGTTTGTAGACAGCACAATCCAGATGATCATTTTAGTCCTGCTGGCTTCACGGCTTCTGAATGCAGAAGTGTGGGCATATGTGCACATGTATGCATGTGCTGTGATACAGATAATATTAAAACCAAACCAAACCAGGAATAAATTCAATTTGGATGAAACAAAAGTTTTTTAATAAAGGAATCTTTGAGTGACCTAAAAAGGTGTACTAAAGACTTGGTCAGAGGGAGATATGTTTGTGAAATGTTGATTGCATGCATGTGCAGAGGATAAGCTCCCATTAGTGTCATCTTCACCTTTGCCTCCTGCCCCAGCCTTCCCTACACTGTGAGTGTGATGTTCCAAAATACTCAATGCTGAGATCAGTGGAAGAGTTGCCAGTAGCTTTCCTGCTGATCTCTCTGGGAGCAGCATTAGGTCAGAGCTCAACATTTCTGAAACTGCCAGTCCAGAGCCTTTAGCTGTAGGCTAGTAGGACCTGCCTTTTTTTTCCTAAAGCAACATGGCTCAGTTTACCAGTAGTCAGTTATCAACTTTGTTTTGGAACCAAAGTTTTCATCAATCCAGCTTACAAAATGAGTGCCCATATCATAAACAGCCCAGAAACAGAACTGAATTGGAGTGGAAAACCCATTGAATAAGTCTCAGGTGGGGCTTGGTAAAATGCAAGTGGTGTGGTGGTACATATTTTTTCTCTTATTTTTTTCTGTCAGGTATAATGCAAATGCAAAAAAATCCTCCTTGATGCTCAGTTGCACCATTTTTACCAGATGAGACTGACTTTTTGTTTATGGATGTCTTTACATTGTTGTTTATACTCTCAGTCCGGTCAATCCTCTAGCCTGCATCCTGTCTGAGAACAACTGAGCATCAGGTCTTCTAGAATGCTGAAAAGGAGGAGGTGGGGTGAGGAGATGTAGAGAGCAGGAGGCTGGCATAGTCAAACTGCAGAGGATTTAAGAGAGGCTTTTTGCAGGGCTCCTGAGTTTCTTGCTAATTATAAAGTTACTGCACTAAGAGCAAGTGTTCAGGGAAAGACAGCCATGCAAAGGCATATTGGGTAGAGGGAAGATTTATTTTCAAATACTTATTTTCCTTCTCTTGGTATGATCACTTCAAGGAAATGGTGCAGGCAGCTCTTTCTCAAGGTTTTTGTAACAGGTTTCTATTGTAGTTACTCAAGTAAATAAAGCTGACATTCGTCTGTAGTGCAGGGTATCAAACCCAGAAATACTCTCATTAAAGGTGAGTCAATCCAAAATAACAGTTGTAACTTGACATAGCGGGCTTAAGGAGGAAACACATAAGTGCAGATTTTTTTTATGTGGGATTCTAAAGCATAAGTCTTTTGGAGTGAGGACATACCCTTTGTTGAAGTATAAGACAACAAAAAAAATCTATGGGGACTAACACATAGGAATTGACAGTAGTGGCAATAATAACTGAGCAGTGATTTTTCTGCACAGAAGTCATGCAAACTGACAGAGCTTAATCAGATAACTTGGGAGATGTATGTGGTGCTTGGAAAGGACCAGTCCGAAAGGCAGCATCTGTGAAGGGATAATCTGATTGGTTACAATCCCACAGAACAGAAAACATTGTTAATTGCTAATGGGAGGGCACTTGTATAGGAGTTGAGCATCTTTTTATAAAATGTCCTCCACACAGAGATATGAAGCCTAAATGCATGTTATTTATAAAGGTGGGTTTTTTTCTCATTAAAAACAAGTTTAGTAGTGCATATTTCTATACATATGAACCAAAATGAAGAACACACAGTTTGGTAGCAAAGGCTCTGCAGCATAGTATACAAAGATCTGACAACCTCCAGCAGCTGTAAGTTGATAGGAGGTAGATTCAACCAGAAATAATGTGCGTATTTCCAACAGTGCAGGTAATCACCTGTCAAAATATTTTAGCTAGGGTTCACTGTATTTTCCAGCGCTCAAACCTTTATACTTGGTAGCAAATATTCCTCAGAAACAGATTCCCCTAGCTCAACCCCAGCTATTGGACCCACAGCAGGAATTAATTCAAAGCAGCCCTATGGGTATCTCATATCAGAGGCCAAACAAGATGATCACAGTGCACAAGGAGTCTCCTTTGGGGCAGCTGTGGCAATGAGCTTGAAAACAGCTATCTTAAAAGTCTGCCTGATTCCAGTTTCACTTACACACTGTTTACATAAGTGTAACTCTTTTGACTTTGGACTTCTGTGGTTGAAAAGGCAATGATTCAAAGCAGAAGTCTGCATAAAATAGTGGAAATAATGCGGACCAAAATAAGCTCCAAGCAGGTTGCAAGTAGAAAATTGTACTTAAAAATTCTTCAATTTACAGCTCCTAAAGCAGTGGCTATGATTCAAAATGTGGGCCAGAGTTGCAGGCTGAGTTTCCTCACTTTTAATGCTAATCTGTGGATTTAGGAGTACAGGATTTGTAAGACTGAGTCAGGCTTGTGTTTTATCTGGTCTACTATCTCTAGCAGTACTCTCAACATATTCTTAAAAGGAATGCGGAAGAACTGTGCAATAGGAAGTATCTGCAGTTTGTTAGGAGCTCAAGTAACCTATAGGTTGGCTTAACTCTAGAAATGTTCATATCTTTCCAGAATGTTTTTTCAATGCTCATAACACTGATTTTTGGGATTTGGTTTGATTTTGGGTTTTTTTATCTATAAAACTGCCCAGTCTTTTCTGGAATCTTGGTAACTTCTTGTCATTATGAATACAGTTGATCAAAAAACAAACCGTTGGGAAAAAAAAATAATTAGCTTTGAATTTTCTACTTTTTAATCTAATAAAGTTTCATCTTTTTCTTGTGACCTGCAGGGTCTGGTTCTGCAAAGGAAGCCTCTGGCTTGTCTTTTGGGGAGTGTTCAGGAAGCATTTTGATGAATTCCAATTAAGAGTCTTCCTGACACCAGGGGATGCAGAGGTCAAAGAATGCCCTGAGCAGCACAGCAACAGACCACATGGAGCACAGATAAAGGTAAGAAATGCACAATTGTAAAGCAGACCAGAAAATTCCTGAAGAAATGGAAATGATTTGAATTTGGAAGGAACTTTGAATGACTGGTTCAGCTAAGATTTCTGCCTGGAGCCCAGAAGAACTTGATAAATATTCTTGTATGCTTGGTGGAAAACATAACTGTGATAATAATGATTTGTCTCGTTATGTAGTGATTAATCTGGAATGGAAGTTCACAGAAAGTTGTACACAGTCTGGTAAAAACCAAGAGCTTTTTGTAGTCAGGGGTGATGACCTTGGACAGAAAGGTAAAATATCATTGCTCGAGGACAATAACTAATTGCATAAACAAGTTTGTTGCTTTCAGTGTTGTGTATTTTCAAATACTGGAGTCATGCTGGAATTCACAGCAGAAACTACTATGAGTAGTAGTCTATTACTTTGGCAACTTAAAGTGTAGCGTGAAGGAGCTCTCTAGCACCGTGTTCATTCCAGGGACATGATATCCTCCATGGCAGAGGTAGTGTCATGTTCACAAAAAGGCAATGACTAGTGCTTTTGTTTTCAGAGTGTTTCATACAATCATAGGATAGTAGAATGGTTTGGATTGGAAAGGACTTTAAAGATCATCCAGTTCCAACCTCCCTGCCTTAGGCAGGGACACCTCCCACTAAGCCAGGCTGCTCAAGGCCCCATCCAACCTGGCCTTGAACACTTCCAGGGATGGGGCAGCCACAACTTCCCTGGGCAACACGTTCCAGTGTCTCACCATTCTCATCGTGAAGGATTTCTTCCTAATGTCTAATCTAAATCTTCCCACCTCCAATTTAAAGCCATTCCCCCTTGTCCTATCATTACATGCCCTTGTAAAAAGTCCCTCCCCAGCTTTCTTGTAGTTCCTTCAGGTACTGGAAGGTCACTATAAGGTCTCCCCGGAGCCTTCTCTTCTCCAGGCTGACCAACCCCAACTCTCTTAGTCTGTCCTCGTAGCAGAGGTGCTCCAGCCCTTTGATCTTCTTTGTAGACCTCCTCTGGACCCATTCCAACAGTTTCATATCTTTCTCATGTTGAGGTTTCCAGAACTGGACACAATACTCCAGACGGGGTTTCACGAGAGTGGAGTAAAGCGGGAGAATCACCTCCCTCGACCTGCTGGCCCCTCTTCTTTTGATGCAGCCCAGGATACGGTTGGCCTTTTGGGCTGCAAGTGTTCATTGCTGGGTCACGTTGAACTTCTCATCAATGAGCATGCCCAACTCCTTCTCCTCAGGGCTGTGCTCAATCACATCATCCCCTATCCTGTATTGAAACCACGGATTGCCCTGACACAGGTGTAGGACTGTGCACTTGGCCTTGTTGAACCTCATAAGGTTCTCACAGGCCTACTTCTCCAGCTTGTCCAGGTTCCTCTGGATGACATCCCATCCTTCTGGTGTGGCAACTGCACTACTCAGCTTGGTGTCACCTGCAAACTTGCTGAGGGTGCACTCAATCTCACTGTCTGTATCATCCATGAAAATATTAAACAGCACTGGTCCCAGAATGGACCCCTGAGGGACACCACTTGTTACCATCTGGACATTGAGCCGTTGTCCACTACTCTCTGAATGTGACCATCCAACCAATTCATTTATCCACTGAACAGTCCACCCATAAAATCCATATCTCTCCAATTTAGAGAGGAGGATGTTATAGGAGACGATGTCAAAGGCTTTACAGAGGTCCAGAGCGGTTGTTAGTGAAGACTGAAGCAAAAAATTCTTAAGTACTCTTCTCCTTGTCTGTTGATACGAGGTCACCATTTTCATTTTTCAGTCAGTGTGCTTTCTCTAACCTTCCTTTTCTGGTTGATGCACCTGTACAAGCCCCTCTTTTTAGTCTTTGCTTCCCTTGCCAAGTTCAGCTCTAGCTGTGCCTTGGTCTTTCTGACCCCATCTCTACACAACCGGGCAGCATCCCTGTACTCTTCCCAGGTTTCCTGTCCCTGCTTGCACTGCCTGTGCACTTTCCCTCTTGCTCTTCAGTTTTACCAGCAGGTCTTAACTCAGCCCTGTTGGTCTCTTCCCTTCCCTGCCTGATTTCCCATATCTGTGCACTGAGCTCTCTTGCGCTCTATGGAAAACATCCCTAAATATTTGCCAGCTCTGTTCTGCTCCCTTGTCCCCGAGGACCATTTCCCAGGGGGACCTATTGACTAACTCCTTGGAGAGCTGGAAGTTTGCTTTCCTAAAATTTAGGGTCCTGACTATACCCCTTGCCTGTCCCATATCCCTCAGGACTTTGAACTGCACCAATACGTGATCACTGCAGCCCAGACTGCCTCCATTCTGAATTTCCATTTGTCCTCTTAATGACCTTTTTCTTCTCTTTTTGGTGTCTTCAGTCTTAGCTGTATCATAGGCTAGTTGTTCAGCATTTGAATAAGAGATGGCTGAGAAAAACTTAATTAGGGAGGGAAAAATGTAATACAATGGGGATAGGTGCAGAAACAATAGTTGTTATTATTTTGGCACTGCTAACCAAAACTAGAATCTGGCTATTTTTTTCAAGGCTGATCAGTGTAGGAGCAAGCCATGTTAGACAGTCCACTGTTTAGTTTTGTGTGTCTAGGGAGAAACAGTGTCAGGGAAAATATTTTCCATCTTTGCTAAGCAAACCAGATGATCAGTGGCTTACAGATTCACCATGATCTTGTCACTTTGAAATTGGGCTGTTGGGACAAAGTGAAAGGACCTGCAATCACAGTACTTATGTCTGAGGAGAAGGAGTATAAGGAAGTTTGCAGCTTTATGATTTTTATGAGTATATATCTCCTCTGTTAGCAGCATGGGGAATTTCAAACTGAGAAGTATTTGTTTTGGCAAATTAAGGGCATGTGCATCCTTCTGTAGTTCTGGAGCATAAATCAAACTCAATGGTAAGATTTCATCCATCTTTTGAGGCTTTTGTTTGGCCATGTAACGTGGGCTCTGATGCTCAGTTATGGTGCACAGTTTTGTATTGCACAGAAAACCACACATGCAGTTCTGTGCGTATGTAACCAAAGAATCCCAGCTTGACTTCTCTGTATTCTGAGTTGCTGCACAAGGGAAGAAATGTATCAAAACTTTTGCTTTTCCTGTGTTAAAGCCCTTGTAGTTTAGAGATGACACAAATCTAGTACCTTTGCCAATGTATGATTCACTCAGAAGGAAGGGCTCCGAAAAGCTTTGCCTCCTTTCCTCCCAGTCACCTTAGAATGGAACACAAAAATGATGAAGCTTAGCCCTGTAATATAACATCATAAGCATCTGCCTTCCCCTGCCACATCCTCCACCGTGGGTCCCAAATATTCTGGTGACTCTCTCTCTTCTGAGAGAGTAGGTGGTGCCTGTACTCAGGTTCAGAGCAAATCATAAAGTTATTGATTTTTTGCTGTATAAGCCAAACAAAATACATATGAAGAGGTAAAACACATGAATAAACAAACAATAGGTCAAAATAAGCAATACATGCTCAAAGATAAAAATAGAAAGGCACACGGGACAATACTGATAGCAATAAAGGCTGTGCCAGGTTTCCAGAATCAAAGACTCTTCTGAGTTCCCTTTAGTTTTATTTTCACTCTCTCTCCCATCCTTTTGGTGGGAACTTCTCATGTGGCATCTTGACACAGAGTAGGATTTTCTGGGAATTCAGTAATGGCAGAGAAGTTGCTTCCAAGAAGAAATGTTCGACATCACCAGAATGTTTCCCAGGAATGGTACATTGTGAACTTCCCCCAAAAAATATTTTGCTGTTTACATTTTGTTTTGTTGTAGCTGTTTGAAACTGCTGGTTTGGGGCAGGAGCCCACTATGGTACCTGCTGTGGAAACACAAAGCAGTAAGAGAATTTCTGCTACAGACAGTAGTAACCTTAATCTAGTGAGTGTGGTCACCTGATAGAGACAGAAGGGGGAGCACAGTAAACCAGCTGGAATAATTTAAGTCCCTTCTAATGCATAGTGAAACTTAAAAAGAAGTTGGATCGCGAATATGTATCCTAGCTGGTAGAAGAATGGGGGAAGACTTTTCCTAATGAATTTAGAGAAGATTCTTTTCAAAGAATGGCAAGTTAAAAATAAAATCATTAATTAAAACTCAGGTCTGATGAGACAGAGAAAAAATGATGGATAAATTTTCAGGGTTTTTTTAGCAACTGTTGCAAACACTTTCAGAAAAGCTCAGTGTGTAATGTACAGCAGACTGTCTCAAAGACTTCTCAAAGTCTTCTTGTAAAAATACTAGATATTTACATGCCACGCTCACATTTGGAACCTTTTGAAGAGCTGGTCACAACTGTAGCAACCGAACCTTTTGGAATATTCTGACAAAGGTGAAATTGAATAACAAAAGATTATACAAAATGCTGGCTAATTTCTTATGGTTATTGGTGAGTAAATCCTCAAAGTAGGGTACTGGGATGGGAATTCATGGATGGAAATCTCACTCCAGTCCTGAGTGCATCTCCAACAAGCACGGATGCTCATTACCTGGAAAAGTGCTGGGTTGTCAGTGATTTGGGAAAATTATGGTGTCGGTTATATCCCTGAATATGGAGTACATTTCAGAGACCTGCTTTTGGGAATCTTGGCCAAGCGTCTCCCTGTATGAATAGCGTTTTTTGGCATTATCTGGGCTATCAGTGTGCTTCTGGGAGCTCTTTTAGCACTTTCTTTCCACTATGTAATATGCTATAGTTTCTCTTCTATTTTGTGACAACATTTCCTAACTCATTTACCCTGAGGATGAGGATGATGGCTCCCACAGCCTAGAATCCTTCCCTAGGCTGCACCATCCTCAGAAAAAGATAAAAACATCCTCCATTAAGAAGAAGAGGAGGGTGATTGTTGCAGGGGACTCCCTCCTAAAAGGAACGGAGGGACCCATTTGCAGACCGGACCCGCTCCACAGAGAGGTCTGCTGCTTACCAGGGGCATCAGTGAAGGAGGTAGCTAGAAAACTTCCTTCCCTGGTCCACGAGACAGACTACTATCCTCTCATTGTAGTCCAAACTGGTAATGATGATCTAGTAAACAGAAAGACCAAAACCATCAAGAATGACTTCAGGGCCATTGGGAAAATGATGGAGGGCTCTGGGGCACAAATAGTATTCTTCTCCATCCCAAGACTAAATAGAGAGGAGCGGAAAGTCAGGAAGAAGAATTCAATTAATGCCTGGCTGTGAGCCTGGTGTGAGGAAAGGGGCTTTGACTTCTTTGATCATGGGGTTGCTCATGCACCCCCAGGCTTTCTTGCTAAGGATGGGACACGTGTGTCTCCTAGGGAGACTAAAGCCCTTGCTAAAAACCTAGCTAAGCTCATAAATCGAGCTTTGAACTAGATGTGAAGGGGGAGGGGGTTGAGCCCAGGCTAGATAGGAAGGAGCCTGGATGTGGGGTAATGGTGATTGGGAGAGGGTGTGCTGGAGAGGACCACCAGTACATCACCACACAGAAAGTGGAGGAGAACACACCTGAGGGTGCTAAGGGAGATACGGGCACTCTGGAGCTAGCTACTTCAGTTACCAGGCAATTGGGAATGAACTCTGTTCCCTCTAAGAGGGCTGAAGGACTCAGCAGCTCAGCTGAAGTGCATTTACACCAATGCATGCAGCATGGGGAATAAGAAGGAAGAGCTGGAAGCTGTTGTAGGGCAAGGAGCCTATGATGTTGTTGCCATCATGGAAACGTGGTGGGATGACTCATACAACTGGAGTGCAGCTATGGTGGGGTACAAACTCTTCAGGCGGGATAGGAAGGGTAGGAGAGGAGGCGGGGTAGCCCTCTTTGTAAGGGAGGACTTGGACACCGTTGAGATGGATTGTGGTGATGAGGAGATTGGGTGCCTGTGGGTTAAAATCAGAGGAGCCCCCAAGAAGGTAGATTTTGTGATGGGAGTCTGTTACAGACCACCCAGCCAAGGAGAAGCAGCTGATGAGCTATTCTATACACAGCTGGGGTTAATCTCTAGATCAATGCCTCTCATTCTTGTGGGAGACTTCAATCTTCCTGATGTCTGCTGGAAGTACAATAGAGCAGAAAGGAAGCAGTCTAGGAGGTTCCTGGAGCGCGTGGAAGACAACTTCCTTGCACAGCTGGTGAATGAACCAACAAGGGAAGGTGCCCTCCTGGACCTGCTCTTTGTGAACAGAGAAGGTCTTGTGGGGGATGTGGCAGTAGGTGGACGCGTAGGACAAAGCGATCATGAGATGATAGGGTTTTCTGTTCTAGGTGAAGAGGGTGGTTAGCAGGACAGTAGCATTAAATTTCCAGAGGGCAGACTTTGAACTCTTCAGAAGGCTGGTTGGCGAAGTCTCATGGGAGACAGTACTTAAGGGCAAGGGAGCCCATGAGGGCTGGGAGCTCTTCAAAAAGGAAATCCTAGCAGCTCAGGAGAAAGCCATCGCCATGTTCCGGAAAAAAAGCCGGCAGGGGAGAAAACCAGCTTGGTTGAACAGAGAGATCTTGAGTGATATCAAGAAGAAGAGAAACGTCTATGAGCTCTGGAAGAAGGGACAGGCTTCTTGGGTGGACTACAGGAGGGAAGTGAGATTGTGTAGAGAAAAAATCAGAAGGGCTAAGGCTCAACTAGAAATAAAAATTGGCAAAGTCTGTGAAAGATAACAAAAAATCCTTCTATAAATATATAAATAATAAAAGGAGGACTAGGGAGACCATACAGTCGCTATTGGACGCAGAAGGAACAACAGTGACAGGGGATGAGGAAAAGGCTGAGGTACTTAATGCCTTCTTTGCCTCAGTCTTTAATTGTAAAGAAAGTTGTTGCGTCTGTGTACAAACCCAGGAGCTAGAGGAGCAAAATGAGGCTCCCATGATCCAAGAGGAGGTGGTCAGAGCCTTGCTAGCCCGACTAGACACCCACAAGTCTATGGGGCCGGATGGGATTCACCCAAGGGTATTGAAGGAGCTGGCAGATGTGCTGGCCAAACCCCTTTCCATCATCTTCCAACAGTCCTGGAAGACTGGGGAAGTCCCACTGGACTGGAGGCTGGCTGATGTTGTGTCCATCTACAAGAAGGGTCGCAGGGAGGACCCAGGAAACTACAGGCCTGTCAGTCTGACCTCAGTGCCAGGGAAAGTCATGGAGCAGGTGATCTTGAGTGCTGTCATGAAGCACATGCAAGAGAACTGGGTGATCAGGCCCAGTCAACACGGGTTCACAAAAGGCAGGTCTTGCCAAACTAACCTGATCACCTTCTATGACAAAGTGACTCGGCTGCTGGATGAGGGAAAGGCTGTGGATGTGGTCTTCCTGGACTTCAGTAAAGCCTTTGACACAGTTTCTCACAGCATTCTGCTTCGGAAACTGTCAGCCTCTGGCCTGGACAGGCGCACACTCTCCTGGCTGGAAAACTGGTTGGATGGCCGGGCCCAGAGAGTGGTGGTAAATGGTGTGAAATCCAGCTGGAGGCCAGTGACAAGTGGGGTTCCCCAGGGCTCAGTGCTGGGTCCAGCCCTGTTCAATGTCTTTATCAATGACCTGGATGAAGGCATCGAGTGCACCCTTAGCAAGTTTGCGGACGACACTAAGCTGGGAGGAAGTGTTGATCTGCTGGAGGGTAGGGAGGCTCTGCAAAGGGATCTGAACAGGCTGGACCGCTGGGCAGAGTCCAATGGGATGAGGTTTAACAAGGCCAAGTGCCGGGTCCTACACTTGGGGCGCAATAACCCTATGCAGTGCTACAGACTGGGAGAAGTCTAGAAAGCTGCCTGGAGGAGAGGGACCTGGGGGTGTTGGTTGACAGCCGACTGAACATGAGCCAGCAGCGGCCCAGGTGGCCAAGAAGGCCAATGGCATCTTGGCTTGTATCAGAAACAGTGTGACCAGCAGGTCCAGGGAGGTTATTCTCCCACTGTACTCGGCACTGGTGAGACCGCTCCTCGAATCCTGTGTTCAGTTCTGGGCCCCTCACCACAAGAAGGATGTTGAGGCTCTGGAGTGAGTCCAGAGAAGAGCAACGAAGCTGGTGAAAGGGCTGGAGAACAGGTCTTACAAGGAACGGCTGTGAGAGCTGGGGTTGTTTAGCCTGGAGAAGGGGAGGCTGAGGGGAGACCTCATTGCTCTCTACAACTACCTGAAAGGAGGTTGTAGAGAGGAGGGTGATGGCCTCTCTTCCCAAGTGACGGGGGACAGGACAAGAGGAAATGGCCTCAAGCTCTGTCAGGGGAGATTTAGGCTGGACATTAGGAAAAAATTCTTCACAGAAAGGGTCATTGGGCACTGGAACAGGCTGCCCAGGGAGGTGGTTGAGCCACCTTCCCTGGAGGTGTTTAAGGCATGGGTGGATGAGGTGCTAAGGGGCATGGTTTAGTGTTTGATAGGAATGGTTGGACTCGATGATCCGGTGGGTCTCTTCCAACCTGGTTATTCTATGATTCTATGATTCATTTGCTTAGACATTCCTTATATCCTGTGTATGTATGCCCCTGCCAGAAACAGATGCAGCAGGTAGAAAACCTGTGTTGAAGATTAATTATCTTTTATTTACTTTCTCATGAATCTGGCAAACCTTTTAAAGTATGTCAGTGAGGTGGGTCTGAGCAAATAAATACCTCCTGTCTTTTCCTAGAATGTGATTGCTTCCCATTATCCTTCTGCTAGGGCAAATTGATGGTGGACCCCTTTGCTTTTATTCATACCTGCATAAAGGGCAGGAGGATCCAGCATGCTAGCAAGTTTGGTGAGATTTTTGTGTCATTGCCTTTCTGCCAGTGATCAGGTGAGCAGCATTGAATGACTTGCTCCATGTCTTTATTTTGTCTAACGATAACTAAGTTGGTCAGGATAGGAACAATGTCTTGTTTTGTACAGCGCACAATGCACAGAGTCGTCTCAGTCTCTCTAGTTGATGTTGTAATACAGTTCATAATCACAATATGTAGGATCTGTAATGTTTCTCTTCATGACTGTAGCCTGTGGCTGTACTGCTTTGTGTACTCATTCAGCACCCTTTAAGCTGCAGGCTATAAGGATCAGTCTTTTCAAGACCCCAAACAATGATGTACAGACTGTATTTTGACCTTATACGTATAGTGCAGCAAATGTATGTGAATGCAAGCTAGCATCACCTGGTCAGTGTTTCACCAGATTAACCTCTCATGAAAACTGCTACTTTGTATGCCCAGTTAGGCAAGTCTCAAACACTCAGTACGCAAGAATTGCTTTCCTCCACCTGCAAGAATGGCATGAGTTTAATTGTTATAAAGAGGGTTTTTGCTGTTTGTTTCTACGCTCTTTGTCTTGTCTTTTTGGGCCTGTAACTGAAACTGGGTG
The DNA here is from genome assembly GCF_032191515.1 of Phaenicophaeus curvirostris. Classification (NCBI taxonomy): domain Eukaryota; kingdom Metazoa; phylum Chordata; class Aves; order Cuculiformes; family Cuculidae; genus Phaenicophaeus; species Phaenicophaeus curvirostris. The sequence continues at coordinate 18,972,469 of NC_091400.1, read as the reverse complement.
CTACAACCAAATGAACTCAAATTGTTTTAGAAAGGCTGAACTTTTCACCTTTTATCATATATCCTGTAACTGAATCCAAAGCACAAAACTTGCATGAGACTTGTGAGGCAACTGTGAGAATGTTGTGTACTGTATTCTGGTTTTCATAGAATTGGCCAGCTACTGCACTGCCAAGACAATTACATTGATACCTGCAAACAAGGAAAATGACATATGATGGCAAATCTCTTCTGAGCAAAACAAAAGTAGAAAGAGAAAATACAGGTGCCTGAGATGAGGTTTGTGATGGGGTGCCTAAAAGGCAACATGAATCTTTCATCAAGCAGTAGTTCTGTGGAAGAACAAGCTTCTTGAATGGTTCAGTGGCAACCTAATACAAATATGCAAATATGAACAACTAGGCTAAATTATCTTTTCGAATGCAAACCTCCCAATTAATAAAAATTTGGTGCACAGAAAAGTTCAGGATTTTCCAGTGAAAACTGGATAAGTTGAAATGTCCCTTGACATTTGATCTCTCTGGGGATGATTCCTACAGGTATCATCAGCCCCTAAGTGCCACAGCTTCTCTCAGGCATTGTGGTGTGAGCTATTGCTCTTTGCTGGCATTTTTCGTCTTATTATATGCCTTTATAAAAAATACTTCCCTTGACATGCAAGGCCTCACTCATTCAGTCAGTCTGTGATCCTCTCCTTTCCCAGCAGAGAGACAGAAATACCCTCTCTGCTTCTCCTCAGTGGGTGGCCAGATAGACAGGGTGCACACAGCAGCTTTGGAAAGGAGTTTGGAATATGTCCTCTCTCTCCTCAGTAGTACCGTGGCTCAGTCCCCAGAGCCCCAGGGATGTAGCATGTCACATTTATCGCTCCTGCTACATCCTTTTAGCCACCAGAAAACCTGCATAGTTTAAGAAACCAAAGCTTTTCATTTAAGATGTGAAAAAACATGTCCAGAACAAAAGGTGATCCCAGTTCCTTGCCTCTCACCAAAGCCATGAGGAAAGAGCCAAGCTGCAAATTGTACTGAAAGTGAGGAGGGTAAGCTCCCCCTTCCTTCTTTCCCACCCCAGCCCCCAATAAGGCTTCATCTCTCCGTGGAGCCCCTCTGAGCACTATGCTGAGCCAGAGGAGTGACAGGTGCCTCCTGATATGCCTAAATGAGAAGAACCAATCGGAGGAGCCTGCCCAGCTTTTGTTGTCATCTGGCTTTGCTCACGAAAGATGAGTTTGATTGACAGATGCATCAAGGTTCACAGTTTATTGGTTTTTGCAAAAGAGCCAGATCTGCCAATTTAGACAGGGGAGTGACACAAAACTTTCCATCTAAATGGACTAATTTTACCACAGGGAATTCCCAGGCAGAGAGCGCCAAGGCAGGCGCAGTCCTGTTTTATTTTTTAACAAGGACTGAATGACAAATATAAACGACAGTTCTAGGCTGACGGAACATCAGCATTTGACACTTCACAGGGGAGCGGTGAAATAAACAATAGGCAGAGAAATTGAATTAGAATCAGATGAGAGTCAGCTAGAGAGGGAGAGGAGGGCCTGATTCTCTACCAAATCATTTATAAAAGAGCAAACTGAATACTAAGTAGGTATAACATGCTCACAACCTGGTTTATTAGCAAATTTAACCTACTAGCGTATTACACTTGTGTGATGTAAATGGTTTGCTGGACAAAGGTGGGTGGTAGGGAAGACCAGTGCACAGGGAGTGGGAGTGTATGAGGGGTTTCTGTTCATATGGTGTGAACCTCTTGTGATAGTCTTACCCTGTGTTACTAATAGACTCTACAAAGTTAAAGAGCAAAAAGTATGACAAGTTCATTTAATTTCTCTCCTGTTCCCCCTGGCACGTTCCCTGCAGAGTTCTGTCCAGTTTTCCTGTATTATGGCACTTGCTAAATTTTGAGTACACAGCTTTGCAGCCTTCACTCAATTCTTTTTCTGCTATTTTTTTTTCTCTGGGAGTTTTCAATGTAAAACAGGCAATCCATGACATTCAAGAAGAATGATTCTATACAGAGTCTGTCTGGGACTTCTGAAGGTGGACCATGACTGCTTGAGGTAAAAGGTTGTCTCAGCTGATAGGGTTAGCAAGCTATTATCCTATTTCTACTCAGCTTTAACAGGGGAATAGGATATATAAACTTTCCCTATGGGTTAGACAGCTAACTGTTTATTAGCTAGATATCATTGGGTAGAAATTTTGATTCCTGGGTTGTATGTCATGCTCTGAGATTTGAAGCCTGTCTAGAGAAGCGATTTTCAATCTTTTTCAATTAGCCAACAGTAAGAACAAGAAACAGTCAGTAGAGGAAGAGCTGCCAATATAATGCATCTAAGTCCTTAAGCTCACTTTCCCCAGTTACAATAAAAGCAGTTTCCTTAAAAATAAGCTAGAGATTTTAGAAACATAAGTTAGCAAGTACTGGTCTTGATATTAGAGAAAGGAGCATGAAAAGGGGCTTTGGATTGATTTGCTTGTTAATGATGATTTAGCTTTCATATATGAGTCTGAAGTGTATGTAGAAGCTGCCTGATTATCTAGGCACTATAACTAAGCATTGCTAGTGTATTAAGGAGGTGCCAAATACAGCTTTGTAGTAAAACTACATTCTGATGAAGGCTGACCTGGAGGAAAAATGCTTCCTGCTTCTTTAACAGAGGTACTCTATCTGTGTGAAGTTTCAGTGCTCAGTCTTACAATCTTTGGGTTTTCTGTGTAGATTTTGTTTGTCTTCTTTTCTTAAGTGTTTAATGGGGTCTGTTTGAAATTGGTCTCGGGCTGGGATTCATTATGTTTGTACTATTTCAGTGTTGGTGCATCTCTTTAAAACAGAATTATTTGTCTCTTTAATAGGCACAGGGGCAAAGCCAGTGTAATTCTGATGCAAGTAAGACATTTCGAAAGGAGACAGTTTAGAAGTGAAGCCATTTTTGTTATGTTTCAAAACAGAAAGTTTATCCTTCAGTAAAGACTAGTGTGTAGATCTAGGTGAAACCACAGCCATGCATTGCATTGTGTCAAGACAGTCTCTTACAGTTTTTTTCCTGGGGATTGAAGCCACGGGTAGTTTCAGTTTCAGCTGGTCAGAATTTACTTACAAACTCTGGTAGCAGAAAGTTAGGCAGCCAACTAGATGGACATTAGTTAGATGGATGTTGCTTCTGTCCTGAAACCTGGTGTGCCTGTCAGAGTAGTAAAGGGCACTGTGGAAAGCAGCAGAAAACTGTAAGGATAGAGAATGTCCTCTGAATGCCGTGGGGGAAGGGTGTCCTTGTCCATGGAGAAGGCAATTGTGCCTGAGCAGGGAGTGTGGGATGCAGTATGGTCTCTCCAATGTGTACAAGGGACATAAGAGGGCAAGGGGCAAAATCTACCTTCTTGGGGGCTCCTCTGATTTTAACCCACAGGCACCCAATCTCCTCATCACCACAATCCATCTCAACGGTGTCCAAGTCCTCCCTTACAAAGAGGGCTACCCCGCCTCCTCTCCTACCCTTCCTATCCCGCCTGAAGAGTTTGTACCCCACCATAGCTGCACTCCAGTTGTATGAGTCATCCCACCACGTTTCCATGATGGCAACAACATCATAGGCTCCTTGCCCTACAACAGCTTCCAGCTCTTCCTTCTTATTCCCCATGCTGCATGCATTGGTGTAAATGCACTTCAGCTGAGCTGCTGAGTCCTTCAGCCCTCTTAGAGGGAACAGAGTTCATTCCCAATTGCCTGGTAACTGAAGTAGCTAGCTCCAGAGTGCCCGTATCTCCCTTAGCACCCTCAGGTGTGTTCTCCTCCACTTTCTGTGTGGTGATGTACTGGTGGTCCTCTCCAGCACACCCTCTCCCAATCACCATTACCCCACATCCAGGCTCCTTCCTATCTAGCCTGGGCTCAACCCCCTCCCCCTTCACATCTAGTTCAAAGCTCGATTTATGAGCTTAGCTAGGTTTTTAGCAAGGGCTTTAGTCTCCCTAGGAGACACACGTGTCCCATCCTTAGCAAGAAAGCCTGGGGGTGCATGAGCAACCCCATGATCAAAGAAGCCAAAGCCCCTTTCCTCACACCAGGCTCACAGCCAGGCATTAATTGAATTCTTCTTCCTGACTTTCCGCTCCTCTCTATTTAGTCTTGGGATGGAGAAGAATACTATTTGTGCCCCAGAGCCCTCCATCATTTTCCCAATGGCCCTGAAGTCATTCTTGATGGTTTTGGTCTTTCTGTTTACTAGATCATCATTACCAGTTTGGACTACAATGAGAGGATAGTAGTCTGTCTCGTGGACCAGGGAAGGAAGTTTTCTAGCTACCTCCTTCACTGATGCCCCTGGTAAGCAGCAGACCTCTCTGTGGAGCGGGTCCGGTCTGCAAATGGGTCCCTCCGTTCCTTTTAGGAGGGAGTCCCCTGCAACAATCACCCTCCTCTTCTTCTTAATGGAGGATGTTTTTATCTTTTTCTGAGGATGGTGCGGCCTAGGGAAGGATTCTAGGCTGTGGGAGATAACTTCTAGGCTGTGGGAGATAAATAAACTATCCTGAGGATACTCCCACCTTTTCTTCTAAAGCAGACAAGAATTGATGTACAGACTGTTTACTATGCATATCTTCATTAACTGTTACTTGTTTAGTGAGCTAATCCTTCCCTTAATATTTTAATGTATTCTTCTTTGGATACAAGCATCACTGTGTAGATTTACTAGATGAAAGTTTTCAGGACCAATTTTTTCCTTTACATTGATGCTATGTTTGCTGTTCTTACATTTTTGCCATTCCATACGTCCTTATAGTTTTTCAGTACTGATTGTATGTCCAGTAAATTCATCCTCTAGCTTTATTAATACCTTCAGATATGTATTGTCTTTCCTTGCCTACACCTCATTAATGAATGTAGGTTGCCATCATCTCAGAATGTTCAAACTCTCCTTTATTTTCTTGTCAGAATAGTTATAAAGAGGATTTCTTTACTTAGTGTTGCATATTCTCTTACAATATAATTTTCCTCATTAGGAAACAGACTGTTGGGCTCTTCTTAGTTTTATCACACAATATTTTCACACTGAGAACTGTCACTGATTATGCAGGATTGTTAAAAAAAACGTAATACTAGCTGGAATGGTAGAAATAGTTCTTTCATGCATATATTTCTTCTTGCAAGATATATAAGTTCTTGGAAGTTGCAAAAGTTTTCCTATAGTTCAACTATTAGTTATGGACACTTAGGCAGGAATGTCAGGGTGCAGTTCTCTGAGCTGTATTAAATGCAGTACAAATGAGAGGATCGTGCTAGATTCTAGCTCTTCTGAGATTATTTTATCAGGGTAAATTTTGAAATTCCATTTCGTTTTTTCTAGTGTGTCTGTCTGTTGATTCTTAGCCTTTCACCCACCTCAGACAGCAAATTTACATTGGTAATTTCCCTTGATTTTAGTCAGTTTAATATGCAGGATCTCATCTATTAATCCACTCTTTTATTCTTATTACCTAAACGTTACATTGGAAGAGAAAGATAATTCTGATAAAAGATTTCATAATTTAGGAATCTAGTTTTGCTTTGATTTTGAGCACAAACCCTGCATCCTGGGCCTGTCTCTCTTGCAGGCGATGGACCCTGGAAATCCGGGATCTTTGTGAAGTAGTTGCCAGGCAGTTTTACTGCAGTGTTGTGGAAATTGAATTGCTTTTACAGACTGTTTGGATTTCAACAAATTGACTTTCACTTATGGAAAATGCCCTGTTGGAGGATTTTCAACCTATTCTGTTAATACTGCAAGGGAAAAATATAAATTGAAACAAAAGGAAATGTTTTAAATCTCTGTCAAGCAAAAGCTTCATGAAAGTGTTTGATTTCATGACAACTTCTGCATATGCTTTCCTTAAGATACATGCAAGCCAGCAGAAAATGTGGCCCACTAGCTTTCATGAGCTGTTGTCAAAATATTTTAAATTACTAAAAATTGTAGAAGCAAAATTGATTTAGGCTAGCCTGACTTCTTGCTACATTTTACTCCACCTCTATGACCTTAACTGCATTTGACTTCCTGGAGAACTAATGCTTGACCAAGGAAAAACTGAGTGAATACCTCTGTATTTGATATGTATATAGCATACTCTATAATACCTAGCTCTTTGTTAAGTGGAGAATGGATAGCTTGGAGAATGTGTTATTAATGACTTTGCATTTTATTTTGCCCTGCAGCTGACAAAACCAGATAGAGATGAAGAGAGAGCAAGGTATAATAAAAGATCAGGCTAGCAGAATTCCTCTTATGAAACTAAAACCAGGATAGCAGAGAAGTGAGGGTAAGACCTGAGAGCTGTCAGCCACCCTCCATTTACTGAGACCCATCTTGCTCTGATGGAGCATTAGAGCTGGTTTTGGAAGGTTTAAAATCCTCCTTGACGTATGCTGAGCAGGTGTTGCTCATCCCCAGTTAGAGTGATGAGGAAATAGGCAAAGAGGGGAAGGGGACTCTGGGTTACCCCGTGTCTTTCTGATGTTGCGACTATCCAACAGCATTTTGATTTTCTGAACTACCTGGGGACACCTGATGTGTTACGGATCATTGGGAGTCAATTGAGTGAGATCAATAGGAGGAGTCCTGCTGGCAATGAGCAGGAGCAGAGTGGTGGCTGGTGGGGACTCGTAGGCTGGATTGCATTGTAGGGTGTTGCAAGTGTGTACGATGCCTTCCATCACGCAATGTCGTGGTTATTTGCAATCATAGTGTTATTCACATGGTGCCTGAAGGGTGTCAGGCGCAACAAATGTCACGTTCTGGATACCTCAAGGGGAATCCACTGGAGAGAGAAGCAATGAGGCGCGGGAGAGAGAGAGAGAAAGAGGGAAAAAGAAACAAGCCAGAAGCCACAAAAATGACATACAAAAAAAAAAAAACCAACCCAACCTGTTTTTATTTCTCATGTGCACAAAAAGAGAAAAGAAAAAATTCAGAACTGAAGCAATGAGGAAAAGCCAAGAGTGGCTGCAGCAGCCTAGAATGGATATGACCCTGCACCTGGCACTGGCCCCCTCCCCACTCTCATGTCTACCTTAGCCTGGAGAGCATCAGCAGAGCTGCTTACAGTTGGATTTGTCATCAGTTCTGTAATTGTCACTGTTTGGCTCCTCCTTCCTGCTTTGCAAGTTTGCCACTGTCCTGGGCCCAGCCAAGGAGCACATTGTGGTATTTGTAGGGTCCCTCAGAAGCCTTCATTCTGTCAGTGCCAAAGGGGGCAGCTGCAATTCTTATTTCTTTTCCCAGAGGAGCACTTTTCCTTAGGGACAAGAGAGTTGGGGTTTTTCTCCAACAGTTCAGCAAACCAAAAATTCCTTTAGGAAAATGTTTATGTGCATATGTAATTATATACTCAGGAGGAGAAAGAGGTGCAGGGTTTTTTGTTTTCCTTTTGTTCTTTAACATCCTCACATTCAGTTTGTGATAAGTTCTGAAGTCATACTCTGAAGTTGAATCATCGCTACCGATGGGTCAGAAAGCATGCAGACTTCTCTATTTCCACAGCAGGGCTCATAGCCACCAACCCTCCCCAACAGATTTACAAGTCACAAGGATTTCAGCTTTACTGTATCCACCCTGTGCAAACCTTCCTCCTTCTTGCTCCACATCTCATTGGGCTAAAGGAGACGGGAGCTTTAGAGAACAGACCTTGAAAGTGCTGCCCAGTTTTAAATGCCATGGTCCCTGTTGCTTCCAACAAGTATGGCATTTGAGAACTCAAGAGATTCCTCCCCTGCAAAAAAAAGGTGACAGAAGGAGATCCAGTCGCACGTTTCTGCTTGGTCTGTTAGATGAAGCAATAGTAGCAGCAGAGCTAAGAATGATAGCAGAAGAAAAAGGTGAAGGGAGAGCTAAGGAAGAAGAATAATCAAATGAAGAATGATTTGTGAGAAAAAGGAAAAGAGAGAAATGTAATGGAAACATTAATTATTATTCAGAAGAATACTTAACACTTTGATAGAATTTTCTTTCCAGGATCTCAAAGCACTGAGCCAGTGCTAATTAATTTAACTGCGTAATCCCCCTATGAATTGGGAACTACTATTATGCCCATTTTACAGAAGACTGGAATCGTGGCATTGTGGGGAAATTGGACTTTACAAAGGTTCTCTAGAGCAACTAGGAGAATTAGGGAGTTTGAGTTCCCAGATACCTGTTCTCTTATCAGTAATGCTGTTCCCTCTCTGGATAGAAAAAAACATTGAGAATGAAGAATAATAAAAGACAGAGATAGAAATGGAAGAGAAAGAGTGTGAGAAAGAAACTGGAGAAAGGGAAGGGACAGTAGAATGAAGGAAAGAGATGCGAGTCATAGACTTCACTGGATTTTGCATAGTGATTTCTTCCTCCAATTCTTCTTCATTTTCCCTGTAAAACTTTTGAAACAAAAATGAAAAAAAAATCCATCTATAATAAAGCAACTGCAACTGTTGGCTTGTTGGAGAAGGGGTCCTTCCAAGGTTTGGCTGTTCCCTTAGGTTCCAGATTTGTGCTGTGCTTTATTGAACACGTCATTTTGTTTTCAGTGAGCACAACGAGACTTGCACAGTACAGACAGCGTGTTCCTTATCTACAGGATGAGACGAGGCTGTTTTCATAACTACCATGATGAAGATGGAGATGAACTTATATACAAGAGGAATTGCCTTCACATTACACACATTATCTTCCTACAAAGCAGCAATTGTTTTTGCAAATAACATAATATTAAATAATTGGTAGAATTCTTGCGTTTCCTGCATAGTCCAGTCTAATGGAATCTATATGAATATTGATGGTTTTCTTCTGCATAATATCACCACATAAATCCCTGTGTCAGCTACTAGACTTTAGCTATAATACTGCTTTACAATGCATCCACTGACTGTAAATCAAAACAACCAACACAAGAAACTCTTTGGCAAATGTAATTCAGTACATTCGCATGGGGGTCTACAGATGGTGGTGGAAGAGGATTAGACTGCCCAGTCCTTTGCATAATTCTGCTTTCTTTTTAATTTTCCTGGTCAAACTACATGCCGTACTTATGAACTTTCCAGACCAATCCAATGCCTGGTGGAAATCCTCTTTTAGCACTGGAGTTACACCAACAATGGATTTGGCCCTTTGAGGGTCAAATCAAGGCAGATATGAGTGAGCCAACCAAATCCAGTTTTCATGCCCTAGCTTGTGTCTCAAGTTTAGCAAAGCACCATTACAAAAATAAGCATTTCTGAGCTGCTAGCTTCTTTTGAGGTGGCCCCTGGGCTGCAGGTTCCCATGTAAGGCATGACAGTCTCCTTTTCTCTAGCCTCCCCAGGACATTCTCCTTGCTGGTCCTGGGATTTACTCCCTCTGCCCCAACCACCTGCTGACTGAAACTGGGTGGTGCACAAGTAGATCAAGGGCTGTACTGAGAGGCTAAAATGGAGACTCCATCATCTATCTGGTGTCTGTGGAGGAAAACAGGAGTGGTGAACGTAACTTTTTTTGAAATTACTCAGGATTTTATTCTCATATAGAATAAGATGAGATAATGGGCCAAATTCTTTGTCTTGGTGATGGTGTAACAACTCTATTTGCATCAGGTTACTCAGAGGTAAAACGTGTGGAACAACACTTTTAATAGATCAGGAGTAACCTCTTTGATTTTATTCTGTACAGGAACAGATTTTAGCTCTATATCTTCTATGTAAACACCCCCACCCTCCCCCCAAATACCCTTATCATTTGGGCATCCTGTTAAAGAAGACACAGACCTATAATCACAGACCCATGCAAAGGCTAAAAGTGTTAGGTGAAAGGGGCCTTTGGGATCAACACAGCTGATTACTGATGATGGATTTCATACATACAAGTTAAACTTGGAGACAGAATACCGAGTCCACAACCACATCTCCTCTGAGGCTGGGAACTTTGGATTTTATACATAAAGTTGGCTGTACAGATTGCACCGCTGTTCACTTTTATGCCTTTTGGGGGTTTGACTCTCAATCCTGTCTTTGTCCATGGACAGTAGCCCATGAGTTTTATCTGAAACCTCACTTAAACAACAAGGATCCACTTTGGCAGACTTGATGCCCTGGGGACAGGCTATAGCTGCCTTCATGTTTTCTTTGAGTATTTTTTAGGAAGTGCAAGGAACAGTTTATGAGTTTGCTGACAATACAGGAGTAATAAGCATTTCTATTGACAGTTAGCCTTTCGCAGAACAGTGTTTGCCAGTCACTTGGGAACCAAAAAGGAGCAGAGAATCCCTAGAGAATCATCAGGTGAGCATTTGGGATAAGGGGTAAATATTAGGGTGCACAATACAGGAAGATGAAAAGATGGGGCTGTATGTTGGGAGTGGCTGGTAGAATGCAGGCACATGGATTTGAATGGAGGACAGAGGCCTATAAATTAGTAGGTGTATGAGCAGATGGACTGGGGATCGAAGTGGGCTCATATAGCAAGGCTGTAGTGGTTAGGAAATTAGGTGCTGGGTACAGATAATGAGACTGTTGTCATCCACTGTGGGGATCTGGAGAATGGACATTGGGCATATCTAAAATTGTAAAAGTTGGGATGTGGGTGAACTGAAGTCATGACGAGTACAAGGGTAAAGGTAAAAGGAGTGGCAGGTGGCTAAGGGCTAGGGAACCAAGCAATAATCCCAGCCAATCCTGAATTTGTCCATCTCAGTCTCAGCTGTCCAGAGGGCAATCAGATGGGCCTGTATGAAGGCCCACACTTTCCTTCCCACCACACAGCGCAGTTAGAGCGCAGCTGGGCTTGTTTTCTTTGTTTGCCAACCAATGACATGAAAAACGTTTGTTGACTCAGAGTGCCTTTTTGTTGACTGATGTTTGGTAACTTTGTCAGATGTGACTTGTCCACACTGCTCCCCAGAGACAGGATTTGGGAAAGGGGGAGGAGGAGGAGGTGACCAGGGTGGAGCTGGTATCCAATCCTCTCCAATACCACCATCCCATTGTAGTGCAAAACAGAAAAGAAACAAAACCCTAGAGTGAAAGAGGAGCATCAAACGTCAGAGGAACTCATCTGCCATTCAAGTGGCTGGACGGATGGGACTTGGAGTTTTATTTTTGTAGGGTTTTTTAATTATTATTTTGGTTTTTTTGTTGCTTTTGTTTGCTTGGATTTTTTAGAAAATTGGGGTTTTGTTCTTTTTTTTTTCCTTTATACAGACCTTCATGACAAAGCATAAAAACACAGTTATATTTATATATCTATTTATATATTTCTTCATTTCGTTGGTTGGTTTGTAGATGTTGCTCCATCCTCCTGTCTGAGCTGATTGTGTGTCACAGAAATTGTGGGTGTATGTGTGAGGTTCCTCCCAACTCTGGCCTGCAAAGTCACCACACATGAGGTGCAGCCAACTATGGGGGAAGCCACACTGGAGAGTGGGGATGAGGTGCACAGAGAACCCCTCATGGGGTGCAGATAGTTAACTTGGTCCTTTTCTTCATTGCCAGATGGTCAAGGTCTCTGTACTGCCATCTCTGCTCTAACGAGACTGTTCCCTCTGTCCTGGGAAACAGGGTGAGCATCACAGGTTACACATGTTGAGGAGTCCACCGCAGAAGAACATATCTTTGGGGAACAGTGTTTCATGAGTGGTGTTCTCCCCTGCTTCCCCCAGCCCTTACAGCTCCCAGAAGAAGGAGGTCCGGTAAGGCAATGGTTGCCAGCTGCATTGCTTCCCAGTCCCCTCAAGTCCTGGAAGCCAAGGAGACTCTGTGTGGCTGAACTGTGCCCAGGTGCAGTGGAGGGCTCCCACAGGAGAAGCCACTTGGCTGTAGGCTCTTCCCAGCAAGGAGGAGCGGTCAGGGCAGAGGGCATGGGGAGTGCAGGGGTCTCAGTCTTGTGTGGTGAGCGCTTGGTCCGATGCCTTCGTGTCAAAGAGGACGGAACTGGACTGTGGGGAGGAACAAAGAAGGTCTCTTCACCCTTCCCAGGGATGGAGGGAGGTGATCAGACAGGTACAATGTGGAGGCCTAAGCTGTCACCCTGCAGTTTCATGTGGTTTCCATGGTAACTAGTGGCGGTCATAGGCAGCGGCAGCAGTGGGAGGTGCGGAGCCCCGGGATGTGGCACTATAATAATAAGGGGAACCTGAAAGTTAACACAGGAGAAGAATGGACTGGTTGAAAGGACAAACAGTAAAAAAAAAAAATAAATAAAAAAAAAACCAACCTAAAACAATAAAACAAAGAAAAGAAACAAAGGAGAACTGAAAAAAGGAAAGGAAGAAAGAAAAGGAAAGGGACCAAAAGAACAAACCTGGCGACTCAGCTCTTAATGGGATTAGGGAAGAACGATCAGTAAAAGCCAGCCAAGAGCCACATTTCCGTGGATCGGTACTACCATGGCCTCGGGTTCTGAAGCCCCCTCTACAGGAAGGAGATCCTTTTGCTCCTTCTGACCATCAATAAGTTGCGGAGAGGGAGGCCTGTGAGCATTGCAGCACAAATACGCCACACCTGCTCTGAAGCCACAAGGGAAGTATCAGGGCAAGATGTTGTGAACAAACCTGATAAAGTTGAGTGGGTTACTTTTAAAATTAGGGGAGAAATGAAACAAAATCATAATATTTTATTACTTTGGATTTTGATCACATTTGACATGAGAGCTCTCTAGATGGTTACTGAATGTCTGTTAAATAGTAATTGATTATTAAGATCACATTTACTGAGGTTTAACAACACTGGAATAAAATGTGCATGTATTTGTTGTTAGACCTCAGTAAATACATAGGTAATTATCACAGCTGATTTATTTTACATATGATAAATCTCTTCTTATTCCCTTGCAAAGAAATGTTGTGTTAGAAGATATAGTCTTATGGGAGATTTTTTCCTCTCCACAAAACTCCTGACTATTTCTGGGCATTTTAGAGACCCTGGAGACTGATATATCTCTGCAAAAAAAACCTACTAGGTATTATAAACCTAGTGATGCAGCCTGTCTCCCCTTCTGGACACTGTTCCAACTGGTCCGATATGAAGAACTTCTATGGGATTTGCAGCTACCCAAGAAACGACTTTGAGTTTAACTTGGAAGAGGAGCAAAACCTTATCTGCATTTCTAACCAGATCTTGGATGGATGCTGATTGAAGCCAAGAGACTAGCAGAACCTGAATTTAACTTTTGATCTCATCTGGAATAAACTGTAGATGCAGTCCATGGAGAAGGCAGAGCTGAACGGGAATTCTGAACCATCTCACAGAAAAGGAATCGGCTTTAAAAGAGATACAAAGCACAAATGAGGGAATACCCATCTAGACACTGGACTGGAATGTGAGGCAAAAGTCGTCTCACCTGGCCAAATACTTGGATGCCTTCTTCAGAAACAAACAAACAAAAAAAAAAAGAAAACAAAGAGACAAACAGAAGGAGCGCGAGGCTGGGGTGTGCTGTGGGAAAGAGGTACTCACTTAGTAATGCAGGGTTGCTGAACCGCCAGGCCTCATTGTAGGTTGTGTACTGAGGGTGGCTGTAGGGGTTCCCTGAGAATTCACTCCCTGGAAGAAATCAAGGAAGGTGTGAGATACAGTTAAAAATTAAGAATCATGTCTGCTATTCCATCAAGCCAGTGTTCATGTTGAATCCATATGCCAGCAGGAAAACTAGCCTATCTACCTTCCTTGCCCAGCTGCAACTGGGCAAGGAAACTTCAGGACGCTGTACTGTTTTTTCAGTACAATGTTGGTTACCCATACAACTAAAAATCATAAGATTGACCTCTTCACATCAAGAAGTTAGTTTAAAATAATGACATTCAATAGTATGAAAAAAAACCCTAGTTTATTTCTCATTGACTTCTGATTCTGAGGTTGCAGTAGGATTGCATAGGCAAGCTTTTTCTGCAATTAACTATCAGCTTTCTTTTAAATAAAATCTAAAGTCCTCCAGTAGTTCGAGACAGTACACATGAGACCTTGATGGGACAAACTTGCACTAAACTCATTGGAACCAGCAGTGCTGTTGATGACAATATGTATTGCTAAGTTTTGTTTGTAGAGTACTGATGGTGATGATGTATTTGTGGGGAAGAGTATTATTCAGTATTGGAAATGTTCTGAGAGAAGGGTGGACTTGATTATGAAACAAAATGGAAATCATGTGAATCCCTTTCTCTGTATGATGGTGTTAGTCAGACAAGTGATTCATATATGAGCCCAACCTTTATGCTCTGTTAGTGAATTACAGAGAAAACTTGCTGTATTCCATTCCAGAAAATAACTTTCTAATGATTAGTGGTTTAGGTGTTATTCTGAATCTGAAAGACAAGCTAGGTTACAGCTCCCTTTTTCAGGGTCAGTTTAAATGAGCCCAAACCAAAATACTTATGAGCTTTGTCTTTTAATAAGGCTCCAAGATTTGAATGTTGTAGAGTCTTCTTAAGTATTCAATTTTATTGTGCATGAGGAGCTGAGTCTCCCTGTTGAAGACTATACAGGGCTAAAGGAATTGTATTTGGCAACTGAGGAGTTATAGTACTGCATTCAAAATAAATAAGCTGCCCAAAACTTAAAAATACATGATCATGTGAAATAAAAACATGCCACTACCTGATCATGATCTCAGTTTAATGCAGTAGCAAGAGGCTAATGACAATTAGCACCATTTGAAAGGCATTATGCGCTTAAAAGACAGTGGAAGAACAGTGTGACTATTAGCTTCTGATTTGCCCTGAGATGGAGGTGGAGGTGTTACAACAGAAGTGTTTGGAAAGCACCTGGAGTCCCTGCTGGATATCATGGAGTGGGGAAAGAAGGCAATGGAAGATGTGCTAGATGCCTGTGATACAATTACCAAAGAAATGTCAATCATACTGTAAGCCCTGCAAGTTTCCCCTCGCCAGAGAATTAAAAGAAAACCCACAGATTCCCAGATGGTGGAAACGAAATCTGTTGAAGTCAGGGGATTTGCAGTGGTTTAAACTTGAGAAAAATCTGTCCATACAGTTTTTTTAAAGACACTCAGGGTAATAACCAAACTAGTCAGTATGAAAATGTGTATGCATGAAAAACAACCACCATCCAAATGTATTTTGGTCACAGTAGTTTTTCATTTTAGCATAAAACCTCAGTTTGTGTGACAGACTCTGTTAAATACTCTTTTAATTATAATAACTCTGCATGTTTCCATATCTAGAAACATTCTGCACTGAAAAACCTGACAGCTAGCCAGGAAGGTATAGGTGAAACCTGCTAAGGTGACAAAGATGCGGTGGAATAGGATACAAAGACAAAAATCTATGCATAGACCAGATTGATCTGTACTGAAGTTACTTATCTGTGGGATATACAGGACTGAGTTTGCTCCCTAAAGAAGGAAAAAAAAACCTATCCAGATGAGAATTTCTGGTTTGAAATGCCTCATATCAGCATCACTTCTCTGTATGGAGAGAAGAAGTTCTGATATTTCAAGGCTTCTCTCTCACCCTCTTCTGAGTTGTCACCCTAAACTGTTTATAGTGTTCCTAAAGCACCGGTTAAGTAGAGGAGAAAGAGCCTCAGCTATGGAGAGCTGGGGAGGAGGGAGGGCAGCCACTGGAAACGGTGTTTATTGACGAGGAGTGAAAGCATGCATGCAGAAGGATAATGAGCTTTTGAGCTCAACTGTGACCAAGAGGAACTGAGCTATCGCCTTCCCCGATCACTAATGAAACAAGTGTAATTTCCTCATCAACATTGGATTCTGTTTAACGACTCCCTGCCGTTGCCATCACCAGCCCTCTCTGCAGGCTCTGCGCTGCTGTGCATAAACTGCAGTTCCCTTCAGCGGATGCTCACTTCAACCAAAACAGTGCAGAAACTTGATGGCCTTTCTGGGAAAGAGGAAGAATTGAGGCAGGAATCAAAAGTGCTCTGTTACCTGTGCAGGAAACATCTCTCAGACTTATAGGTTAAGCGTAGCACAATACCTGATTTGTCCTTCTTTGGGTGACTAACCCCTGCTTTTTCAAGTGTGTGCTCAGGGACTACTGCTTTCATCTGGGTCTGCAGCCTGGGACCTGAAGTTACAGGCAAGGGCAAATGCAAGATATGTTTCTTCCCAAAGCATTTGTTTAAACCTCAGATATATTTGCATGAATGACTGACCAAGTTACATGGATGTAGTACTACTAGACACAAGCTCTCCTCTAAACTGTGTAAGTAAAAAGTCTAGCAAAAGGTTATCACAGATAGAACAGAGCAGCTTTGGTTAGTACAGGTCAAACAATCTTCTCAGAAACAGCTTTCCACTGGAAAATGCTGTCTCATTGAAATGGAAATGTTTTGAACGAGCTTGTCAGCTTCAATGGAGTTTTGGAAAGAAAAGTTCTGAAATGACTGCAAATTGAAACGGAACTATTATGTTTCAACTTTCTTGTTTTGTTTCATTTGCCCTTTCTCATCTCATTTAATTTCCTTTCAACTATTTTATTATTTTAATATGTCTTGACACCTAGAACATGTTGATGTTATTGAAATGTTTCATCTGATGTTTGCAAATTGAACAGTTTCAAGATTCTGACTCCTCATCCCAATGCAAGATGAAAAGAAGTGTCAAAAAATCAAAGATTTGCATGGGTTGGAAGTTTTGCTTTCCGACCAGCTCTATTTTTAGCTCTGCACCTTTATTTAGCAAAGACAGAGCCTCTTTTTCATATTCACTCGTGTCTAGACAATAAGGTTAGTTTGCTTGTCAGTATGTTTCTGAAAGATACTCCCTGAGTGGTCATCTTGCTGGCTTCTTGCTTCCAATGTATTTAATGCACTGGCCCCTGATCTTTCTTGGCCTAGGGGCATGTAACAAACAATTGGCGACATCTTATTTGTTTTCTCTGTTTAGCTTGGACTCTTAAAAGAGGTTGCAAGCAAGCACAGACGATTGATCTCATGAGGCCTATATTCTATGCAATCTGTGCTCTGGAAACCTTTACTAACAGTATTTCTTAGTATCTGTATTTAAATCTTGGCATGTTTAGTCTTCTAATACAGAAACCATGAGGCATGAAGTGAGCCTAGCAGGTGGCAGGTTCAGAACAAATAAGGGAGGTGGTTTTCACACAATATGTAGTTAAGCCATGGAACTTCTTGCCATAGGTTAGTACAGATGCAAAAGGCTTATATGTGTTCAAGAGACACTGTTTGTGTAGGGGAAACCTATTAAAGGCATTTAATCTTAAAAGAGAAAGATACTAAGTCTGGCTTAGGAAGTCTCTGAGCTGTAGCTTGTTGGAGGCTGGGAGATCTTTTGAGAAACAATGTGCTTGCTTTACTCTTATATCCTTCCTTAGGCACTCACTTTTGGCCCCTGACAGAGTAGTGGATGCAGAATTCTGCAGTGTGACCCATTAAAGCCAAGTTCCTTCCCAGGAAGCCTATTTATCTCCGGCTTGTTGTCTTCAGTCACATTAGAAGACAGGATTAGAAGGGCTGCCAGGCTGGGTCTGACCAGTGGAGTATGACTGAAACAGCCAGAACTTGATGCTCTGTGGAAAGATGCAGTAACTACTGCAGGATGCCCAAGTAGGGCACTAGAAAAGCTTCCTTTAATTGAATGTTGACATCAGATTTAAAGTAAAGATGTCCAGTTGACTCGAATAATCTTATTTTTCTTTGAAGTATAACTCAACCTTTTCCTTTAGTATCTTGTTCCTTTTCTTTTGTGGGGTATTTGTGTGGGTTTAGGGACATCCACATCAAGGAGCTGAAATAGCCTATTTTGGATAAGTGACCCCTGTGATTAGTGGGCTTAAAATTTTTGTCCCAATTCAGATGTCAGTATCATCCTTGTAACGAGGATGTTAAACACACACAGCAGTCACTGGGCAGCTGAGAAGTTGAGAACAGAAGTTGAGAAGTGCTTGTTTTTCAGGAGTACCTATTCAAAGAGCCAGCTATTTCGGTGTTGTTAATAACTTCTATATGCCATGACCTTCTATAAGTTTTGACCTATAATTGTATATTGTCTTAGTGCTTCACTTGGCTCTGGAGCCAAATCATCTCCCTGGAAAATTTTGTGTAGGAGATGCCCTAAAATTTGCCAACTCTGCACTACTCCAAAACTTCAGCAAGCTGGTAATCTACAACAAGGAACCACAGTTGGGGTGAGGAGGGTGCCAATGCACTATCTTTTCCTGATCTGGAGGTCAAGCAAGTCATACTGTAGTGATTTAAGAGCTTTCTGTCCTCAGCTTTCTGCTACTTCAGTTCTGGAGTTATTCCTCCAGCAGCAGAGGTTGCAGAATGAACTGTATACCTGCCTGTTAGCCGTCACAACCCAGGGCAGTAACATAAAGAGTGGCAGATGAAGTTCTGAGTTCTAAGCGACCATGACCGAGAAGCAAAAATCCTGCCTCTTCATTTATCTTCTGGGGAAAACTGTCAAAATGAGGAGTAGGGAATAGAGCGTGGAGAAATAAACTCTTCAATAGCCCTAGGGTAAGTTGTCCTCCCTTCTCCCTAAAAAGTGGGAGAATCTAATTGCCAAGAGAAAGTATTTCTCCAAAGGTATTCAGTAGCAAAGGAACGGTTTGCCTTTGAGTGCAGGATTATGCAGCTAATTTCTTGGATTGGAGGCACTATTCTACAAACAGGAGGTGGGAAAATAGTTTGTTGTTGAAACTGAGTAGTTATTTTCTCCTAAAATGCTACTAGTCATTGCTGAGTTCTTAGCTAGTTTAGGCTATGGACAGTAGGTCTCCAAAACCCACAGGTATTAAATTACCATTGATGATTTTCAGTTTGATGCCCTGGCTTTAGATAGAAGGTAAGTTGTTACCTTAAGTTAGTGGATAGCCGGGTATCCTAAGCCACAAGCAGTACATAATAATCTGCATGGGTCATTGGAAAATAATTACATTAGTTAATGAATACTCAGGTTAATTAATTACCAATTAATTGCCACAGGTTACAGATAGCTAGTTGCCCATAGCAGCAGTGAATCAGTTACTAAGGGGAAAGAGACATGTTACAGAAAGTGTTGTTAGCTATATTGGTTATAGGCACACAATGATTTCTTTATGAAAAGAATAAGACTTAGTATCAACAAAGCACAAGCAAAGCCAACTGGGAAAACTCTTACAATGCTAGTATACCATTCAAATGTGTGCACTATTACTGAAGTCTGGAGGCTGACTTACCAGGAACCATTCCTGCAAGAGTTGAGGTTGGATAGCTGCCTTGTCCAGTTGGGGGAACATGGGGTGGGTAGCCAGGCAAAGTGGTGCTTGCCATATCACGACCTGGAAAGGAAAAGAATCAGAACAAGTGATGAGCAGGAATAAGGGTTTTTTATATTGATTTGATATCATTTTTTGTCCCACTGTCACACGAATAGCAGTTTGATAGGCAAATACTGTGCAGCCTTCTCTTACATAAGTGCTGTCCATCCACTGAAAATCTGGGGGGAATATTGTGTTACTTTTGATTTCACACTGTAAGGATAGATGTTAAAACTTAAGAGTTGTGAGGCTCAGAAGAATTTGGTTTGCTTCATTGTAGATTTTGGATCTATTTTAATGAAATCAAAATGGCCCTAAGCTGCACAGAGAGTGGCAGCATATTAATTGCCGGAGTAGCTGAGGTCCTGTCTATATGCAGTGGATGCAGTTCCAGAACTGGGTGATGTTGCGTTAGGGCATGATCAGTGTGCAAGGCATTGGAAAGTGATTCAAGACTTTTCTGTGCCTGTCTTTCTTCCCACTGCTGCCATTCACCTGATGATGATGCTACGCAAGTTACTTCACCTCTCTGTGTTTGTTTTTATGCTGCAAACTCTTTGGTGTAAGGGCACACTTATAATACATTTGCACAGTGATTAGCATGAGATCAATACTGGTTGGACTCCTTCCAGCTGCTGGTGTAATATATATAATAACAGAATCATGCAAATTAGTTTGAGTCCCGCTTCATTTTTATTACAGGTGTAAGTTCTTGTTAGAAATACTTGAAGTCATGATATCTTTTCTCTACCAAAGAAGTAGAGAGGGGTGTGGACTGGGTAGATGATTGTAGTGTATTTTTCATCTCATAGGATGTGCAGCTGGAGGCTGCTTAATTGGTGCCAGAGGCACTTCCTCATTTGGACTGGTAAGCCTGAAAATGGGCCAGCCAGAAGGGCATTTTGCTGTTAGTGCTTATTGCATTTAAATGAACTAAAATAATCTCAGAAGCTGCTAGGAGTTTCAAGCCAAAACAAAACAAAACAAAAAACCAAAACAAAACAAAACAAAACAAAAAGCTAAATAAATTAAGATAATCTTTCCCCCACAGCTGCTGGGAGATTTACAGCTCAACCTCCAACACTGCCTACTGAGATCTCAACCTGCTCCAGGCATCCAAAGCCTTTCACATTTCCTAGGTGAACTGCAGGTCACCAATAAGTTTGTGCCATTTGTTGTTCTTTTGTTAAACTTCGTCTCTCCTGACTGCTGTAACTGGAGGGCTGGAATCTGATTTGCCTTTAGAAGCAACAGGTTAAGCGTGGCCCATTAATACCACTAGAGTTACTGGAATTATGCTGGAATATGCGAATGAAGGAAGAACAAGAGTTGGTTTAGTTCTACTAGTGGCAGAATGATAACTGATAAAGCAGGCCCTGGAACAAACATGAACTTTGGCTGAGGAATCAGAAAGAAGTAACACAGCAAAGCAAAACCTAACCAACATGGAGCATTAACCTGAAGAGAGGAAGTTTCTCTGGGATGAGGTAGTCTAAACCAGTGTCATTGCTTTCATAGGTCTTGACTAAAGATTACTGAGGTTATTTGTTCAAGAAAAAAGAAATGCAAGTTCATCCTTTCTCCCTGAAGAGGTTCCTGATCAGTGGCTGATGTTTCTAGCTCACCTCCTCTTAGATAATGGCACAGAACTACCAGACAACAGCTGAGCCATCTTCCAGACACTCCTCCATATTGATAAAAATAAAGATATAATGCCTCAGGGATTTATAGTTTACACTCTTCTACTCTTTTATCACCATTACACCTTTAGTGATTTGTAGATGTGTGTTAAGCTCTATGATTAACACCTACTAGATGTATTTCTTTCTTGTTTGTTTTTTTTTCTTGCATTCTTATAAGGCAAGAAAGTTTTATGCTTAAAATTCATGTCCTTTTGGTTTCATACATTGAGTAGCCTGAGAAATAATAACAGGTGATAAGGGAGAAAACAGTATCACTGAAAATGTAGAACATGATGTAGCAGCAGGCAAAATTAATCCATTTTGATGCTTTCATTCAAGTGGGAACACATACACACTCATTCTGCTACTTGATCTGTGCACATACACCCTTGTGTTTTTATTTAAACATGAGTGCACAGAGGCTGATGTGCAAATCTCAGTGTGGGATATTCATTGGGAAGTGATTATCTGTCAAAATCGCAGTCTTGAAAAAGAAGATAACAAACAGGTACAGTATCAACAACATGAATATGAGTCCCACAGAGAGACTCTTAAATTGCTTTTATATACAGGAAGGCCCCTTCCATTACCTTCTCTCATTACCAACAGGTAGACAGGATTATTACATTCTTGTACTCCAGGGCTATAGCAAAGCTAGCACTTATCCTGATCATAACATTCTCCAGCCATAACTCCAGCCATTCTCCCTTCTCCAAAAGCCTTCTGAGTGAGGAACAGCACCTTCATCACTCTGACGTTATTTGAGCTTTTGAATACGTTCTCCCATGTCTAATTCTCCGTAAGGATCCTAAGACAGGTGCCTTTCCTGAAACACAGTACCTTCTAGGCTAGAGGGTGGTCACATATAATGCATCCCCAGAAAATTATGCTGTTGGAGAGAGTCTGTCAGGAGACTCCTTGGCTTAGGAATTGCCCAGAATTCAGAGGCTGTTATTGGACCAAGACAATGTTATGAGCATGAAAGTCTTCTCTGCTGTTACCTGCTGCTTTCCTAGAGGGAGGTTTAGAAATGCAAATCTTACCTGACGACAATGGGAGGATATTAGGTCAAAAGAGAAAAATAATATAGGAACATGAAGG
Source organism: Phaenicophaeus curvirostris (assembly GCF_032191515.1). Classification (NCBI taxonomy): domain Eukaryota; kingdom Metazoa; phylum Chordata; class Aves; order Cuculiformes; family Cuculidae; genus Phaenicophaeus; species Phaenicophaeus curvirostris. The sequence continues at coordinate 18,950,458 of NC_091400.1, read as the reverse complement.
AGGCAGAGGTAAGATGTGTTTCTTGAGCATTAGCAACTGTGTTCTGCACTAAGAGCTTGTCTGTTCTGGAATACATTCTTTGGCAGTGGAGTGACAATGACCTCAGTCGTGACCTAAAATGATTCCCACCTTTTTATCCAAGCCACCCTTGAGCTTCTGCAGCACTGTTGCTTCAGTCACCTTCAGTCTCAGGAGTATCTCCAATACCTACCTGATACTTCTCTTTCCTCCCCTCTAACATGCTGCTCCTAAGTGCTGCCATCCTCGCAACCTGTTTCTTCACATTTGTCCTTCCCTTAAAGGCCGTGTACCTCAGGTCTGTATTTGTTTGGCTGTAAGACATTATAGTCACTCACCCACCCTTGCTGGTCTTGACATTCAGACATGACGCTCTGTTTCTTAACCACTTGGTCTGCTGCATGAAGGCACGAGCTCACATTGACACTCCGCGACCAGATGACTCAAATATTGCTCACAACATAGCTATGGCAGAGCTCACCAACTGCCTATGTATTTAACTTAGTAATTTGTACAAGCCATGCTGAATGACTCTGTCAGTCCTAGAGCTGTCTAGGTTATTCAAGCTGCTATCATATAACTTAGGTAAGTACACAGTAACCTTGCTGGGCCTACAGTACTCAGAGGCATTAAGTCTATTGAGGCAACGCAGGATTTCGCTGTAGAAGTGTTTCTATACTAAGTCTCAGACCCATCCAACTGGGACACCCAGTCACTTCTAGGTAGTTAACAGCTTCTTTCCCCATTTTATTCTAAAAAAATGAAGCACAGGCATGAAATCTTTTTGTGACTCTCCTAAGACCTAAGAATACATGCTGCATCCACAGGACTGGAACATGGTTGCTCTGGTTCCCACTTGCACTCAAAGAGCTTGCAGCATTTACTGATCTCCCCATCAGACGAAACTGAACCCCTTGCCTGCAGCATCCCCACTGAGTTTGTGGCCAAGGCCAGTTACCTGCTATCAGAGGCTGGCTGCTGGACTGCCCAAAGTGGGCACCATGATGAAGGAAGGCACTGTAGCAAGGCGTGGACGCATCATCTGAAAGGGCCATGTGGAAGGGCTGAAGATCAGCCTGCCCAGAGCCGACCGGCGTGGTGGGGGTGAAAGGGGTGAGAGAGGCTCCATGAGGCTCTTGCTTTATACTGAGGGGAGAGGAGAGGTTTTCTGTGGTAGGGTAAGGGATGGACACAGACAGACAAAGGGAACAGGGGGAGGAAGAGGAGGGTGGGGAAGGGAGGAGAGGAAGAACAAAATGGGTAAATGAAAATGGAGTGGTTAAAATCTACAGGGAAATTAATTTAAAAAACAAAAAATAAAAATAAAAAGGTTAGGAGTAGATCAGAGGAGCCAGTGCTGAGACAACAGCAGTAAATGCACTTGGGAGCTAGGCTCTGACTGCAGGGATGCCTCCACAGGGGTAGCAGGAGATGAGGAGAATGGAGTGCAGTGGCAGATGGGAGGAATGGGATGCAGGAAAAGGAGAGGTGAGGGAGGGAACGTGCAGGAGAGGGACGACAGGAAGAAGCATAGGATTGAGAAGGAGAAGAGTGCTCTGAAGCTTCTGTGCTCCCTTTCCTGCTGCTTTCTCTCCCTGGCTGAGGGCATGTGAAGATGCTACACTTACACAGTTTGGCTCAGGGAATTACACTTTCTCTCTTCAAACCAAAAGTAACCTTCCGCACAAGAGCAGTGTGGTTATGAGCATCTATTAAACAGGATGCTCAGTGTAGTGGCCAAAGTTTCTGAAGCCAAACTGTGTAAACACTTTGACAAAAAAAGGTGTAGCTGAAGTTTGAGGTGGTTAAAATGAAAGTGGGACTGTGCAATTAATAGGTGGATAGACAGATAGGCCAAACAATTGACCTTATTCATGGTGACACAATTTGGAGCTTTGACCATAAAAGCAGTCAGCACTGACTCTGAAAGTATAGTGTTGACAGACAAGTACCTTGACAGAGAGATCTAATGGTGGAGAAGAAATGTGGGGTACACATAAAAGGTCTCATTTTCATTGTTGTTTGCATTGGACCTTCATTTCTGTTGTGCAGATTTGCATAAGCACAATAGATACAGCTTTGAAACTGCTCCTAACTTGGCTGACAAGTAAGAGATTTGGGAATTGTTGAATTCTGTGACCTAAAGCATGGGTACTCCAGAACACCCACTGTTGTTGTGTTAGCAGTAATAGAGTCCTGTATTTGAACACCTGAAAGAGAAGTATGGATGATGTGATCAGATCCGATCCAAATCACCTAGCAAAACATCCACCCTCAGCTAAACAAATTAAAGCCAATAAATGAAAGCCATCTCTTGCCATGATGGCAAGTGTTGCTAATGGCCTATGAAATAAGTTAGTTCTAGTGGGTTTGATTTGTACAGAGAAATATAAATATGACATATAACTAGGTCATAAATCTGAATTCATTAATGTAGAACTGGCTTAATTAACTCTAGGTACCTTATTGTGAGGCTGCAATGCTCACCTAGACAATAAAGGGCTGGGCAGTTTCTATCTGTGAATGCCATTTATCCTGAGGCATTTGTTTCCTAAAGGTTTGCTACCTGGCAAAAATGATAGTTTGCCATCTGTGTTCTCCTCAAAGCACCTCTAACCTGGATGGCCAGCAAAGGTCTCTGATCACTGAGACTCCTTTGCGACAAAGGCATATGTTCATGGTTTGATTGATTGGGAAGGATCAGTCCTGGCCAAAAGGTGTATGGTTCCTCTTTAGTTAGTTTACTTATGTGAAGTGTCTAGAATGGTACGTGAAGATTGTCATTTATTCTCCCTTTTTTTGCTATAGGAAGCTCTGTTTAGTAAGGGACTTCTATGGAGGATATGAGGAAGAGAAGCTGGAGTATCAGGTTCATGTTGCACAGTTAATTAAAGTCACCAGAATAGGCACCCAGCTTCTGCTTTAAATAACTATGTACTATGCTGCAGTCTTAGCAGTGAGCCTTCATATGCCAGTGCCAGGCTCTGTAGATAAAGACCCCCAAAGCTACTTTTCTCCTGCATTCTCTGTCACCAGATGCCAAGGAGTGCACAGTTTTACCTCAAGGCCAAACAGACAGAGTCACCACCAGCAGTCTGGGAGTGTTGAAGCCTTTCTCCAATTAATGTTGATGCTAGATAATTTGGATTAATAGATCTTCAGGTAGATGGCCAAACCCCTGACTTTCAGGGGCTGCAAGTGAAGTGATATTTTTCAAGGAAGCCATTTGACAGTCAGACGTAAACAAACTAGGAACACTTCGGTCCTGGACATTTTCGGGACTCCTTTTTCAGCCCTTCGTACTATGCAAGAGAGGTTGGGTATGGGGAGCTGCTGGGGAGGAAAGGGCAAAGAAGTTGATGGACATGGGAAGCGTGGGTGGGCAGAAGCAAGAGGTGCTATGGGCAGAGGTTAATCCTGTTTGTACAGCCCCCGGGCATGTTGGATTTCCTAGTCCCTCCCCTGCTTTATTTCTCTTTTAAAGCATGGAATTTTCAGCTATAATCCTTCCTAAACCACAGCATTTTTCAGGCTCTCTGTGTAAGTGAAACCATAATCTCTGGTAAAACAGACCGCTTAAGCTGCTGTAGCATTAGGCCAATCTGATCCAGCCCCTGGATTTCCGCTCTGCCCAGCCACCACAGAGAGGATTTCAGCCTGAAAGACTGTCTAAAGCCCTTGCAATGGGAACAACAGTCTAGGCCTTGCCTTGCAAAGCTGAGAAGGGTTAAGGGACCAGAAGCTATTTGTCCCGGTGTTCTGAGGCTATTAAAGCCTCTGTCAAACTCAGAGCAGAGATGAGCCCAGCCCTCTCTTGAACACCCCAAGGCTTACGAAGAAAAATTCATCGCACCTTCCAGAGGCAGCGTCACTTACTCAGTGCAGGAAGATAAAGAATTCAACAGTAACATGGCAAAGAGACCAGGACACAATATTGCTAAACACTCTCCAGTGGAGAGAAAGCTGGGATAAGGTCAGACAGCGAATGATTGCACAATCAAAACTCAGACTTTTATGTGTCTATTTATCTGTCTGTCTGTCCTCCCTCTACGCTCTGCAACTGCACAGGTATAACTTACATGCCGTGTCTCTTTATTGGTGGATGGCATTTACCAATTTTTTCTCCTTTGTTGTCCAACTCTCCCCTGACTAAAAGCACCTGATTTCTGTCTCCAATATAACTCCTGCCACTGTTATGCTGGAATAATTGCCCTGGCAGTAAATTATAGCTCCAAAGTGTGTCAGTGTAGATGAGATCAACAGATTGATCTATGTATCCACCTGTGAATGGCACAGTCCCATTTTTCATTTTAACCACCTCAAACTTCAGCTGCACCTTTTTTTTTTCATTTCTGATTTTCTCGATTCTCTAATTATTTCATATTTGTGATGGAGAAATTGCCCCTTCCTATCCCAAGTCCTGCTAGTACCAACAAGCTAGCAAGCTGCAGAGCAGTGCCGTATGGGCTTGTCTGTGTCTTGGGGGACTGTCCCTTAGTAAGGCTGCATCAGGAGACCCCGAGCTATCTGTCAGCGTCTTAGTCCTAAGGCTGGAATACCATCTTGTAATCAAATGTGGGATGGAATGAGTTTGCAACCCCCTCAAAGCAGCAGAAATCTATTCGTGTCCCAGGCTTCTCTCTTCTTCTAAATGGCAAATGGTATTTTGTTCATAAGTGACAAAACAACCCACCTAAAGTCATGGTGGGGAAAATTTGAAAGGCTTAGCAGGGTAGGGATATAAGTGGAAACATAGCAGAAACATCTGCATCTCCTTCTCCCTTTCTGACTGTACTTGCTGAGTTATGGCTGTTTTTCTTCGTTTCTAACACTCTCCTCTGTTATTCCGGTGAAGAGCTAGAACTGGTGATCTCTGGCCTAAATTCACCCTGTGAATGAAGGGATTTTGGCCAGACGGGGTGAGAGGAAGATTCACAGCTTTGGTTTCCTACAAAGACTCATCTCAGCTTTTATTGTGCTCTCTACTGCTGAAGGAAAGGGAAGCGGGGGGGGCTTCAGGACCAGATAAGCTGCTTGTTTTTCATTGTTTGCTTTCTGGAGGATAAGCTACCTGCATCTAGTGTTCCTTTCCTTCTCAGTAAACAAAGAATATCAAAATGACACATCCCTGCATAAAGGATGGCTTTTACACACCCACTTAACAACACTGCTCACCATCTTCGCAATGTCTAGCATTCTTCATCTTTTCCTGGGGTCTCTATCAAATATTTATATGACCCCAGTGCCTCACTCTTTAGAACATCTATACTTACAACATCCCTTAGGGATCACTGTTTCATCTGTGAGGAACTGAGCCCAGAGGAGATGTACCCATGTTCATGTAGGAATTCTGTGCCAAAGCTGAATGTTATTTCAGGTGTTTTTAATCCTATGCTTGTACCCACCATTGAAACATCTTTTTCCATATATGTGTTCTCATTCTTTAGAGAAATTTCATTATGGCAAACAGAATGGGATTGGGTCCTCAGCATTCACTAACTGGTCAGTTTACACTATAGCCAGTGGAGTCACATTGCTTTGTCCCATGTGAGAATCTTGTATCAAGAAATTCTATAAGTCACGCAAAAGACCAGAATACACTAATGCAGCATAATTTTGCTTTCTGTCATGTCAGAAGAACCACTTTTTCTTTTCTTTCATTTCTTAGTTTTCTAGGTTTTCTTTGGCAAGAGCATTATGCAAGTGGCACTGAAGATAATTTTTTCCCCCTTCTCTGTGGTCATAACAGATCTTTGCCAGAACAACTGGAAAGGGTGCAGAGACTAATCTGCTTCTCATTGTACCTTTGTTGTCTTCTCTTTGTATTCCTGCTGACTGGAGAATGAGCCTTGCATGTTCTTATGCTTCTGCACAGATCCATCCATGTTCTTAGCCCAATACTTTACTTGTGGGTTGTTGAACTACATGAACAACTAACCTTGGACTTCTTTCCCCTGAGAGACAAAACTGTTGTGGCTTCACTGATGTCAAGTTTTGAAATGTATTTGCCCCATTTTTTTATAAAGCTGCGTTTTATAAATCTAGATTTTTTTATCTGATCTAATTCACTGCTGCACTCCAAATACACTGACCTGCTAACTCTGTATGTTACTTTGGAGAGAAAAAGTTTCATCATCTTCCTACAAAGTTAAACTTCTACAGAGTAAAGCTTCTAGTAGACTTGAGATCTGGACTTACTCTGAAGCTAGTGTCAGTGTTCATCACTTGAGAACTCCATTGAAGTCAACTTCATTGGCTCCATGTAGCTTTGTTTGCAGATGGAGCTGATGAAGGAAGATGTGCTTTAAAGTCTGAGGTGAGGGGGTTATGGGGAGGGGGGAAGTGAAAAAGATATGCAACTTGTGTACCTGTCAAGCAAAAAAGTTTGGTGGAGTTCATATTGTCCCCTTTCCTGAGTCCCAGCCCATTAGATTAGGCAATTCCTGCCTTAAAATGTAGCATGTGCTTATTCCTTGGTAGGCTGGCACTTAAATATTACCTCTTAAACAAGATGCTTTTCAAATATATGCTAGGAAATGTAATTAGAACACATTAGTTTTTCACAAAGTTCTCATTATAGGTATCTCCGAGGTTTCATCACAATGATAGTCTACTGATCATAAGATAGGATAGATCTTCCTAGGTAGCCTACAACAATCCTAAACTTACAAGAAAAAAGGCCAAAGATAGCCCTAAGGTCTCCATTTCTCTGAAACACTGCAGCGGGCAGCATCGACTGTACAAGCAGCTGTCCTGGTTAAATACAGCACAGCTGATGGAGATCAAAAGTTATTAACACCTGCTGACAGGTGTTGCTTAACTCAGATATAAAGCACAATCTTTGCTGTCAGTGGGCAAATACCTACATCACAACAATTTTCATTATAGCCATACTTACTGGATCTTTCAGTTAGCTTCAAAAGAAAAGGCAAAAACGCAAAAATCTGGAAAGACTATATAATTATTTTCTCTAAGAAAAGTCCGTTTTTGTCCAGCAGCACAGAGTGTGGCAGCCTTCAGTGCTGTTCCTTTATTGAAGGAAATCAGACTGGGAATGCCAATTCACTGCTGTTGTCATTACACAACATTATTGTCATTCACTGCTTTTGTTTACTTAAAAGCTAGTTTAAGGAAGAAGACATTATTTCTTTTGGACCCTTTCCATTTCTGGGTTCCTCACTTCAGTATGCCTCCACAAGTCCACCTTCTTCAGCATCATAAAGTTATTGTCAGTGAATGCATGGAAATAGTTCATGTACTTCCTTTCCTCTCCAGCTATTCCTGTCTGTTCCAGGGATCATTCATCTGACCATCTATCACCCTCAGCCATTTGGTCTTGGAGAAGAATAGTAGGACCTTTTGCCTTTCCAAATTCCTTGACTACATAAGAAGATATTATCTCTTCTTGGGAATGGGAAGAAGTTGGTGAAATTTGGAGCTCCTGTGGACTTTTTTGGATTCCTCATCTTAAATACAGGAGAGGCTTGCTCACAGAAAATATCTTCTTCATTTTGATGAGGCAGGATAGCAACAACCTTGTAGCAGCCGCTTGAATGATTATCATATTTGATTTTCAGGGATTTGGAGCATTCAGGTATTGCCCCAACAGGCTTCCTGACTGCTGGCTGTGATGCTGTGACACAGAGTGCAGGTCTGACTTGGTGTCATCACAGCCAGTTTCGGGCCTTTCGCAGTTAGTTGAAGAGGTTTTCTTAGGTCAGCTCAGTGAAGCCCTGAACAGGGCTATTCCTCACTGATGCCAGAGAGACTGAATCAAGAGAGGAAATTTTCACCAGTACTGGTGAGTAAAAGGGGAAGGAAATGCTCCCCCTCTCAGTGTAGTGATATAAGTACAACTGAATGTAATGGTTAGTTTTTAGTCATGATTTAAAACAGCAAACTGGATCAACTTGTTTTACAATTGCACTATAAGGCTGTTTTCTGAAAAGTTGGGTTTTATGGGTAGTAACAAATATTTTGACAAATGAAGGATTTACACTAAATGTGGTTATTTCCATTTTCACTAAGCAGATTAACTGAATCTGTGCACATTTATTTAAGCAATTATGTTGTTTAATATAATTTGTCTTTACATATTATTATATGAGAAAATAGTGAACGATGAGTCTGTATTATTATTTTATTAGATTATTAACTTTATACTTGTGATCTGTGTCAAGTTCTATTTGGATGGAAATTAGAATTAAATTAAAAACAGTATTTGTAATTATTCATGCTAATTAAATGAAATGACCACAAGTTCCCTGACTTCCTAAATATAATAGAAGGGAAAACCCAAGCTTTTCTAAGCAGGTTTTGTGTTAAAACCTACTTATTAAGTGAAGAAAAGTATATATTTGAGAAGGAAATTGAACTGATTTTAGAACCTGATTTTAGATCTTATCCTTTCACACCAAGCTTAATTCAGTCATTGACAAGGAAAACAAATGTTCCTGCTTTTTCAAATCTTATTTTGGATTTTAGTTTTGAATGACCTGGTTATTTAACGGAACAAAATTCTCTTCAGTTCACTCACTGAGCTACAATGAAGGAAATAATACCTTTTCACCGTGCAGGAGGCTAAAGTTCTCAACAGATTGTTTATAATTTCAGAAAAACTTTGGATCCAGGTGTCTAGCTAGTGATTTCTCTGTGCTGAGCATCATAAATTTCTTGAAAAAATTCACAGAAATCAGGTGCTGTCTAAGTACTATTTTTAATAGCAAGTACCCTTAATGTCAGTAATTAGAATTTGGGTTTGCAAATGTTCATGTATGAATTTAAAAAATTAACTTAAAGTGAAAAAATCTCACCCCATGCCAGAGAGAGGAGGTCTGAAGGCAAGTTAGATCGATGGGATCTGTGCTTTCTTGGTGCCTTGTTTGACACGTTGTGAGTTGTCAGGATTTCTCACCCTGTATGATACTTACTGCTTTAGGGAAAATGTTCTTTCCCACAGAGAAGAAAATATTCTCTCTACAGGACCTGGCAACTGTTTTGGTGGGTGATGATGATTTTAAAAGTTACATGTTCCTGTTAATAGGTGCTAACCATAGCACAGAAGTACTCAGAAACCTCCTCACAGGAAGAGAAGAGGACACATTCTCCCATTTCAATCAACAGTAGAAGTTGCTGCACTGCTTTTTTGGTCCAGTTTTTATTGTCTTTTACCTTTACTTTTCTTTATAGATCTTGCTGATTGTAGTGGGCTGGCAAACAAGGTCTAGTTAGTTAGAACTGCTGAGATTCAATTAAGGAAAGTTTTTCTTTACCTTTACTGAAATTTTATGAACCATCTAGTAAGTAAATCCTCCCCTTTAGTAGTCTGTTAACAAGCAAATTCCAAGCAATACATGAAAAGTCCATTGTGTTTTATTTCCCAGCGTGCTGCCTCTCTGTTGGGTAACTTCTGGGCTTCTAGATAATTGAGTTGGAAAGGACTTGGCCCTCAAACTAGTAATCTAAGTCCCCAGAACTCAGAATCTATTTTGAGGACACATTACTTCTTTCATGTATGCCTGTTCCAGAAGATATAACTTCTGATGGTGCTTGACCTTTATTCTCAAAGGATTCGAGATTTCTGTGAACAACCTTGTACTTCTAAAATACTCCTGTGCTCCTGCCAAAATCTTGAGGTTCTCCTTTGCTCACCTCTCGGTTGTTAGCTACTGAGTACCTTCCAAAATCAAAGACCTGTGGAAACTACTGAATAAAAAAAAGCTATTTAAAAAAAAAAAAAAAGCTATTTAGGATTTCTGTGTTTACTTAGCCCTGTACAGATCTGCCTTGGCTGTTTGCCTCCTAGAAAAATAATTGAAGTAGAACATCTCTGAATGACAGAATTGTTTTCTTGGTGTTCAACTGCATGTACTTGCCTTATCTTGGTATGCTCAAACTTAGATCTTTGCTTGTAGGAAATCCGATTGGTGTTGAAAGATACTGTCCAGGAAACTGCCAGGGATCTACGTCAGTCTAGCTATGACGGCCATGCAGCTCTGAGGCAAGATGTAGCTGGCCTACTAGTCTGTGTGTGAAGGAAGAAGTGAGGTGTTCTCAAGCAGCTCTTAAAAACTTTCTGATACTTCACAAGAAGTTGAAAATTTCTACATTATCTGTTCTATGTGAAAGCCAGCGGGAGCATGTTTCCTAGCCCAGTGCCCAGCTAGCCCTTAAGAGTAAATTCATTCTTGGAAATTCCTTGTAGATATTTAATGGGGAGAAATAAGGGTAACATGTCTGCTCCATAGTAAGCAAATGTTTTTGTTTAGCTGCTTTAGGAGATATGAGTAACAAATGGACCATCAAAGATGCATTAGACAGAATTACTGTGAAAGACAGTGTTTGATATTGGTAGTACTAGGCAAGGCTGTGCTGTATGTAGCTGTGGTGCCAAGCTGTGTCTTTGAGTAGATGCCCAGGACTTTGGGGAGGTGGCTACTTGTTTTGAAGCATTTATAGCTCTTCAATTCTAGGAATTTCACAGACAGAAAAAGGGACTTCAGCAACATCTGTACTTAACTATCTCACTATATTCCAGGATTTTACGTAGTTATATATTCTTGAGATTTTGATGGCTTTTGGAGGGGTATATTCTCAGAACAGCGTGAGCTGAGAGCACTTGCTGAGGCAAGCTAGTCATGAGCCAGATAGAGGAGAAGGAATTTCTCTGCAGTCTTCAGAAAGGGCAAGCATCCACTGCCAGACAGCTTTGGTTTGGAAGGAGCTAGTGATGCTTTTTTCCTGTCTGGGAAGACAGAGCTGGGGAGACTTCCTTGTAGCTGAATTTTACATCCCAATGTGACACAGAGTTTGTACTCTGTGAACACAGCGTTTGTACTCTGCATGGATGGATTTGTTTCACATTTTTTTTCAGATATCACCTGGGTTCACAGACTGCCCTGGGACAAGAGAAAAGAATCACTTCAAAGATGACACTACAGCAACAAAACAGGCACCCAGTAATTCAGTACTTGCTGTTACTCCAAAATCCCTTCTTGGGAGAGGGATCTGGGTGATACCAAAAAAATCTTCATGCTCCCAGCCTCTTCCTTTATTTCCTGACCCGGGCAGATCAAGAGGCAGCACTGAGTTCCTCATCTCTCTGGTCCCTCCTGAAAGCATTGCCCAGCCTCATAGCAAACATATCATGAATCATTCATCTTTAATAGATTATGCAAATAGAGGACATCAGATCAATGAAGATCAATAACTGCAACCATTTAATTGCCAGCAAAAACATTTTAAGAATGAGCATTATCTGAAGTCCTTTCTTGGGTAATGGCACCATTAATCCAAACATTGGATCCTGGCCTAAGTGTAAGGGAAAAATTCTCTGCCTCTCTTCCCTTGCTGCCTTTCAGAGTGTTGAGGGGTTTTTTCCCCCTTTCATTTCCAGTTTCTGAGTTTCCCCATCATTACCACGAGTGAACAGCTCCCAGCGCTGATAGTTCTGCTTTTGTTACTCTGTGCTGATTGAAATGTCGCATACAGATTGAGATGTTAGTGCTAAGTTGCCGCCTGGGAATGTCAAGCTGGGTCTGAAATGAACTTTTCTCACTCTTGGATCCAGATGGATCAGATGGGCATGTTCTCAAGCTGAGCTGGGAGTGTTACAGGGAATAGAGTGGCAATGGCACAGGGTGGCAGGGACATGAAGATTTTCTGCCTCAGCCCACAGCCTCTTCTGTGAGGCTCAATCTATCTCCTGCTGTCCACTTGCGAACATCATTTCCAAAGGTTGTACAGTGTCCCCAGCCTTCAGGAATTCTGCTTTGATATTAACAGGATGGGATGTACCATCTTCACTTAGGCAGAAAGACTAAAACCAACTACTTTCATGGCTTCTTTGAATCTTAAACTCTGATTTTAGATGGCTCACCTTTACATCAGCTCAGCTCCTTCCTTTGCTAACACGACTTGCATCTCTTTGTCATCAGTTACTTCTCAATTTACACTGTGAGGTTTCTAGAAGGGCCACAGCACTTGTAGGGTGAGGGGGATAGACCAAACCAGAGTGAGTCACTGGGGCCTTGCCAGCTGCCAGCTACCCAGGAGATGTGCAAATCTATGGCAGCTGTGTAAGCAAGTAGCAGTGACAGCTAAAGCCTGAGAAGAAGGGCTGTGGCACCAGATCTCCTTATGGCTCTAGACACGCGCAGGACTTGCAGTCTAACTAGTATCAGGACGGTGTGCCCCCAGCCCCAGGACAGCCCTGTACCACTCAGGTGCTGCATGTGCCATCAGTGAAGAGGAAGTTTCTGTGGAGCAGCTGCTACAGAAATTGCCTCCTAGTTCTGCCCATCACCATTTCTCTACTGTCTTGCACTTGCATTCATTTCCTACTCTCCCAGTCACACCTGAGTTTAATGTTCCCACATGTGAGGGAATGGGGAAGGCTGTGAACAAGTCGTCTTGCCAGCCGCTGTTAGAGGCTCATTGGCTTAAGCAAGTGGTAGTTAAGCACTCACAGTTCAACAGACCTCGGTATTTAGTTTGCAAATGCCCCTTCCAAATGTCAGGTCTGAATAAAAGTTCAATTATTATTTCTCCCCAAGAAAACCAAGTGAGGACCACAGGTGAGCCATGGCCCTCTTGTTGTCAGACACAAAGGAAAAATTCTCATATTTGGATATATCGGCCCTCCACCAACATCCATCCCTAAGCCCCACCTGGGCACACAAGTTCCCAATTCACACCTGGGTTTGCCTGTCTCTGAGTCACACCTAGATACTATTAGGTGTACCAAAAACTGTCAATACTCTGAATTTGAAGCTTCTCTTGAGCCCCTACATCCTCCACAGTCTTTCTGTCTCTTTCCATGTTTCCACAGAGGGATACATTGCATTAGCAGAAAAAAGCAGAAGCTAATGGTGATGAGAGAAATAAATAAAAAGCTTGGTTCTGCTGTTTGGTCAGCCAGCTTACCGGTCACCACAGGGTACGTCTGGGGTCCTGACACATTTGTCCCCAGGTCTGGGTTAGCAGAGCTGGATAGACTTGATTTGACTTCATCGAGACCAGGGGTCAGAGCTGGGAGGGAGTACTCATTACCCTGGGGAAGAGAGGAAAAGACAGCTCGCTATTGATGCGCCAGGAGAAAGGGAAGGGTGTACAGATGGGGGGGAGGAAGAGGAGAGGTGCAAACCCCCGCACAGATGGAAGAGGAGGAGGAAACAGAGAAGATGAAGTGACAAGAGGGCTGCAGGGGGGTGTTCCTAGGATGAACTATCCCACCCGCCTGTGAGACACTGTGAAGGGTAAGCAGGGTGAGGGATCTGGCCCATTATCTGTGATATGACTGAGCCTTCATTCAGTGCTATGGAGATGGGGATGATGGCCTGGGCCAGCCCAGGGGAGAAGAAAGGGGGTGGGAAGTGTTTGCCCTGGTGACAAGGACAGCTGGGGCAGAGGACTGCAATGACATGACTGGGACAGGCAGGCTGTAGGAAGCAGCCAGCATTGGCCTGCTGTAGCCAGGCTCTCTACTGAGTCATCTGCCTCCCCTCCACTGTTACCTCTGTCCTAGCTCTTTAAAAACAAACAAAGAAGCCTCATCCCCTGCCTCTATCACTCTGTGCATTGGGGTATGAAATTGGGGAGGGGGAGCCACATGGCTAACAGAAGGGTGGGAGGGTGACAGCCATTGAATCTGAAAGGGTGTCCTGTCCGAAAGGCTCTGGTAATTGCCTTTTTATTGTGGTAGCCTCTGGACCAGACGCAGGAGCTGGAGAAACCAGGAAAACTACAAAACAGCAGGAAAAGTTGCTCTGATTAATATTACGTTAAATTAAAACTGATTTTCTGCTCTTTCTGCTCCATTTTTTTCCAAAGACTTCCCCAACCCCCTCTCCACATCTCCCCCTCCTCCAGCGGGCTCCCTGCTCGCTGCCCCCTCCCCGCCCCTGTCCCTGCTTGGCTAGGACTGCCTAGTCATTTCCAATTCCTTCTCGTATTGATCTTCCTGTAGAAATCAGTTTTGTAATTAGCTGCAAATTAGGCCTTCTACTGGGGGTGAGCCTGCCCCCTGATTTATCACCAGAGTAATTCGCTGTGATCGGAGAGAAATTAAAATGAACTCAATTAGGCTTCGGATTTGCTTTATGGGCCCTGCTCAGAGTTTCAGGGGGAAAAATGACTGTGCTGGTGCTTAATAGTCTAATGAAAGTAAATAAAGGTTATTCATTGTAATAAACCCAGGGACTCTGGGATAAAGGGAGTCCACAGCCAGCCTCTCCTTCTCTTCCTTTGTTGGTTTATGGCTTGGGGTGGTTTAAAAAGACTTTTGATTTTCATTTTATTAAGACAAACAGCTTTCGGGATAAAAGGCCGGGGGGAGTGTGGGACTGAGGGAAAGGGGGGGCAGAGCTGCAGAAGTGTGGAAAACTAGGTTGGAGATGGGAATCAAGTCTCAGCTTTGGGCCATGAAGGAAAATGCTCTGTTAAAGAACGACCCTGTGGCTCGCTAGTCACCGGCATGTTCTGAAAGTGCAGGAGTTTCCATGAAATGCTATCTGCTGGTAAACATGCATAGCAGTGTCTGCATGTTCATGGCAAGAACATGCCTTCGTACCTGCTGGTGTGTGTGCAGAGGGAAAGATGGACATGGAGATTAAGGAAGGGCACAGTGTGCATGTATATGGCAAGTTCATGAGAGGAAATAGAGCTCATGTATACACATGCATCCCCACAATCATATATTTACAACTACAAAGTGCTGTGAAATGTAAATGTGATGTATGTTCAATAACAGGTCAGTGTGAGAACAAGGGGTGAATTGGGGGAGAGTGGTTTCAGTGAGGAAAAATCCCTGTCATCATCCTACGGGTGCCTGTGGGTCCCCATTTCCAGGCTGGGCCCTCACCTGCTCAGATTTGATGTGCTCTGAAGTTTGAAAGACGTCAGGGTAAGAAGGACGCTCAAAAACTCGATCTAAAGCTTCCAGCTGCTGCTGGGTGAAAGTGTCGCCACGAAGGTGCTTCCGCAAACTGTCCACGCTGCTCTGGGAATCTCCATTGGGAACTGAGCCCTCGGATACATCTGCAGGGCACACACAGAGAAAACAGGGAGTTAGCACCACCCTGGCTTGGATCAGCAAGGATGCAGGACAAGGACAGAGTGGGAAGAAGCGAGGCCCTCTGCCTCCACCCAGGGAGCTGTGCCACTCCTGCTGGAAGGGGAGGCTCTGAGGACCCAGGGAAGTACCCTCCTGTCTGCTGGAGCAGCCATGCTGCTCCTATAGGCTCCATGGGACTCTCCTGCTCAGGATGAGTGAAGCTGTGGAGAATGGTGCTCAGTGCAGAGATGAGTTCCCGTTCCACTGATTTTCAGTGTTAAAAATTGCCAAATTTCCATTGCTGAGCATAAAATGGGAGCAAAGCACAGCGATTAGCATCGCTAGAAGTCTACTGGAGAGGCATCTTACAGAGAAACTGAGAGTACTGAAGATGGACCTATACTGGAGAGGGCCGAGGAAGCCTGGAATGGAGAAAGGGCTCTCTTACAGCTTATAAGGGAGTCAGTCTCTGTTGTAGCTCCCCAGTCCCAACAGAAGTTATATCTCTGTTCCAAATTCCTTCTCATCTGATCATGTCCTGTCATACCCCAGAAATGTCTTTCATCCCCTCAGATATCAGAAATGAACCTGTTTCTGACTCCACGTTTCACCAGAGACAAGTCTCTCTGTGGACTGTCCCATCCAATATACACTGGTTTCTGTTATGATCTCTATCACACTCTCCTATATATAGCTTGTGATTTATCACCACCCATCTCCCTGTTATAAAACTCCCTTCCAAAAATGAGATGAATCTTTGTCTCTCTTGGTCCCCCTTCCTATCCAAAATGAGTTATTGTATTACAAAACCTAGTCCTATTCAGTGGGAATCAGACTTCCTGTTATTCCTTTGTTCCTACTAGTTAAAAAAAAAACCCTTTTCTGGTAGAAGCATCACCAGAATTACATCTCTGTCCCTGCAACTGTCCTCTGACTCAGTCCAGTGTCACTGCAGGGCCTTCTGCCATGTTCCAAGTGTTTTTACCTCTGTTGTGCCCCACATCTCTTACAGCTTCCTCTTCCCTCTGTGGTAAGTCCATTATAAATGCCCTGCCCCATCCAAAGTTAATCTTTCCCTGTGATAAACCATCTTATCACCCACCTGTTGTTCTTTTTCTCTGTTATGCCCCAACTCAAATGAGGTGCATTTATCTCAGTTATAACCCCTTTTTATCTGAAGTGAGTGAGTCTCCTGCTATTAGCATCTGTCATATCCAAGGTGAGTCTGTCTTTTATAACCTCCTGTCCCAGCTGAAGTGAATCTTCCTTTGTCATAATCCCTCATCTCATCTGAGGCAAGTCTGCTCATTATAATCTTCTCCAACTGTGCTGAGTATCTTTCTGCTGTCACCTCTCAGCCTAACTTTGGCGATACTGGTTATAATTCCCTGTCTCATCCATGCTGATAAACCTCCACATCCTCCATGCTGAATCCCTACCTACTGTGCTTCATCAGACACAAGTCTGTCTTATCACCCTGTCTAGCCTAAAATCATGTTCTCCCTCTTGCACTGTCATTATGTCCCTGATTTTTCACTATTATTTCTCATACTTCAGCCTTCCTCAGTGGCTTCCAGTCTGTGAATCTCAGAAACTTGCTGCCTGTCAAGAAGGTGATTGGAGGATCTGTATTGACCTTTTCCCTCCTCCATGTGATTGTGAATGGGCTCATGGGTAGACAATGCTCCCAGGAGCCTGGAGTGGCGTTTACTGTGTACCAGTCAGAACCATGTCACTCTGCTGCTTCATCTTTTAGCTCATGGAATGTGTCAAGATGGGTATTTTCCTGGCACAGTTAATGCCCAACTGGTGGCCCAGAGTTATAACTGAGCCTGCTGCCTCTGGCTATGAGATATATCCGTTTATAGGTGATTATACGATATGATATAATCAATAGTACATTATATACAGTAACGTAGTACAGTACCACTAGCAAGACCATAGAAAATATTACATATTGATTTGTCCCAGCCAGCAGCTTTGCCTCAAGCAGCCCCTTCTCTCTTTCTTTTCCAGCCCTAGACAGAGGAGGGCTGTTTACTGGCACTTATCCCTGGCATTTTCTGCTCTCATAGAATCATAGAACCGCCAGGTTGGAAAAGACCCACCAGATCATCTCCTTGGGCTCTTTCACAGAAGGGAAGCTTCTCAACTTCCTGACAGCTGGAGTTCATGACATATTTGACTATGAGAAAACAAAGCAAGGACCAGTCTTGGTGGACTGCATGCAGTGTGTGTCAGTGTAGTCTTCATGTTTTAGATGGTCTGGGATGCTACTGCAGGAGGTGGCTTTCAGGACTAGGATAGCTCAAGGCTCCTGCTCCCAGTTCCAGTAGGCATTTCTCTCTGGTCCTCCCTACAGAAAGCTGGTAAAGAACTCCTGGGTCCGGGCTTGGGGAAAAAAGTGTGTTTCTGTATCAGTGCTTGTCTTAATGTGTCCGTAGCCTGTGAAGCTGTTTGCTTTTGAGTATTTTTCACACGTCAGTCAGTGTGTGTGACTGCGCACACCATGATGCTAATACACATGGGTATTTGTGCAGTAGATCATTAGTCTGGTATTCGTTAGATTCTGCATCACTGTACATGCTGGGGCAGCTGTTTGTTGTTTTCAAGGATGGCAGCCCTACACTGTGCCTGGTTTTCTGTGTGAGTGGCCGCATGTTAATGTATACAGTAGAATTTCCATTGATTATTCTGGAGTCCTCAACACAGGAGAGACTATTGGAACGAATCCAGAGGAGGATCATGAAGATGGTCAGAGGGCTGGAGCACCTCCCATATGAGGACAGGCTGAGAGAATTTGTCTTGTTCAGCCTAGAGAAGAGAAGGCTCCAGGGAGACCTTAGAGCAGCCTTCCAGTACTTAAAAGGGGCCTTCAAGAAAGCTGGGGAGAGGCTCTTTATCAGGGAGTGTTGTGACAGGACAAGGAGTAATGGTTTTAAGCTGAAAGAGGGGAGATTTAGATTAGGTAGTAGGAAGAAATTTTTTACTCTTAGGGTGGTGAGGCACTGGAACAGGTTGCCCAAGAAGTAAGGGGTGCCCCATCCCTGGAGTTGTTTAAGACCAGGCTGGATAAGGCTTTGAGCAACCTGATCCAGTGGAAGGTGCCCCTGCCCATGGCAGGGCATTGGAACTGGATGATCTTTAGGGTCCCTCCCAACCCAAACAATCCTATGACTCTATGATGGTCATTAAACTGGATTTTACCCTTACTGGGTTGCCCTGTTTGGTTACACAGATCAGTGCACACATGCATGTATATTTGCAATTCCTGTCTGCCTGCAGAGCCCTCTGCATGTGTGTCTCCTGTGTGCACAGGCCATCCCTTTGTGTGAAAAAGCTGAAACCACAGCTTTCCCAAGTCGCTGTAGGAGTCTCTTTTCCTTCATTTATTCAGGGGCCCTTCAAATCTTGACAAATCTGTCACTCTAAATTTGCGAGAGATTATGGTGCTCTCTCCCTAGCACAGGGAGAGGTGATATATGATATCTGCTGCCCCTATTGATTGCCTGATCTGGTGGCAGAGGGCTGGCGAAATGAACTTGAAATGAACATCATGCCTCAACTCATTGTGCGTATAATACACTACTTAATCCCACATTTTTCAGCCGCTATGGAATTCAATTGATCAATCATGTCCCTCTGATAGTACTGTTTTAGGGGTTATTGCTGCTCTGCTCACTGACCTTTTTATTTATTTATTTATTTGTGTCAGCATGTGTGTGTGTGTGTGTGTGCACGTGTACATGCACATAAGTACCTATGTGTATTTGGGAAATTCAGGAGCAGCTGATGAGAAAGGATCTGTATAGTCAGTGGGAAATGAAAGAAAAAGATGAAGAAAGGTGAAAGGCAAGGAACAGGGTTAGACAGGAAATCAGAATGATTAAAGCAAGCAAATAGGAAGTGATGGAAAAGTTGTAAGAGAAAGGTGAGGCTTTGGTTTAGGTAGGTATTCTGGATATGTGTGAGGAAGGCATTCTGACATGGTCTAGGCTTTAAAATCTAGAAAAGAAAAGATACTGTTGACAGAGGCCTGTAGGCTACCTTGAGGTGGACCTCGTCTAAACAGCTTGCCGTAGTATTGGACTGAATAATTGTAGGGCACACAAATCCCAGATTTCATAGAGCAATAATTTGAGATGTGCATATGGATTTTACTTATGAAGTGGAGAAAGTTTCACAGAGATGATCCTGAAAGACAGATTTATATATCTTCTGTTGCTAACACTGAGACAATCACAGTCACAGATCATTATATTTTCTTCAAACCCAAAGGACTATAAATACTCTGTGTTTCTTTTCTGGTGTCAAAGCCTATAAAGGGTGTGTTTATGTTTTTTTTTCCTGAAACTGTAAGGGACAGAGACTTATCTCTGGCTTTAGATCAAAGCTGCAATTCTCATCTAAGTGTATGACTCTGTGAGCTGGACTATTAGGAGATGCCTCAAATTCTGTAATACACAAAGTATGAGAGCTGACAATTGTGTGAATATGAGCAAACATGGCAGTAAGAATCAGAGAGGACTGCAGGGAAGAGATGGAGTACATCAAAGGCCTGTGAGTGAGAGCAAAGGGAGGCCTCATGAGGAAAATTTGAGTTGGGAAAGACTAGAAGATCCCTTGAGGAATGGCACTGTGGTGAGGAACAGTCGCTTCACCTGATGAAAAACAGTGCTAGGAGTAAAAACTTAAGGGATGGGGATTTGCCAAGAAAGCAGCTCTTGGAATGGGTGCTGTAGAGAAGGAAGGGTTCCGCTGCAGGATGAGTCTGGGGATGCCGCCTAGGTAACTGCACTAGCTGTACCATTGAGAAGCCATCACCTTTCCCAGTTCCCTTTTTACTGGGAAGGAAAACTCTGTGGTACTGTGACACAGAAACACCTCTCTCTTAAATCAGAAGGATCTTAACAAACAGCTTGAGAGGTGAACCATGGCCTTGGTCACTGTGTCCCTTACAAGAGTACAGAGTTGCTGTCAGTGTGATCAGGGCTGGCCTTGCACACGTGACAGGAAACATCTCTCCTCTATGTGCGCTGCCGAGGGAGCGTGCAGAGCCGACGAGCAGTGTAAACCTTTGACACAAGACACAAAAATGCTCCACGGGTGTCACGGAAGTATCCTGACAGATAACAAGGAAATGCTGTGCTGGAAGACACGGGAACAACCTTGACTACAGCTGACATGGGGAATATGCCCATTAAATAGCTCCAAAATAAAGAGATGTTCTGAGGTCTGGAAGCCACAAAGACACCACCAGGTACAAGTAGCACAAAGTAGTATAATACAGTTACTTTGCTGGCTACAGGTGACAGAGAGCACTCTTGCTCAGTGGGACGGGGCCATCTCAGCAAATAATTCAGAATTACTGCTGATATAAGAAGACCTTTGTGGCACAGAAATATGTAGGAGGGTCATGCGAAGCTGTGCAATGGCACACAAGCATGGAGATAATGTTCTCTTTTGGGGCAGGGGCTACTACCGACCCCGTGATGTGTCTGCCTGCTGCCTCATGGAGCCCCAGTCTCAGCTGGGGCCTCACAGCACTACCAATAAAAATCACAGTCATAATAAAAGCAAATGTGACTGGCATGAGAACTGCCAGCCATGTGACACAGCAGAACCCATCTAATTGTCAAAGCCTCCAAGGGAAACACACCTGTCTAACATAGCAGTGCTGAGCTGGCTGCTGAAATGCCACCCCTCTGCACCAGTGCCAGTGAGGTGACCCTGTCCTCTCCCACAGCCTGCTCTTGTCACTGTCCCCGCTGGGGTGCTTAACCCCGAGCATCGCTGTCCCACTCTCCCGGCACTCGTGGCCACACGCACTGCCCTTTCCCAAGTCACTCTTTGTGTTAAGACTGCTCTTTCCCTTTATCCAATTTCCCTTCTCTTTTTCCCCCTCTGATGTGTTCCTGGGTCCCCACGAAGCCCGCGCCTGTCAGGCAGCTTTCCTGGACGTCCCAGGGGGCCTTTCCCTGCACTGCCAGTTGTTGCAGTTTCAAACTCAATTGTTCTCCTCGGTACTGAGGCAAATGGAGTCATTAATTACCTTCTATCGGCTGGGCCGAGTTCAGAACGCGATCGATAGCCAGCGCTTGTCATTCACAGCAGCCAGCCCTGCACAGACCTTCACGCTGCACTAGGTGTGGGTCCAGGAAGGAGCTATCAGACCTGGGCTTTAAACCGTGGCATCAACCTCCTGCTGAGAATAGCAGAGCTCCTGCATCAGTATCTGAGATGACCCCCAGACAAGGGAAAGGCCAGGGACGAAGACCTTGGCTGAGGGAGAAGATCACACTTTTTCATGTGATCAGAAGTGTCTGATACTGCTGTCCTGGTCTGCACAGACTGATCCAGTCTGGCTGTCGCGATGTTTCTAGAGACTCCATTGGCATCCTCAATGATTATTCAACTAATACTGTACTCCCCACAGCAGTGACAAGGGCAAGGACTGGCAGCTCTAATCCTGTGATCTTTTCACTGGACTAGTCTTCTTGCCCTACTCAGTGGGGTTTGGAAAAGGCAGGCTGTAAAAGTTGGTTTACATTCCCTTCCAGAAGAATTTTTGCAGCCTTTTAGGCAGCATGAAAGAAGGCACTATCTGTAGATGGATCAGTTCTGTATTTCAGCACGCAGTAGTACTGCAAGAATTGTCAGGACTTTGATTGTGATAACTGAAGTGGTGGGGAGAAAGATGAACCTCAAATTCAGGAGGAAAGTATCCCAAGTGAGTGCAGGATTAAGATGACAGATCATGGAAGGGGCTGGCAAGGTCCAGCAGTGCATGGAGAAGGAATGTTATCAGGGGTCTACGCTGTGATAGTGAAAGAAGGTATGGTACAAGTTCAGGTTATGTACAGTATCCTGCAGAAATAGGGAGATGAGTGCTGGAGGATTTTCACCTCAAGAAAGTTTATCAGCCTTTATGAACTCTGCTGTTGTTTGGATTCCTGTGTCCACTTGCCTCAAGGGAATCCACAAGCCTGAATCTATGCAAACTGATGATATTGTGCTGGTCCACGTGTCTCTGTGTAATTTAAGCGTGCCAGCAACACATAAGCTGTGGGTATTCATTACTTAGATGCTCAGTCTCAGAGCAGAAAGGCTCAGAAACAAAGAGATTTTGTGATTTGAAATGAGGGTATACCTCAGCTGAGAAACTGGTGAGCAATGAAGGCTGCTCATGCAGGGAAGTGAGCGTGCCCGACCAAGGAAGAGCGAGATGTGTGCCAGGACATGACAGCTGGGGGCTGCAGTGCTTTTAACACAGGGGTTGCATATGGCAGAGCACCTCAGACACAGCAGGGATGGGCAATGCAGCTTTAATGCAGGGCTTACATGAGCAAAATGGCAATGCTCAATGAAAATGTAAATGAAATGAATTGTGTGTGCAAACGTGTAATGAAGTGTGTACTCAGATCTGTCTTGGATTATCACAGGAGCATGCAAATGTGCATTTAAATGTGTGTGTGTGCATGAAAATCATGTGTATTTACTGCAGCATCTAAGTATATGATTGCAAATTTGGCCCAGAGCATCTGGGAAACTAAGTCTGTACAGACTTAGATTAGTGCATTAGATAGTAATAATTAGCCCATCCAGCCTTACTGAATATACCTGTAAAGGCCTTTCTGGCTGTTAGGCTGCAAGCAGTTGCCTCAGATGTGTATACAAGACGTACTGCAGCATGTATACGAGTGCAGATGAGGCATGAGGTAGTCAGGTAGATGAGCCTAGGTAGTCAAAGCTGGTGGCTTCTATGTGAACAGTCACTGCAGCTTTGTGACCTTTGGGTATGCTGGAGGGGAGTGGACATATTCTGTTCTCAGTCAGGTTGTTGCAAATCCACAATTTCCTTACCTCAGAAGAGGCACTGGGGACTTATACCGTTGTAATGAGGGACAGAGTGTGGGTCTAATGTCTTTTACTAGCGCTATAAGGCTTGACTGTTAGGCAGATAGAAATGCAGCTGCCTGCAGGACCCAATACACTTGCTTTGTTTATGCTGGCAGAGTAGCAAGCTGCTCTATCACACGGCAGGCCAGATCCTCTAGTTAGTGTAAATCTCTAAGTCTCAGTCTGAAGTGCATTTAGTGGTTATACTGATTTACACATCCTGAAGGTTATCAGAAGGGTTATCCTGATTTATGCTGTTGTAGTGTCTACAGTGCAGAGCCCTCAGGGAGTGCTGCTGCCACAGGAAACCAGGGCGCCAGGAGCTGTGCTGTTCCTTCTGCCAGGGCAGAAGATGTTCTTAGAATCATTGGCATGACTTAGCTCCTTCCTCTCATCTTCCTAAGCCCATTTGTTGGGGAGCTACTTCTTGACAGGATTCCCCTTGGTGAGCACATAAAAAGGGTGGCTTTTGTTAGCTCCAAAGGACAGAAGCAACACAAAAAATTACATCACATGCAGCCCTAACTATGCTTGTTTAGAGAAACTGCTTGCATTTATGAAGTCTTTGGTGCGGAAAGCAGGGTTGCAAATGACTGCATCAGAGCGACAGTAAAGGCCATTAATTTCCTGTTATGTTTTCCTGTGTTGGGGGCTTTATTAATTTAATTTTACACTGTCGAACAACAGCGAGCGCTGACACCGCCACACTCAGAGGGTTTTTTTTTTTACTCAACCAGTGCTTTGCCTGACATGCAAATCAACACTGCTATCAGGCCTGCTAGGGGCAAGGGAGGCAGCACGGAGCTGGGCTGTCCCCATCCAGCCCCATCTCCCAGTTTCTGGGAGATCTCTGAGATTTCAGTGGAGCACACTGGCAACCCAAATGCCACCCACACTACAGCTCAGCAGATCTAGATCAGGCCATGGGCACATATAATGCACAGTCTAGAAAATATTAATTCCTCTTCATGAAGCCTGCTGGATACCATTGGCATGGTCCCCCGTGAACATGCCTTTTAATACCTCCTTTCCTTCAATTGCCTTTGCTTTAGAGTCTCCCTTCCTTTCATTCCACCTTATCTCCCCCTCATATACACTTTTGCCTCAAACACACAGGTGCCTCCCCCGAGCCAGATGCTAGTGAATCATGTTATTGGAAGCTCTTCTGAGTCAGCACTAAACCAGTGCTCAAGCAGAGTGTTTCTAGAGGTGCCATTTTTGACATGTCATAAAACAAAGGCTCCAATCACTCAGAGTCATTAAAATTCCCATGGCACTTTTTGCAAGAGTGCAGACATTAACCTGGCTGTCCTGAACAAAATCCAGCCTGAGTGATTACCCACAGCATATCTTAATTCTCCTGTGGTTTCATTTGGACATGGCACAGCAAAATTTCACTGTCGATGCTCTGTATTGTTCAACATCTGCCATGGTCCACCTGAGAGTCAGCCACATTTCAGTAGTAAATGAGATCTTCAGAATGGGAAGGCTAATAAACAATGTATTATACAAGATGGGTAATTGCAAAATGCCATGCAATGAAAGAGCTACAGGCCTGCAATATGCTGCAATCTGCTTGAACTGTCACCGTGCAAACTCTTTTTCTTGAATGCTTATTCCTATAATAACTGTAAATCATTAGTAGAGTAATTTGGAATCTTTCTGCATGAGCTCATATAAAGGCCCTTATTGGGATACGAAAGAGCCTATATTGTTAGGACCTCTATAAGATGTGTGTCAGAGATATTTTCCAAATTGAAAGAGGCAGTCCCTAAAGGAGGGCCCTAAGTATTTTTGAGGATTAGCTAGTGAGGCGTTTTTTTAAATTGGCTAGGATCTAATAAAGTTGTCCCAAACTCTAGGATAGTTCTGATCTGCTTGCAAGGTCAACTCTTCTGTTCAAGGCCTGCCTCTTCCAATACTGGATACCAAAAGCCAAAGTGAAAAAACAACATGTCCTTTGGACACCAAGCATGGACCTTTACTTGTCCTTTGTAACAGCCTTATCTAAAGTACCTAAGAGAGGACTAGAAGGCACTCAAGACTTGATGGACAATTCATACACAATAACCACCTCATTAGGTTTTAATCAGATGCCTATAAACCTGTTGTGGCTTAAAAGCAGAGTAACACCTCTAAGCTCCAAAAAAAAGACAGAGCCAGTGAGAGAAAGAAATCCTGACCTACTCCACAGCCAAATGGAAACAGTGATATCCATCACCTAGCTCCTGTTCTGGCAATGTGCTGCTGTATGTTTTCCTGTATCTTTTGACCTGTGTGGGAAGAGGACTTTGTACCTTGAACTTGACAGAATGTAAGCAGTAGGATGCTTGGATAAAGAAAAGCAAAGGAGAAATGTGGATGTACACCTTATTTTTAGTCCCCTTGACAAAATTCTGACATATTAAAGGGCCCTAAAAAGGGCATGAATTGCATTTGACAGCTATTCAAAGTGCCCTTTATTTTAATCTGATAGATGCATGGAAAAATCACCTTCAAAGAATTATAGATGGAGACAGACAGTGGACAGATAGGCATGTCTGCTCTGTCTCACTAGATAGGTGTCTGTAACCATATCTTTCAGGCCATCTACTGTTCAGTGAGTTGTCCTCCATATGCAAGACCTTAGAGTTTAGCCTAGCCTCTGCAGGCCAACCTAAAATGCTGCTCTATTCAGGTCTTGCTTGGCAGCCATAGAGGTAACTGGAAGAATTCCAGTATTCCCAGAAAGGGTCGTAGAATGTTCACAAACTGCATTTTTCTGTAATGCAAGTTCTTTTGGCAAAATCAAGCACACTGTTTTTTATTTCTCCTCTCCACTCTAGTCACCTCCCTGCTTCTCAGCTATTCAACCAAGATTCTCCCAGGCTAATCACTTGGTGAGATCTCATTGCTTCACTCAGGGATCCAGTGAAACAAGGCTGGAGGATCTGATGCCATCACTTAGGGAGGCAAAGAGCTTCTGTTTTCCTTCCAAATAGCAGCAGCCACTATTTTGGGAGGAGGGGTTTCTCTCTGGTCCTGACTGAGGAGAAGGTGCTTAGTGTTTTCCTTTAGCACAAGACACCCTTCTATAGAAACGATTTCCATCTATGAACAGCAAGCGATGCTTAACAGTACATTGATGTAGACTTGAGAGTGCAGAGATAGCCAAATTAGGAGCTAATCGGTGCACTGGGAATTGACTGTTGGACCCCCTTGGCTGCTGGGATGTGTTTGGAAAGAGAGGGAGATGGGGAGAGAGAGAGAGAGAGAGAACAAGAGAGAGAGAGAGAGAGAGCGCAGGAGCCGTCTTCTCTCGACTTCTCTCTAAAGGTTGGGATTCCTGAGGCCGCTGCTGTCTAGTGCTGTCAAGGTCAGCAGGTTCGGGTTCACTGAACGGTCAGGATGGTTTGAATTACTGGCACTGCCTGCCGATTCCTCCGCTGCTTGTGATCTGTCTTCCAGCGCTGGCTGCGGGATGCGGCTCCCCAGCCATGTGCTGTGCACTGTGTGGGGCACAGCGAATGTCAGAGAGGCAGATGCTCTAGTTAAGAGGATACGTTTTTAGGAAGATTTAAGAAGCCAAGGCAATGTCAAAGAAGAGCACATGTTCCATGTGCTGAGCATGTGGAGACTGGGCTTCCAGAAGCAGCAGTTCTGATATGTTCTTCTTTTACTTGGAGAACTGCCCCATACAAGCTTCTGCCTTTCATGAAAGTTAGGAGAATGGCTTGAACAGAGCCTATCAAACCCGTATGGGGTGAAAAAACTGTTGGTTGTGACTCTGTCCAATTCTGTATAGGTAGAATGCACAGTCAGCAAAACTTAACATGTGAGTCTTTATATAAATGACATTGCTAGGACATTTTTCCCCAAACAAAATAGAATCAGAAGAGGACTGGAGTTTGTGTAGAAGTAGTGTCTGGTGTTTGTCTTTGACAAGAACATCTCCACAGGCATCACTGACTGGCTTTGAGTGGGGTTACACTACAGAGAAATCTGGCCCTCTAAGTCCATAAAATAGAGTGCATATTTTCCACTTCTTATTCTGAGGTTTATCCTATACTTCTGTGAGTCAGTTAGCTCCTGGGTGCAGTCACATCTGCTACAGCTATGTATATGTAGTTTTTGTACTCACACCTCTGCATCTGCCTAATATTTCTACACCTGGAGAAAACTCAGTGTAGTGCTAAGAATGGAGTTACAGGGGGCTGCCCATACCTGGTGCCAACACATGAGGCCTCTTGTGCAGCACCCTCAGTGCTCACTAAGAGATGGAGTCATGCAATCTCCTCTGTAAAAGAGAAGCCTCCATCTCCTCTAAGCTCAGCACAGGTAAGCTAAGCAAGTTGTCCATGTGGCCTGGTGCCTATGCATTAGGAAGTATGTTGTGCCTACCATCACCTCTGCTTTTGACTTCTGTCCCAGCTACCTCTTCCAATACAGAGCTCTGGCAAGAAGGGTCACGGACAGTGCCCAGTGTCGTGCTGCTTTACATTAATGAGATACACACAGTGTAATCCAGCAATGGAGTCAGCTCTACAAAAGGAGGTAATAGCAGGCTGCCGTGAACAGAGTAGCTCAGGTAA
Organism: Phaenicophaeus curvirostris; assembly: GCF_032191515.1. Taxonomy (NCBI): domain Eukaryota; kingdom Metazoa; phylum Chordata; class Aves; order Cuculiformes; family Cuculidae; genus Phaenicophaeus; species Phaenicophaeus curvirostris. Next base: position 18,922,918 of record NC_091400.1, on the reverse strand, counting down.
TTGGTTTATCTATCTAGAAGCAGTAGTAGCAATCTCTGCACAGACAGAGTAGCAGTAAAGTCTGTTCCTTAAGGCTATTTCCTTTGTCTTTTCAATTGCTTGCACATCCATGTGAGATAGAGGGAGAGAGAGAGAGCTAGAGAGAGAGAGAGGGAGAAATGTTAATTTGTGAATTAATGGCTTTTCTCAGCGGAATTGTAAATTCAAATGTCACCTCACAGGGTGACACTACACTGGGCTGCTGAAGAAGCAATGATAAGATCCCCCCCATCCCCATGCCTACATATACCCATGCCCCTCCCCTCCCTGAAAGATAGCTACGGAGTGGAATATGCTACTTTTAATTTGCAATAACACCTCAGCAGAGGGATGCAAAAATGACTGCTTTCTGATCTTCCCTTCCGCAGTGAGCCGGGCCACATCTTTCCCTTTCCACCTCTACCTCCTTCCATCTCCACTTCAACCCCTCCCATTTTAAACTGAGTCAAAGACAACACGTTATCTCAACTCCCCCCACCCCAAACTAATCAAAGGATGAGCTAAGGGAGGGCTCTTTAGAATGGATGCCTCTGCAACCCTCTCCTCTCCTGCAATAATCAGGTGAATTAATGACCCTGAAGTTAAAGTGAGCACTGATACTCAGGCGTTGTGCAGCGTAGGGGAGAAAGCCTTCATTGTTTTCGAGCAGGAGGCGGGCAGCAGCAAGGGAGATTCATGGATGGAGATTGAATATGCAATTTTCTTTCACCTTGCCAAGAGCTGCCCCTGGGCTGTGCCTGGCCTAAATTTTTTTTTCCTCTTGCCATCTCTGCCTTATCCGGCCCTCCCACCTCCCTTCCATTCTTTCCAGAAAATTACCTTCAAAATTGATTTCCACTTTTACAAACAAATATAATGGGAACATGAGGAGGAAAAAAAAATCTTGGGCTGTGATGAATTAGGGCTGTCAGGTGCTTCCAAGTCTCCTTTGTTTTTGTTTTACTGCCTGTTAGGTTCTTTGTTTTTCCAGCAACTGGGAATAGTGCCGCTGCCCATAGAGTCCCTATGGCCAAGGCTACAGTCATAGGATATGTCCATCATTTCATGACTGTGTTATCCCCGCTCTCCATCACTGTGATGCAAACTACTAACAGACTGACCCAACCCTTCACACAAGTATGCAACTGATCTTCTCATGGAGACACTGCATGTCACACACTGTAGGTGACCTGGTTCCTACAGCCACTGTCCAGGTCCACTGAGTTGCTTCAGGTCTTCTTCACCCTGCTCCTCCTGTTCTCCTTTGCCTTACTCAATGGATTCTTGAAGTTTTCCCAGTCCTCCCTGTTTTGACAGATCAGTCTGGGTCATTGGCATGTCATGTTGATCCCTCTTGTGCCTCAGTGCCATGTCACCTGGATTCCATAGCAGGATTGCCTTTATGTCTCATTGGCCATGACACCTGGCCCCAAAACAGTGTCATCCCAATCTCCCACTCTCATGCTACCCAGCTCCACTCTCAAACCAGTCTCATATCCCATTGCCACATCACCAACAACTCTCTAAAAACACCATTTGCCTGCACATTATAAGCTATTCCTGATCCCTTTTGCAGTTTATTCTGTTGTCCACTGTGCATTAATCTAGGATCCTCGTGGATCCAGGTACCATGTTCCCTCTGGCTCCTTTACTCTTTTCATCCATGAAAAAACAGTAACAGTCAGTTCCCTGAATGCAGGCAGAACCAGTGCACAGTTCATCTAGAGTGAGCAAGAAGATCCAGAGAGAGAGAGGCACCAACAAAGCTAGGAGGCAGCCCCTGCACAGGTGGAGACATGGAGCAGGCAGAGAGACTGGGAGGAGTTGTAGCTCTGACTCCTGCTGGCACATTAGCTGCAACAACCCCTCCCAGGAATTAGTCAAAAAGATCTAACCATGTACTGAATACTCATAAATAAACAGACAAGCACACATTCACAGCACTCACACAAATAAATTTAAAGAAAAGCTCTACAGGTAAATAAGACTCGCAAAATGCAGCCAATAGTATTTAAACACACAAAAATGAAAACTGGGACACAAGGAGGTACTAATGCAGGCGCATGTCAATTAAATTTGTAATTTCTGAATAAACAACTTACAAAAATGTACATATGCTAACTAAACAAACACCTGGAACTCAAAGGAATTTCCTTAAATTCATATATACAAAATTAAATAATGGAAACAAATACAAACTATTTACATAAATAAACAGCCTTCACACAGGCAAACCCAACTGATATATATGCAACATACACACAAATATATAACCCCAATGCAAATACACATCTGTACAAACTATATACAGAAGTGCACAGCACTAACAGGCTACATATATCTAGCAACCACAAAGATACAGTGATACTCCAAGTATGTAAAAATACATACACACAGAATATACATACAAATATAAAACATTCACATATATGTTGAAAATGTGAATACAAATACCTGGCATTCATAGAAATACATAGCACTAATGCTGAGCTGCATACGCCCAGAAATCCATATGATCCACGGTATACACAGCTTAACATACACATTTTCCATGTCTCCATAGGCATGCACAAAAATACGGGTCCAACCTGTCACTCACCCCAGTACATAAGCACAGTAAGTAGAAACCAGTAATCCTAACACAGAAATACAAACACAAATGCACAATCAGAGACGCACACAAATATAGCTGAAGCCAGACCAGCTTGTCTTCAGATAGTACCAAACCCTGACAAACTAAGCAGCCCTATAAGCTTTAGAAGCAGAGCATTCTGTCCAAATTGCTTTCTATGATGTAAGCTTTTAACTCTCCCTTACCTGAAGTCCTCCTGAGCAATGCATACCCCAAACCACACGCACAAACACACACACACGCATATATACTGTCTCTCTTACTTACAGACTGACCTCCAGATTCATGGTGCAGCAGCCCACATTTCTGACAGTGCTGTGCTGCTTATTCATTCCATTTCCCTCTCCTCTCTTTTTCCACACATACTCTCCCTTCTCTGACCATCCTCCTGCAGTTTATTTAGAGAGGTGCAGGATGAGTAGCTGACACCTTTCTTATGTCCTGAGTCTTGCCATCCAAAGACCCTCAGGAGGGAAAGGTGGGTGGCTGCTGAGAATAAACTTCCTCTTCAATTTAGAATGGAAGGGAGTGTTATTGACACTTGTGTGTATAGACACAACGAGCCTGGATGTCTGGCATGACCACTGCTGCTTGCAGTGATTCCCTGTTGCTGCAAGCTGATAACTCAGCCACACTGCATGAAATAACACAGTCCCAGGGAAAGCAGGATAAAGACACTGTCAGAGTGGTAAACACTGAAGAAACTGCTCACTCCATGTGCGTAGCCAGAAACTGAGTGCACACCCTGTAACTGTGTGATAGTTGGAATATGGGGTTAGCACCTGAGGCAATCTAACTGCTTGTGTCTCCAGTGTCATTAAAACTATTTCTGACCTGCAATAAAGTAATCGCATAGAATAATGCAAACACATTAGCTACGTTGACAGGAAATCATAGCACAAAACAATGTAGCCACACCACATACCCTTGTTGTCAACACAGCAGTTTTGGAAGAACAGAAATACACCTAATGTGCCCAGAGATCAAGATACATCAAGTGCCACGATAGAGTCAAGTGGAATGATTCACACATACTCTTTGCAAACGCATGCAGGCAGCATAGGAAAACAAATGTATTTCCCTACAGAATAGTTAAGGGCTAGACCTCTCTGCACTAGTTCAGCTACAGCACTGGTAAAGCATCATCACACTGCAGACGACAGCATAAGCAAGCTATATGTCCTGAAACAACTCCAGAATGCGTGGAACAAGGTGGTCATACTTCATGAAAACATATGATTCTCAACACGGTGCTGCAGTGACACAGCCACTTTGACTTCACTTTCATGGCCAGGTGACAGTCTGTTGTCAGTCAACATGTTACATCAGCTACAGTAACAATTATATGAATTTTAATGACAGTGCAGCCTGCAGCAGGGTGCCAACAATTACTGCATTGTAACAACCGTACTGCATGCAATGATGCAGACATACCACCAGAAATAATTCACAGCCACCTCTATGAAGAGTGTAATAGTAATACAGGTAATCTCATCATTAGTGTCACAAACCCACAACCTACAGTGCTAAAGTTACAAAACGATTACCACAGCCACACTGCCTGCAAACATATTGGTGCCACTGATACAAAGTCACCTGCAATTTCACAACCACGTCTCCCAAACTACACTATCATTGCCACTCTGAACAACACAAATGGGATCTTACTTGCAGTGGAAGACTCAGCTGCTGTATATCTGCTCAAAAACTCAGACCTTCTTAAACACATTATACATCTCTCCTCTTTGTGCTACTTGCCACTTAAACAATTGAGGTCAAAATTTTCTTCGGGACAGTCTATGTCCTGGGTCAGTATTTAAAAAACCAACTTTTTGGACTGGGACTGTTGCCAATCCCCCTGCCTCACACTCTACCTGAAGCAAGCATCCCTACTTTCCCAGCAGGAAAATGAGATCATGACCAGGTAGGAAAATCCCCAGGCTGAATAGTGTAAAAAACCCTGCCCTGCAATCAGAATCCTCCCATTTGGACTGAGGGAAGAGAAAACCGCCTGTAGCAAAAGCAGTGCTTCTCAGTAGAGGGTGTCGTGGTAATGACAGAAAATTATGTGTGCAGCACCAAAAAGAAGAACAGTGATGCTGCCCATCTTGCAGCTACAAGACTAACAGGGCAAATGCTCCATCTGCTAGTAGGCAGTACCCTCTTTTGCATAGCTCAACTGCATTTTCAAAAGTACGGTGACCCACCTGCACTGATGCAGCTAACACTCTTTGGAAAACACCACCAAGATCTGCTAAGATGTGGGTGACCCTTTATTGTTCCCCTGCACTGACACAGCCCTGCATCACTTGCTTTGATATAAATCACTCCAATCATCAAAATGACAGGTGAAGAAAAAAACAGAGGAACTTCTACCTTCTCCGCTTTGCTCCCCCATCTCCGCTGGGGATTCCTTTACTGCAAACAGCCTGAGTATTATTGCCATTCACAGTACAAATCACTCCGTCCCTTCCTCTCCCACAAACCTACTGCTTATATTAGCACTGATCATAGTAACAAGCCTGTGGGTTTTATTACTACTGATACTAATAATACTGGACACATTACGTCTGCTCCCGCCAATAACAGACTACAGATATGATCCTTGCTAATGCTGATAATACTGGGGGATATTATCTCTGCCATTGTTGGCACAGCAGTTATTATTGCCAGTAATGCTGTCAAATACTGCAGATATTGTCAGGGACCAAGATTAATAATACTGAGATTGTTACAGCACCAGCCTTGCTGGAACATGAATCCCAAATGAGAATTTGGGTCTACAGAAAATGTCTCTAGCCTGCTATGAAGAGAAAGAGCTATTTCTGATAAGACCGGTTTTGTAAAGATCTCAGAAGTTTCACTCAGCTGGAGATGCTGTGGTATGCAGGGAACAGTTTCAAACACTGTTTTCATATTATCTAATTATCTGTCTATCCATCCATCCATCTACTTATCCTTCCTTCCCTTTTTCCCTATCTCTCCATTGCTCTCTTTATGCAGTGCTCAAGGGTACAGTACGAGTAATAAGAATTTTTTTGTCAGTGCCTCTGGGTCACCCCAATTCTCATCCTTTTAGCTGTCAATCAGGGGGTTATGGAAGAACAGAAATATTTGCATATTACTTTTCCCCTTTATCCTTCTGGTCATCTGATTGCTGTTCCTTAGTCTGACAGTGACCCTGCTGAGCTTGGCCTGCCATCCCAGCTTAGTACAACATTAGGATTGTGAAGAACCAGGAATTCCTGTTTCCAGCTGCAGCTTAATACTGCAAGATCCTCGCTGGTCTTGGGAAAGTCATTACATGCTGCAGGGCCACTTCTGCCTCTGGAAGATGGTGGGTTAAGTGGTGGGGAAGGTCAGAGTGAAATTACAGCAGCATTGGCTGTGCCCGTAGACTTCAAGAAATGGCACACACTCTGCTACACAAGTGGTAGTGAAGTTTTTCAGCTAAATTATTTTAAAAATCTTAGGTGACCAACTTTCTGTTTTATCTAATCTGTCATTGAAGTAAAAAACTGAAAGAAAACGAATACATGGTCTTAATGGGGCAAATCCCGATGATCCTTTGTAAGCACTCACCAGAGGAAGACACACTGCGTTTTGATGAAAGACTTGTGATCTAACAGTTCCTTGTTGTGACTAGTAGACACTCAGAGCTACCTCCCTGCTACCTCTCTCTCAGTGCCATAGTCTTCCCAGGTCACCCTTGTAGTAGCAACCAGAACATTTGGTAGGTTGGGATAACCCCTCTTCCCTCCAACTCCCTGTGAGGAACACACCTGGCTGTCAGCGTCCATCGCTGAGCCCACCTCATGCATTTGTCTGGCTCCTTCTGTCCAACTCGGGAGTTCTGCTACATCATCTTGACACATAATTATCTCTCCTCTTCTTAATCATCTGTGCTACTGTCTAATGTAGGCACCAGCTGCAGCAAGGAGGACCTGGGGGAGGGGGTGTGCTCAGATAGAGGCTCCTCTGTCTTTCTCCCATGTCTTTCTCCCCACAGCCATTGCAGAGGTCGCTAACAAGGTTTACAGAACCAGGGATTCAGGAGCAGCTTGGTACTTCTCCCTTTTCTGCTGAACTGTGTTCCTTACAGAGGAATCTGCAGCAGAGCTGGTCCAACAGAGCAGAAAGAGAGACCAGTGTCACTTCTTCTGCCTCCTATAGTGAAGAGCCACCCCCAAGATGCTGGGAAAGGAGATGTGCATTGGGAGCTCAAAAGGCCTTTTCAACTTGGGAATAAACCCTGCAGTTAAGAAACTGCAAAAAAATCAAGCTGAGAATCTCTGGGAAACACTGAGAAGGTGCATGCATCCAATGTGAGCATGAAAGAAATTACTGCACTGAATTTCTTGCCTAGCTTTCCTAATCCCCACCTGAGCTAGGAATAATCAGAGCCCTCAGAGCTACAGGAGAGATTGCCTAGGAGTAAGTGCAAGTCACTGGCTGTGCAAAACCTCCCCTTGGATCCTTCTAGCCTCAGAACACAACCTGCAAAGTGATGATGTCTTTTAGAATTTCTTAAGGCCAGCATGAGCCCGGATAACTCAACTCTTGGCAGGGGTGTTCAGCAGCTGGCGGGGTGTCCCATGTGAGGTTTCTCTGGGACAGGAGCATGATGACAAGACAAAGGCTGTTCTCTGAGGTAGTTGCATCTGTGTTAAGTAGCTGCCACCTAAAATGCTCAGACCTAAAGACAGACAACATCTCCAGAATTGTCTAATACCTTTTTGATTCTTAGTGGGAAATGTGGGCTCTTGGCCAATAGCAGGGAGTTGCACAGTGTTGTTTGCCCTTCATTAATCAAATCTGGGATGAATTAAGGGCAGACACAGAATGTTGTTCTTATTGTCAATATATCATTCTGAAGTGTCACAATCTTAGATTGCTGTTTAGTTGTTTCTGTGTTTAATTGTACGGCTCCAAAAAAGCTTAGCTTCTGAGTCTGGATGTAACTGTGTGACTGCATCGGAAGTGGGATGATCTTTCCAGGTATTTGGAAAGAATAGCTGCTAAAACCAGATTGAACAGTTTACACTCAAAACGAGATATAGAGGCACCATGTTGAGAACTGGTGATCACTACTCTGGGTACTATGAGAACAGGGGTTTACAAAAATCCAAAGTAACTGCCGAGAGATTTATGTAACCTTTAAAGAAACTTGGTACTCAGTTTGTAGTGTTACTATTTCCTGTATATCTAATGATGGAAAATGCTGGAGGGGTTTGCAATGTTTGCAGTCTCTTATTCCTGACTTTTTTTGGCTTTGAGGCATTCACTCAAGCCCTTCCATTGCTACACTTTTCTCTTAGCTGGGCCCTACTGCCATCTAGCTGGGAAATGGATCTTCCTCTGGGGCCCGATCCAATTTCCAATGACATCAGTAAAAAGCCTCCAATTTGTCTTAGTAGGAGCTGGGTTGGGTGCTTGCCTCTATGAGGCAGAAAGGGGTCATGATGAATTCCTTTTTTTCTTGGGATTATTGTGTTTATTTGGATCAGAAACTTACAGATGTGAACCTCACCAGAACCAATGCTGGGAAAATTACTAGCAAAACCCCAAAATGCAACATCTCTCTCAAGACAGCTTTCTCTTCTCACCACATATCACAGAGAACCCTCACGTTCTCTTGCACCACACAGCCTTGAGGTAACCTGCAACACATTGAGCCACCTGTACTGCTAAGAGGTCATCACATGCAACAGGCATCAGTGGAAAACAACATACTAAAGGCAGGGCTGAGCTGAACAACCTGATCAGGCACTACTTTTAGCAAAGTTCACCTCCTGGTCCTCAACATTTTAGTGCATCAAATTAAAAGAGCAAGATTTAAGAAAATAAAGTTTACAAAGCCACCATAAGAGCACCAAGACCTTACCCACCCGTTCTGATTCAGTCTATCTAGACCTGAGGCTCCAGCTTTTGGCCCATTTCAGGATTCACTTTACCCTGAGATCTTCCCAGCAAGTAGGAAGGAAAAGGAGATAGCTTAATCCCAATTCCTTAGAGTCCTGAAGGAAAGGTTAGATAACAACCTTAGGACCACAGTACTCAGAAGACCTCTTGTTCTGCTTTCAGAGACTTGCAAGCATGGCAGTTCTGCTGTGGTAGATGCTGTCCATTGAAAACTGGGCCCATATGATCACCAGCTAACGTAGCTCATGGCACATGTCAGGGAAGTAACTTGTTTGCAAGGGGTATGAAAGATAACTCCCACATTGCTGGTGCTTCACTGAGATGGCATTTTGTTTGAAAACAAGTGAGTTGGGGAAACCATGTTTACCCACAGTTCAAAGTCCGGGCCCCTGCTGGCACCTGGGGAGTTCAGTTCCAGCCATTTCCAGCAGTGAATGAACTTGGGATCAGCTCCAGCAATGGAGACGGCTCTCTGCCTGCTGAGCAGATGTCTGGAGATGCAGCCTGTCATGAAAGGGCCTCGGAAGAAGAGCATTCCAAGCCAGCAGGGCAGTGGTGGGGAACTGGTCTCTGTTGCTAAAACTGATCTAGCCCCGGGAACAGCTGCAAACCTTGGCCTGAAATTGGAGCCTGTACATAGGGACAAAGAATATAAAAGGGAGGATGAGCTTCTCCCCTCCCCCTACCTTCATCACGTTTCCTCTTCTCGCCATTCGACCGAGGAATCCCCAGGATCCCGTTAATGGAGTAAGAGCCCACTGGATCATTGGAGGCACTGGAGACAGGAGGGGATGCTGTGCTGGGCACTGGACAAAAGGAAAAGGGAAAAAGGGCCATGAGGAGACCAGCATAGGACTTGGGGATCCTCCTACTGGAAGCTATGCATGCCACCAGTCTCAGAGGAAAGCCTGGGCACTAAGCAGACTCCCAGTCCCTCACACTGAATGACTTATACTTACTCGCTCAACCACTAATGTTGCTGCATCCCAGCTTTGCCAGTCTATTCCTAAATGGTAGCTCCACAGCCTTCCACTACAGGGCCATTATTAACAAGAAAGTGCATTTCATCAAGAAGCTAAACCTTGTTGTTATATCCCAGTTCAGAGCAGGCTTCCCAGTGCATGCCATGGTAAAGAAGTGCCATGCTGAATAGGCCACCTTCTCTAGTGACTTCCTAGTCCATCTGTATTTTGACAGATCATTGCCTCTTAGCATCTTTCCACCAAGAGTGCACATGTTCTGCCTTAGCCTGACTAGCCTCTTACAAGTCCACCCAAAACACTCATTGAAAAATTACCTTGTTAGCATAGGTTAGAAGCACTTCAGTGATAAGCCAATAAATTCAGTTCCCTACTAGAACCAAGGTGAGTTGATGATACATACTCCAACCTAGATTAATAAAAATCTAGTGTCTTCCTTTTGCACTGACCAATGTCAAACAGGCAGACTCCTCCTGCCACTCAGGGCTGTCCAAGATTGCTCATGAGTTCCCAGTATGTCAGAAATGACAAGCCATCCAGATTAGAAATGATCACTTTGTGATAATCAAGGCTTTAGAGTATAGACAAGTAGACCTATGCATCCAGTAGGCATGCCCATTCTGTCCCAGAGATGGGGAGAATATCCCAGATCTCTTATAGTCCGTCACGCATCACTCAGCTCATAAAACACTGCTCTGAAGCAACCAATGCCTCCAATACAAGCCTTCCAGGATGGAGCAGAACCTGTCAACACTAGACCCACACTTCCCAGTACATCCCAGAGCAATGGGAGACTCCAAAAGAAGCACTCACAATCACTGTGCCAGCTCAGTCAATGCATTCCCTAGACATTTCACTACTTTTCCAAGAAGGAATAATATCTGCCAACTCCATCTGTTGTGGTCAGTGATTGCCAGTCCAGTGAGCAAACCCAGATTAAAAGGGCATCTAGAAATGCTCTTCCATACTGGCCCATTAATTTCCTGAACACAGTTTGTATACAGCTCTGCCAGCTCTTTCCCATGTAGACCAGAACCTTCAAGTAAATCCTTGTATAGCAGCTGCTTTTCAGTAACAAACAGTACCTAATACAGTGTCTTAAGCCATGAATAAGACACTGCATTTCACAATATACCAGAATACTGCACATTTTTTTCCTGCTCTGAATTTTTACTGGGTAAAGCTATGCTAGCAGCAGCAGACTGTACAACCCGCAGAGATATCAGTGAAAAGTACCTTATCGCACATGTAGCACAGTACCTTAAACACAACAGTCTAGGAGACACTTGGTCACATTACTGCACCCTCCATCTTCTGCTCATTTTGATAAACCCGTCTCACCCATCAGAAAAATGCATTTTCACAGTAAAATACACCCATGGGATACCTGACTGCAGAGCTAGAACAATGTTGTGAGGCATCAGGAATATCTTACCCTGCGCTGTGTATTACTATCTCTAAGAAACTGACTAGTTCCAGAAAACAGAGAGAAGAGAAATTGGGAGAGAGAGGGGAAAAGAGAGTCAGAGTAAGAAGGAGACAAAAAGTGAAGGCTGGTGCTTAGACAGGATAGCATTAAATACTTTTCTCTAGGGGGACAAAGGAGAGAGCATGAATGTGAAATGGATGTTAAGGCAGAATCACTTTGGGCAAACCCCTACCTTGAGATGTTTTTTTCTGCTATGATTCCCTTCTCTGCAATGCAATGAGGAAACTGAAGAACAGAAACCTCTGATTTCCACTGAGGTTTCTTTCTCCCTACCCCCTCCTCCCTTTTAGTCTGCTTAGCATCTGCTTGTCAGACACTGATCCCTCAACTAAGCTTCATCCTCATTTCCACTTGTCCTGTCACCACCCCTCATGCCAGTCTTCTTACCAATAGTATGTCCTGGTGCAGTTACACCTGTTCCACTCCCATCTGGTGTTGGGTGAAAAGGTTGCTGAACTTTGGTTCTGATGATCCTGGAAAAGAGCAAAACATGTTCAGAACTCAACTGCAACTTCTCTGTGCTTTTGTATACCCATGATCCCAGCTATCAGAACCTGAAGGCCAGGTCTGGGGTCTGGGAGCAGCAGAGTGGCTTCATTTGCTTCTTGAGGTCCTGATTCTGCTGCTCTAATGATCCAGTTCCCAGAGAATTCCCCTTGCTCTGCTGTGCCATCTTTTCCCCAAACTTGGATAGTCACTGGATAACTATGATGCTCAGTGAACAAGTTGGAATGTCCTGTGTGTTAGCAACTGAAATATCATTTGTGAACTGATCTGCCACCATGATCACAAGGCAGTCTTTGCAGCTAATAGAGACCCTGCTGGATTTACAAAGGAAAATCACTAGCACCTAGCGCTTGACTGGGAGTGTCCCTGCCTACTGGCAGATGCTGGGTATCAGTGACTCAGATCGACTGTCTCACCAAGGAACTTGGCAGATAAGCCATGACCTGTTGGAGACCAAATTCCTTTCTGAGATTAAAATGAGCCCCTCCAGTTAGGGTGAAGGCTGCAGATGCTCTTCAGCCTGAGTTTCTGGAACTCTCAGTCCTACATTGTATTCACTTTAACTTCTTCCCAAAAATGTCTCCAGGAAGTGAAAGCAAAATAATACATTCTTGCTGCCTGCCAGAGAGCTTTCCTAGATCTTTTCTAAAGAGTAAGTCGGCAAAAACTTCAAAGAGTAAATGTGTAGCCAGTGGGAAGTATAGCATGGATGAAAATAGGCAGAGACATTGAGAGCGCATTTTTGGAAAAGCACAACTCCTGAGAGTGAAACTTTCTTAGGAAAAGAAAGGTATTTCAGACCATATCACCTCAGCATTTTAGGAAACTCCAATACACACATGATGAAACCTGAGCAGTAGCTGAAGGCAGGAAATATCAAGGTTCTAGCTGGGGCTGGAGGTTCAGATTCTCACCCAATATAGGTCAGTGGTACTGAGGGCCCTGATCTGTAGCTGCCGAGGTCCTATACAGAAGGTGTCTAAAGGACCTCAGGGCCAGATTCTAAGGACATGCTGGTTTGCGCTAGCTAAGGAGCTGGTCTGAGAAGTCTGAGCTAGTGCAAATAATATAACTTTTTTCTTCTTTTCTGTTTTGTTTTTTTCTTTTCTCTTCTCTCACATTCCCCCTAAAGCCCCCTGAAGTGCCACTCTGGTTGTGTGAGTTTATTGATTTCCCCTAGCCCAGAGAAACAGAAAGACGGGATGGGGTGCAGGCAAAGAGATGGAAATAGAAAGCTATAAATTATTTGTGACAGGAAAGCAATAGTGCCAGAGTGCTGAGCACAAGTCCCGTGTCACTATTAGATTCCTTTTAGCCTGATGACACTGTAAAAGAGGTTAAGTGTCTGATGGAATCATACACCTTGGGGGCAGGGGCAGTCCAGGAGCAGAACAAGCTACACAGAGCGGGTATATCAATTCTCCAGGCCAATAATATTCCCCTCATTGATCGCAACACAAAGTTCAAAAATCTCATTATAGCCAAGCAGACCAGGAACTTTTTAAAAATCAATAGAGTGATATAATGTATGTATACTTTGTATAAGTGTATCTATCCATCCATTCATCCGTCTATCCAAAATCTGCCTGAGGGTTCCTAAGTTAACCTACACATTATACTGTATTATGTTCTATTGTAGTGTAGTATAGTGAATGGATTAGATTTCCCCTCCAGCCTTAAATGACATATTATAAAACATCCTGTTAGCACTGAGGTGACATCAGACGGTTCCATTCATACTGAGATATGACATCAGATTCTCCATTCGTACTGGGAGGTAGCATCAGACAGCTCAGCCTCTACTGAGGGGAACCATAAGATAAACCAAATTATACTGAGATGGCCCATCAGGCTGGGCTGAATCATGCTGCATGAAAACTGCAAAGTTTCAAAAATCCATTTTGAGTAAAACCAGCCTGTGAAATGATGGTGGTATAAAATGTCTGTTCATAATGCTTACTAAACCCAGCCAGTGGACAAAGAGGAAGGTTCTATTTCATTCTCAATTCAGTTCACGGTCTCTCAGCTGAGAATGCCAGTTAGTGCCAGTTGTGGCTGTGTTTACTGAGTTGTGTCCATTAGGAACCAGAATTAAGCTCACCAGCTCATTTCACCAAGTAGCCGTCAGCTGGTAATGATTTTTGGTCACTACCAAGCAGGGCCAGATTTTAGCTTGTGACCCAGAGGTGAAAGGCTCTGTTCGAGACTGTTCCCCTACCAGGAATGAAACTTGTTTTCAAAAGAAAGTTTCTGGAAACAGGGAGCAAAGGGGAGAAGTTCTGGTTGCACTGCCTGCAGTAACTTGGGTCAAATAATTACTGGCATCAAATACACAGCAAATCTCATGAGGTCTCAGGTAGAAGGTATTTCCTATGGCTAAAAGAAGAGGCACATCATGAAAAGGTTCTCCCCAGCAGTGCTCCTTTGCCCTACAGTCATGGCCCAACTCTAGTGCTGTAAGTGAAAAAGAGAAATTTCAGGACCCTGATGCTCAGTACAGAATACAGCAGTGCATCCCCCCGGGTCAATTCATCTAGGGACAGTAATAAACAGCAGGGTAGCTAGGCATCACTGCTGCTGCTTTTGGAGGCTTCAAGTGAGTCTGTCCTACATGAGAACACCTAATGAAACAGCAGATGAAAGATGAACAGAGCTGGCCTGGTCCTGTAGCAACAGACGCAGTATAATAATGTTGTCTTTAAACTTCAGGACTGGTGAAAGCTGCTCATCCTTACTGGAGACTGAAATACATGCTAAGCCAGCTCTGCTGTCTCAAACCTAGGATTTCTGGATTACTGTTGTGTAAGAGGGAGCAAAACCTTGGTTTGATCACCTCTTGCTGCCTTTGATGCCTCTTGTTCTTGCCTCTAGACACTGGAAAAAGACAAGACTTTTTGCAGAAAACTTCCTTAGCCCTTCCCAAAATCACAAGGGGCACAAATCCTTGCACACCAGTCAGCAGTGCTGATTCCTTGAAGTAAATGCTGCTACTTTAAAACATCTTTCCTTCCTCCAAAAGGAACTGTCACTCCAGACTAAATTCATTCCTGCCCTAATTCCATCACAGTCAGTGACTCCAATAACAGCATTTGTGTTTAATTAGGGGCATAAACTGGTACTTACTGTAAATTCTCATTTTTCATTTTCCAGTAGGAGGTTTTTGCACAAGTTGTCTAATTTGAGTTTCAGAGAATATACACAGATTTAATACATTACCTTATGAAGTTTCATCAACAGGTCATTTATAGATCTTTGATTGCAGTACAGCAACTGAACTTCATTTCACAATCGGAATTTAATATATGATATTATCTTAAGTAATGGCACATAATGTCATTACAGTGCATAGTATCATACTGTGAATTATACATCCACTCCTGGAATTCATGAGTTACCACTGTTGGCTTTCAGTAACTCTTTGTAGAGTTAATATTGCATACAGCTCCAACTGGAATCAACTGCCCGTTACCAAATGCCTTTGACTTTCTTAAACGTTCAGCAGTAGATCACAAATTCCCAATGTTTGATTTCTATTTTGTTATTTTCAGCGGTTTCAATGCAACTCCTTTTGCTGATTCTGAATACTGACAGACAGACAAAAAATAACTCTCCTAGCATGACAATTGTAACAAGCCCTAATGAAATTTGGTAAAGAATGTAAAAAGAAATATTAGAAGTTAAAATTAGCTGAGCCATATTCCTTTGTAAGAAGAACTTATTTTCACTCCTTGTAAATAAGCAAGTAAAAAAATGACCTCTAATCCTGCCCAGAAATTATTTACTAAAGAATGACAGATCATAGGAAATGTTCCTTGCTTCTCTGACACTTCTATCCAAAATCTCTTATAGCTTGACATACTCTGTGGTTTCTCCTCTCTCACTATTCCTGGCAAAGTCTTTAGACAGTATCTCAAATAAAAAAAATTGTGCTAGGGCTGATGAGAGGGAGATTAGGTAGGTCTGAACCATCTGGAGTCTCAATTTAGCAATACTTTTAATCCTGAAAGAATAAAGTTGCACTACAGGAAAGAGTGGTATGTCCTGCTGCCCAAGGAGACCCTGACACATTTCAGAAAGCACTGGTATCCTTGCTTTGATCCTATTCCTTTGTCATGGATTACTTTTCAGAGTGGAAGGATATATTCAGCAGAGCACCAAAGCCCTGGTAATTGTTTTGGAGTATTCATATTTTAAATGGTCCATATTAGAAGCACATTACAAGACCCCAGGGTGTGCATTACTGGGCAATTAAAACAGTTCTTGGAAGGCTAACATTGCAAAGCTTCAGCCTTTTCTCTGCAGTGTGTCCAAGGGGGGCTGTGATGGCCAAGGAACACACACCCTGCTGTGCTGCACAGCTTAATTAGTGCAGGGCTGAACTGCTGAGCCACGGGCCATGCCGGCGGCGGGGACAACGCAGCCTGCAGGGGACTTGGTGCAGGGCTAAGTGAGACAGCGATGCCTTCTCTTCATCAGACTGCTTCCTACGAAAGGGCTCGTGGCCATCCCAGTGATGCTGGTGTCAAAGTGTCCCCGAGGAAAAGAGGGAGAGAACGTGGGATGGAAAGAGGAAGATTCGGGCTCATGGGTGATGGCTCCCATGGAGCCACTAATATCTCACTGGTAGACTGGTGCTGCACAGGCATAAAGAGCTCAGAACACAGTATTGGCTCAAATAGGAGATTCTTATGTTTCTGTTCATGGGCTGAGACAGAGCTGAGCAAAAGAGAGGGGGAAAAAATGTCTTGTTTGCACAAAGCTCAAAACAGAAATCATGGTGAGGAAAAACAATCAAGTGATTTGGAGGTAAAGGAAGGCAAGTAGAAAGTCTGATAGAGCCTAATCTGACTTAGGGAAAGGGCTTCAGTTCCTTGCTCTGTCATGGACTTCTCATCAAGACTTTGGACAAATGGCATTTCTCTCTGTGCTCTGTTTCCTGCCTGAAGTGTGAAGATAGGAGCATTGCCGTGCCACCTGGGGCACAGGAGGACAGCTGGAAGGAGGAGTGAAGGGCTCAGACTCTCTAATAACAGGGGCCAAGTAAGTGCTTCAGCGAGCTGTAGCACAGTATTGGCTGTGTTCCCCTGCTTGAAGCAGAAGTGACATGTACCCTGCTGATAGTGGCTGTACGTGAAGGGAAGGGAGGTAGGCAAAGGCAACAGGAGCTGTATTTCAGCTGCTGTGGCTTTGCTGTTTGCATTTGAATTTGCAATGGCGGATGTAGTTGGGAAGATCAGAGCTGCAGTTGCCCCCCAAACGCCACAATATAATTTCTATTGCGGAGGGTAGAGCAGTAGCTTCTCCTACTGCTCTCAAAACCTACCACAACACTTGTAGCCCTCAGAACAACAGCTGACATTGGCAGGAGCAGCAGCTTCGACTTCCTTGCTAGGTGGCCTGAGGCTCTTGTTCTCCCTGCCAAGACAGCAGGATGCCTTCAAACCCTGCCATATTCAGGAGCCACAAGCAACATTCACACATACAAACTCTCTCTTGTCACAAAAATTACAATTTCCTTCTCCCTACCTTTTGGAAAGGGAGAGAGAAGAAGGGTGATCATGTACTACATTAGTATATAAGCACAAGTATAACAGATTAATTAGATAGATAGACTGATAGTCCTAAAAGGTGCCTGAAGAGGAATTATGTGTTTTTCTGAAGCTTCCAAATAGATTAGAGGTCAAAATGGAGATGCCTTACATATCTCAAAATGCAATCTCAGCACTCTCTGAGAAGATCTGACCCCTTATCTGCTGCTAATCTGTGTAGGTCCATCAACTTCACAGAAGCTATACTGACATTGTGCCTGAAGACATGGGGGTAAAAGTGCCACTTTCTTCCAGGTTAGCCTGCTCACTCCAAACACATAAGAAAGCCCAATCCTCCCCCCTTCGCTTACTGAATTTCTTGGCTGCATTCTGAGGAGAGGCAGAATTCACAGCAGCAGTTTTACTATTTGAAGGGCTTAGAGAGGAGCTAGGACTTTTTTGTTGTTTTAAATCAGTGACCCGTGATGACACCATATGGTTTTATTTCATTTAATTTGAGCTGAGCATTAGTGTTCAACTTCTAGCATATCTCTGGCCATTCCAGTTCTGCTGTGCTACATGGTACAAGTCTGGACATAAGGAAGAAGTGTGGAAGGAAAGGTGAAGATGCCTGCTTTCTTTGTGGGGGAGAAGGATCTGCCAAGCAGGGGATTAGCCTGCCAACTCATTCTGCTGAGCATTAGCACACAACTTCATGCCACTGGTACTGATGGGGTTGACCGTGTTCAGCCCCATGTGTGTAGATTCCCTGTCTGACCTCCCAGAATAAATTAGAATCATAGAATCCTAGAATAACCAGGTTGGAAGAGACCCACCGGATCATCGATTCCATCCATTCCTATCAAAATTGCTGCATTAGGCTTTAAGAAACATTTTCCCATTCATCCAAGTGGACTTGTCTTAGGGGACAAAACCCACCTGGGATACAGAAGGCGTGCTTGAATAGTTGCTGTGCTCTGCAAAGCTGTGGCTAGAGACATCACAGCCTGAGCTGGCTGACTTAAAGCTGGCTAAAGTATATCCACATGAGCTGCAGTCAAGCAGAGACTGCAGCATAGAAATGTCCTCAGGCAGGTGTTTCTACTTTTATTACACTCAGTTTGCATTTGGAAGGCTTTCTTAGCAGTCAGGAAAGCCAGAAATTCATTGAAATCCAAACATCTAGAAGATGTCATGCAGTTTAAAAAAGATTGGAAGCAAACTTGATCCTGGATGTAGATGTTTGACATCCTGGGTTTAAGGTGAATTAAGGAAATCTTAAAGAATAAAAAGGGTTCTGCTGATCCTGGACATAGCAACACAGGCCTGGGAGGAACCACCTGCCTCATCAAGTCCAAATTCTAATATCACAGGCAGCCATAGAGAAGACGTTAAACTCGCAGCACCCACAAGAGCACCCAGCCCTGCAGCTAAAGACCCACCACTCCTCCCTCAACACACGCATAATCTCTGCAACAAAAGACTGAAAGCTTAAAAAATGACAAGCCACAGGAACAGAGCAGGGGAGCAACATTCCTGATGGTTAGGTCCCCTTCACTGGCAAGAGATTTCTGCCATGAAATTGCCCAGAAATTTTTTATCTCTTAGTAATGAATCATTTTCTAAGAGTACACCTACACTGCAATCACTGCAGTTCAATGCAACATCTTCTGTTACCTATGGACTGGGCAGCTCAGGTCCTGCTAGCAGTGTTGCTGCAGCAGCGTGGAGCTGGCGGAGGGAAGAGCCCCACGAGCTGCCAGCACACCGGTGACTGCCATGCAGCACGGGCCAGAGCTGTCAGAGCAGCGGCTGTGCCAGCAGGTGAGTTAAGACCTACAGAAACACATGGGCTTGCCAAGGTTAAATATCTTAATCTGGAGCATGAGAACTTTTAATTGAAAGCTTTGCTTTGAGCCCAGTTCCAGTTATTAAAATTCAGGAGTCTGTGCTGAATTCCTTGTGGACGTTCATTTTGATTAACAGAAGACACGTGTGTACTAGAAAAGGAGTCTTGAACTGGGAGGAATCAGATAAATGTAGATAACATTCTCAACTCTCTTGCAAGTTATGCCATACCTGGTATTTTTTATAAAACCATAGATCTTGAAGATAAGGAATTATTTCACCTTTCATTTAATACCAAAATATTTCTGGCTTTCATGGCTGCAAAGACCAGGTGGAAGTGGGACCTGGCTGCTTCCCAAAGGGGCCAGAACTGGAGACATAGGAAAAAAACCTCAAATACATTCTTATTTACAGCCTTGTGAATTTTATGCCAGTGCCTTAATTTTGGATGGTATTGACTCGGGACTTTTTAAATTTCAGGCTTGGCAGCTTTGTGTGTTATCTCTGTATCCTATAGAGTGCTTCACTCCAGTATGTGTTTGCCTGTGTTGGGTAAGTACATGAGCCCCTTCATAGGGGTCTCGTTGTGTGCACCTCCCTAACGCTTGTCAGAACTGATGAAAATTTCATAGTGGACTCTTTACCAGTAGGAGATGTTTGCCCAAAACCAAACCAAAACCACTGGGAATGTTCATTTTAGATCTACTGTTATTTTTACCTTGGGTTTTAAAGAAATTAACAAAATTGTGAATGGAATTTAAGCCTTATAAAAAATTTGCTTTTAGCCTTTTAAAATTACCATTTTAGGGTGAATGAGAAACTATGCAAAAAAAAAAATAAAAATAGGAATAATATATTTAGATTTTATTGAAACTGCAGGGTCCAACTACACTGAAATATATGTAGAATTTTATTAAAGTTCTGGTTCAAAACCACATTGAAAAGCTGAAAATTTCCACAGAGAACCTGATTTTTTCCCTTCCTGTTCTAGTTCTCACTGCTTTTGGTTTTATTCATCCCTTGCATTATCATGCCACCCAAAGCAGTCAAGCAAAGGCGAGCGCTTCAGGGTGTGGGCGCTATGTAAGCTCCCAGCATAAAGTTGGTGCCCATTTCCATAGAAGACAGCCCAGCTTTCGTATTTATAGGACAAGGCATCTTTTTATAATGAAAAGACAAATCTGTCGCCAGTCTGCTTGGCTCTTGTAAGCCACTATGAGGTCTAATGTTTAGAGAATATGAGCTATATGTTTGTTTATGTGTCTATATTGTGTTTGCGAATGCACTAGCATTTGTCTCTTCATATGTATTAGTTTACAACACAATGTTCATACTCGTTTATCTTTGCCTATAGACCTGCGTTTATAACTGTGGCTACATACAGTTAGACATCTGGGTCACATATTGTATATTCAGACCTCATGGAAAGTTAATAAACGTTTATTGAACCATTACAGTTTTTAACAGATTTTAATGGACAAATAGACTGTTCAGATCTGTGGCTTGTAACTATCACCAGCTACCTATATGGATGTTTTCGTACAGCACCAAGCCCAGTTATTACAAATAATCAGTCATAACTACCTAGAAGTCATCCGTAACAAGGCTAAAATATCCATGATGTAATATCTAACATATCTGAATACTGATACATAATCAATGTGGAACCTTGCTGTATTGCAAGGCTCACACCTGTGTGTACATCTGCATAGTTGTGTAAGTTTGTGAGTGCAGATCTGCCCTGTTTCTAAACCGTATATTTGGCATCCATCCGATTAACCGCAGAGCTATGGGTTTCTGTGAGGCTTCAGCAACCCAGACTTTTGGGTCCCCTTTTCCCGGCTATAGGCTCAATCCATAGGAGTTAGCAGTCTGAGGGTTTACCTACATACGGCTGTGCAAAATAACTAATTTTAATTAACAGAATGTGTGAAATTAAACTGGTCTAGTTAAACTACATTACACCTCTGACTCCCTTGTTTAGAATTAAAGCAGCTTTAATTTAGTTTAGCTTAATTCACTTTGGAAATGAAGTAAACTAAATTCAATTTAGAACACTCAAATTTTGAATGAGGATCCGAACAATGTTTTAATGCTTTTAACCAATGCACTTGCAAAGTTAATTCAGATTAATTTTCTCATTTGCCCCTGTGTAAGCAAGCCTGGTGCCTATTCCCTGTCAATGAAACCACCTCAGCTGAGACTTCTTCAGCAACTCCAAACTAGCAAACAACCTTCCAAGAGCAGCACTTTAAATGATCCTCATACACACAAGGATCCTCATCCCTATGTTCTCATGCAGGCAACTTTTCTTCCTGAGAACTTTAGGGATCTCTTGTCAAGAGCTTGGTGCATTAAGCCAGGTGCTGGCTGGGGTAAACATACAAGAAGTTCAGCAGTTATTTAACACTATCTGAACACCAGTTATAAAGACTTAATTATTTAAATTTTACAGTTTCAGCTTTTGCAGTGGAATGCTGTATTGTGAATTACAAGATATTCTTGCTGAAAATAATGATATTCTAGAGAATTTTAGTGATTTTATCCAGTTCCATTACTTCAAAACATGATCTCCTTAATCTGGATTAAGTACTTGTTCACCTAATGAATGGAAATACCTCCACCTGTAAGTTAGCATGTATTTCATGTTTTGACCTAACTTAGCTTGGACGAGATCAGATGCAATCAGGATTCATGGGCAGAGGAGTTCAGAGAAACACGAGCAATGGTATTTAAAATAAGCTATACTGCCTTTACATTTTTTTCTTGAACATATTTTAGTCTAAGAAGACAGGTGGTAGTATAAGGCAGCCCAAAGATACTATCTTGCCATTTCTAAAGGGCAATTGCAAAATCAATCATGAACAAAACAATCTCAGTAATAGTATGCAGAAACATGTTTTTAATGTGAAAATATTATATGTTTTTAAGCCTAATTGTGGAAATTTCAAGCTTTTCAATACCTTGTTTAATTTTAATACCACACTGTGTATTTGGTCAAAAGATATCTGAGGAAAATGTTGCCAAATGTTATTTTGTAATAATGCAAAGAAAAAAGCCCTTGAAAAAAATGTCTTTTGGAAAATCACAACTCAGAGAAAGCACCTGCAGTAAATCTTTGCTAAAAAGTCAACCATACAAACAAAAAATCAAGAAAAGCAAAGAAAGCCCACTTGAATATCCCAAGTCATTGAGTATTGTTTGATGAGATGGTTA
This sequence comes from Phaenicophaeus curvirostris, assembly GCF_032191515.1. Taxonomy (NCBI): domain Eukaryota; kingdom Metazoa; phylum Chordata; class Aves; order Cuculiformes; family Cuculidae; genus Phaenicophaeus; species Phaenicophaeus curvirostris. Next base: position 18,900,778 of record NC_091400.1, on the reverse strand, counting down.
GGCTATATGTTTTTGGTGCTTGTTTTATATTGTGTTAACGATAACGGATAAATGTTGTTTAATAGCTACTACAGTCTCAGATTTTGGTAGTAAATCAGCGTAGTCTCACTGAAACAATTAATAATATAATATAACATAACATAACATAATCCTATGACTGTGCAGAATGCACTGGTGGGGGGGCATCCATTTACGTGCTGCTAGCTAAAAAGATACCACTGCAAGTAAAATCTAGATTTGTAACAACACATCAGTTTGTGTGACTTTCTCAGCTGTACGAGGCTATAGAGGTGTAATATTGTGTGTGTGTATGTGCTTGTGTATTTGCATGCGCATTCATATGCATGTTTGCATCTGCAGGGATGTTTCTACTTGTGTGTATAGTCTGGCTGTGGTGCTTTCTGAATGGCAGTGAGCTCAGAAAAAGCATGTATGTCTTTCTATCTGTGGGTGCATCTATCCGCATATGGATGGGCTTGTGCAGTGTCTGTGGATGCATTTCTCCTCGTGTTGTTCATGTGTACCTCCTGTGAGACGAAGGCCTTCTTGCAGGCTGGTGTTGGTGACTGTGCTTTCAATCCCATAAAAGGCAGCAGCCTTCTACAGCAAAAGCGCTAACTGAGCATCAGAGACCTGTATCCTGATCTAGCCATCCTGTTGATGGGCTGTGCAACTAAGCAAGCTCTTCTAATGCAGTCCATGCCTCAGTTTCCTCTCCCATCTTTTTTTTTTTCATAACGACTGTGGACATAGAGCGTCACCCACCACACGGACGTATGTAATGCCATCTGTGATGGGCTCTGCCTAGCTCAGTCAACATCCTGGGTCCTGAGAGGATGTTCTGATGTTACACCATTGTCTTACAGTAATATTCACCCCTGCATGTGCCTGTGTGTTTGGGTGTCCATCTGTGTACTCTGTGGCTGGCTATTTGTGGTTTTGTTGAAGAGTTTATCTCTCCCATGTACATACAGAGCAGGGGGAGGTGGGAAGGAAGGAGTTATTAAATGCCAAGCAGATATGCAATAAATCCCATTGATTTTACAAACTCCAACTTGTCTTCAATCTCCTTCCTTTCTTTATCCTGGAGGCATTGCAACAAAACCCTATTTTAAATACCTTTTCTTTCCCTTCCCCCCTTCCCTCTCCTCGCACTCCCCAAAAAAGTGTCAATATTTTATTTGGATTTTTAACTTCGCTCCATAACAGTTGTTTGACCTCCTGACTCATGTGAGTCACATAAATTCTGGGACTTTATTCAGGAGCCATGTTCCTGCTATTGAATAAGCAATTTGGGAGGGTGAATTAATGACTTGTGCTGTTGCTGGAAAGTCCCTGAAGAAATATTAAAATTGCTTGCAGACTGAATCAATACTCACTGAACACCCAGCATGAGGACCTGGGCTTTTTAATGGCTACAAGCAGTGGCAGTCAGTAGAGGAAGGGGAATTCCTGTACACACAATGCATGCAGGCACACACAACCGACAGCAGTCTTCTCCCAGGCTTGCTGGCGTTTTCAATAATGGCATATCCTTGTGCACGCCACCTGGTACGAGCTGATGCCTGCTATGCCAGGGAAAGGACTTAGGGTCCAGCTGCCCTGTCTCCCTCCCAAAAAGATCATGTAGGATTTGCAAAAACTGACTGTTCAGGCCTTGTGTTAAGGTTTACATGTTCTGGCACAGTCTGGGAGGTGCAAGGAAGGTCAATTATTTAGCACGTTATGAGTTTGTTATGTGGGCAGTTTGTTTTTTAGCTCTCTGAAGAGGAAAGGCAGTAGTGCTGTGATAGGTTTGGCTGTGCTGCCACGGCTTAGGTAGAGTATTAGGCTGTCTTGCAGAGACAAGTCTGTGAGAGGGTTCTGTGGCTTTGGGTGCTGAACAGCATTCTTATGCGTTCATAGCGTGGATGTGTTGAATATCTGATAGTCAGTAGGGTTTGCTTTCTTATGTTGGCTTGTGTTGGGGTGAGTCCTGAATGTCATGCACCTCTGCTTGTGTTGAGTGACGGCATTTTGGTCATTGAGCAAAGCTGTCACTTCACTGGATCGGTCTGTTTCATGTGGATGCAATCCTGCGTGACCCTGAGGGTCTCCCAAACTCACTAGGAAACGAACACGCACAGTGTGCTCCCCACTGAGGCTTTTACTATTTGTTACTTGCTAGGCTCACAACAGCCAGATTTTGCTTACAGACTACGTTTTGCCCCAAGACCGCTTTGGCAAGGGTCTGTTTTGTTGCCCGAGTTTTCAAGTCTCCTTTGAGAATGTGGGCCCTGTGTTTGGCCATTGTGGTCATGAATGGCTATTTTGTATTCACGTGTTGGGCAGCTGTTATTAACACCGGGGTGGGTGCGCTTTGTATGACTGCATGTCTGTCTCATTGATTCCATCAGTATTATTTTGTAATCGTGTGTCTCTGTGATTGAGTTAGTGTGCATTTCAGGGCTCCTGTGTATTGAATAATGATGTCAGGGATTGGGTTGTTTGACTGGGTAATGGGCTCTTTTCAGTGTTGTAAGTGAATGTGTCCTTCTCCTGTTTCCCTGTCTCGGCTGGGGCAGGATCATTTACACTAGGTGATTCCTTAAGATGTTCACACACACTAAAAGAATATCCCTTTGGCTCCTGAGCTCTCCCTGCCAGCGGGGTGTGCTGAGGGGACGGCGCTAGTGTGTGTGACACACAGAGTGGCACGTCTGTCTGGTTCTCAGCCGCATGCTCCAAGGACTGTGGCGAATTATTTGTGAATAACCGTGTGTGTGTCAGCCTATTTCTAAGGCTCTGTGAGTATGCTTACATGGGTGTGCGCCTCCTAGTACACTCAGTGGTTTTGCTAACATTTTTCTGTTATGTTTGGGATAAGTCTCCATATCTTAAGTTTCTTCACAAATATGTGCAAGACTACACTGCACAGTTTTAAATAGATTTGACTGAGTCTGTGAAGGGATCTATAAATGACGGTATACATCTACAGTGAAGTGTGCACCTGCCTTTGGAAGGGTCTTCTTGTGTGACTTTCTGTATTAATGTGTAGAAGGGCATGGGTGTCAGTTAGCAGATGCTTCTGGTCTGTGTGTGACTGCCTGGCAGCGTTCCCATGTCTGAAATGACCTGGGTCTCTTCTATATGTAGGAAAAAATGGGATTCTATGTCAGCAGCATTTAGCAGTAAATATATGTGTTAAGAAATTTTAAACGTACAATGAATCTTTGGGTTTGGGCAATGGCTTCTGACTTGTGTGCATATTGTGTGCTAATGCCTTAAGACAGTGTAGCCACATTTAGTCCCCTGGAAATGAACAAGAGAGTTCAGTTATTTTTCAGCTGATGATTATGTGTCATTGCTGCATGGATTTATTTGCCCTGTGCAGGCAATGTGTCTAGCATAGGGCCTGTTCTGTGCTTTCTCAGCCATCAGGATTAGTCACATCCAAAGTCTACAAAAAAGGCTGTGAAAGATTCAAAAAACTTCCAGAGAAAGCTCTCAACAGTACCTTCTCACCAAAATATCCCATAAGGGAAAGACTCATGACCTCTCTCAGTCAGGTCATCTACATGGCTACGATTTAGCAAGCTGGTGAATTTAGCTTCTGGTTTTCACTGAGTTTGCTAACCGGTAACTCCTTAGCTCAAGCCTTGTTACTTCCCCTGCCTCCTTGTTTGTGCTCTCCCACTCTTTTTCCACCTTCCTCCTCTGTACTCCTGCCTTCTTTTGACCTTGAACAGATGACACCACCCTTAGCCCACCCCCTGTTTTACCAGCTCTCACCCCTCACACTGGGGTAGCAGCATCAGGGTAATACAGGGAGGAAAAAAATGAGGGAGCGAGGAAAGGAGAGAGGGGTGGAGAGGGAGGAAGACCTGTTTGAAAATAATTGGAGGCTGTTAAACAGAGGAGCCCAGCATATCACTCTAGTAATGGAAATAAATTCCATTGTATTTGCATTTTAATTTTCCACATAAACAAAGGCCTGGAGTGTGCTGGCTTCGCCAGAATCACCGGCCAGAATTTAATTAGAAATGAAAAGTTTATAGGGTCCTCTTTAATGCGATTAATGCACAGTTAACATTTATCACATACATATGCTGGAATCGCCTTTTTTAAGCAACCACCGGCCATGAAATGAATTTCTTTTCAACTTTTTTAGTGTGCATGAGGAAGGCTGTCTCTGGTGAGGCGGTCCAGTGAGCACACTCCTGACAGCTTGGTAAACTGCAGCCCACAGAGGCTTAGTAGCCCCCATCCTCACTGAGAAAAGTTCAAGGTGGCTTAGAGGGAAGCATGGTCTAGTGGTTAAAGCTTGAGGTTGGGAGTCAGGGGATCTGGGTTGTATTCCCAACTCTGCCACATGCTTACTGCATGACTGACTTGCTCTCAGCGTATGTTTCTCTGGGTGTTAAAAATAAAAGAGAAATCAGCTGGAAGAAGATATCTCAGCCCCAGACCCGTCTGTGTTTCAGGCTCTCCAGAAACTTGCCCAGCCCTGTTGTATGGGATCTGGATTGGATCCTGCACTGCGCTGACCTCTCAGCTTGTCTTCCTGTGCCCGAGCATCCCTGTGCTGGCCATGGGGACAGGGAAGCACCAGCAACGCTCACCTGATGTGAGAGGCTGGGCCTCCCAGAGGGACTTCTTTGCATTGATCCCTCCTGCCTCTGTTTGTATGGATCTCACATTGCTTATGTGAGATATGTGCCTTCATGCCAAGGGACACGAGGGAGAAGGGGAACAAACTCTGCCTGTGCAGTATGGGAGCCCTGGCAGCCCTGCCATGAAGGCACCTGTGTTCACTGCTGAGGCAGCTTCATGTGTTCTCTCATGCTGATTTCATCCAAAACAAAGATGCTAAGAAGGGCTTGTGAGATACTGGGGCTGTCAAGCCTGAACCTCAGATCCTAACATAAACCTAATCAAGAGCAGCTAGCAGCCCTCCTTGTAGTCACGGTGAATATACCTCCCTCACTTGGAGGGTCTGTGAGAGGTTGTCACATCAATGCTTATAAATAGCTTTGAGCTTGTCTGCATAGGGGCACTAGTAAAAGCAGATCTAAATCTAGACAAATTATCGATATCCTTCCCTTGCAAAGTGCAACACCAAGATAAAAGGCCAAAGGTGAACACATCCCCTGTGTGCCTGTGCCCCTGCTAGATCCAGGAGGGCATCAGGCTTGTCACCTCCCTGCTTCCTCCTGGCTCCCAGAGGGGACCATATCACCCTGTCCCCTTCCCTCTTCTATCAACAACAGTGTCCCCACTGCCCCTCCCCTGCTCTGGCTGTGTGACAGACGGAGCTATATCCCCCCTCTACTCCCACGCTTCCTTTCCTGGCTTGCAGACAAGCAGAGCAAATAAACCAGCCCCATGGACACAGAGTGTTAGCGTGTTAGGGACACAGCAGGGGAAGAAGGAACATGAAACCTCTATTGATCCCTTGAGGAATGATGTCCCTTCCTTATCTTATCAGATTCTCTTCACTCTTCAATTATAGTCTGTTGAAATTGGCCTCTTAACCCAAACAAGATAACCTGGGTAATGAGGAGAAGAGTGTGAGTAGAGGGGAAAGGAGGGCAGAGTCCAGTGCATTAAATAGAGCTATCATTAGAAATATCTCCTTTAGTATAACCCCTTCTTCTGTCACATATCAGTTGAACTAGCACTGATCCACTCCCTGACAAGTATATCACACCACACACACTCATTCTCTCCAGTGTGCTAGGGACCCCTAACAAGCACATGTCCCTACACTTGTATGTGGCATCTTACCCTGCTGTATGCCTTCTGTGCTCATGCAGCTTGGTAGATGCCACTCTGCCATGCACACAGTTGCACATGTGTTTGTGTTACTGACACTGCCCATCTCACAAGCTGTATTCTCCTCACTGCCACTGGTGTGGCTGCCATATCACCTTATACCTAGGTCTTCCCAAAAAGAACTGCTGACAAAGACATGGAGCATTGCTAGGTCCCACACGGATTTGTTCACAGACACAGTTCATCAGTGCATTCACATTAGTGCCTTGCCATCAGGAAGCAGTCACACAGTATCCTGTCCAAAGCCCCACAAAACTGGGCAGGCTTCCCAAGGTATGTATTGCCCTGCCTTTTGTGGCCCCTGTGACTCCTAGCATGTAACTGCAGTTACGACATTGTTTCCATGAATAAGACTATCCTTAGTTCTTACACAAACCACTAATACCTACTTGCTTTAAGTCTATACTCCCAGCTGGACATGTTTCCCTAGTGATATGCCCACGCTCCTCCTCATACACATGTCATGGGGTATAGGGCATGCCTCACCCAAATATCCATTACAGAGAAGATTGTCTACTGGAACAATAGAGACTCAGTGGTCTACCTGCTCAAACGCACCCAGCTTTCCACGGTTAAATTACTTAACTGTGCACAGAATGATCCAGGAGCATATTCAAATGGCGCAGAAGGTGCTTTCATTTTGGAAAGACAGTGCTCTAAATCATACAAAGGTTTCGTTTACAAGGCCGGCACCCTCCTCTTGCAGTCTTGTGAAGACTGTGCTCCCCAGGATCACTTTATCCTCTGCCTTTCCCTGTGCCAGGAACATTTCCTTGTATACAAATCCACTTGAGAAGGGCTATGCTCCCTTCCATTTCATGTCTCCCTGTGCCACTAGCTCTGCCTGTTTCACCCAGTGGGCACCAAGACCCCCTGTAGGAGTCACCCATAGGCATGTATTTTTCTTTAAAATTCATGCAATCTGCAAAATGGGGTTGGGATCACAGCAGTCATCTTTTTATAAATTTACACGTGCTCTCTTATGTGCAAGCATATAACCTGAGACATCTAGTTCCTCCCTGTTCTCCAGCTTGTATACCTCAAAAGAGTCTGTGCACAGCCAGATATGCTTACGCTGTCCCCATCCTTGCTGATTCCACGCAAACAGATCCCTACCCAAGGCACACACATAGCCTGAAATTGTTAAAGTAACGTAAAGGAGATGGATGTCAGTACTGGACAACTCTCTGCATCTTGTTTGGCACAGTGGCCAAGACTGCCTTCTGTAAGACCACAGCAGTTCTGGTTTTGACAAGTCAAATCTGCTTTAGCCTTTCACTCCATCCTTACAGCATGCCCTTCACCCACTCTGGGAGCCTCTTGTTGTGTCTCTCTGTCGGCCAGAGACAGCACCACAGACATTGTCTCTTTGAAACTCTAAATGTGCTGTTTGTTCTGTAGGGAGAGTGAATTTGTCATACTGAACACTTTCCACTCTGCCTCTCCTTGCACAGCCTTGGCCCATTTATACGTAGCATGTCCCAGAAATACAGTTTTCCTATGCACTCAGTGTTCAAACACTATCTCCTTTTCTTTAGAAGCAGTATTCCTTCCTTTCCTCTTCTCTTCTACACCTCCTCCCTTACCTTTTATAAATAAGCATATGCATTTTGTATTATGTATAATTTATGTATATTTTTTCAAGCTCAAAAAAAGGCCTAAATTTAAGAAAATATTAACAGCAGGCACTATTACATAGCTACACTGTGCTGTCATCTTTCTTTTTAATTGCAAATAACCAAAAATTGTTCTTAAAAGAATTTTTAGAGAAACATGGCTACGTTGAAAGAGACTTACATCCCTTTAAGCGCCCAAATATTAGTGCCTAAATACTCTTATCACAGTTCTAAAGTGAGAGCTTGAAAATGGGCAGTGGGATAATGAGGTTACCTTCATATTTCAGCCCATCGTACAGAAAATGAGGACTAGTTCCGGGAATCGAAGGGCTGGGTTATTAACTCCCCCTGACTAAAGAAACGGGTACCGTTATTGTTGCCAGAACCATACAAACTATCCTGAAACTAGAGGTGGTGCAGGGCACCCTGTCTGACAGATAGGTGAGAGTTTCTTTTGTGACTTTGTCACCTGGTCGCAGTCTCTGCATTTCCTTTTATAAATTAACGAACAGACATCAATCTGCCTTGCCAAACATGGGTACCAGCCCTCTCAGATGAAATACAGTGATGGGCATTTTGAGCAGAGCTGATCACTACTCTTGATGCAATCTGCCTCCCAAGAAGAGCTGGACATTTAACCCTGTGGATTGGATCCTGCAAGGAGGGGAGGTTTCTTATCCTGGAAGGAGGAGAAACTATTCAAAATGGAGCCAAAGGAATAAAAACAAGATTGGCCCCCAGGACAGAACAATTAATAGAGGCAAAGTCCAGCATATTTGTGTTTGTTGGGGGAGTTATGAAAGCCTGGGGAACACTGTGCAGATTTTAGAAACACTAAAGGAACTGCAGAGCTGGGGGTTGACAGCAGCAGCAAATGTCCTACCTCTGTTTTTCATACAAGCAGAGACAATCCACCAGAATCTCCCTTCCAGATCTAACAGTGAGGTTTTGGTAAATGTTTCGTACATAGCATTTTCTGGAAGCATATCTGTGAACTCACAGTCTGTTAACTTAGGCTTTTGGCACATCACTCTTTCTCCTCTCTGTCAAAACTAGTACACACATAAATCCCAAACCAGACAGAGGACAAAGGAATATCCTTCCCTGACCACATCAAACTCCCTCATATGCTTCCTTTAGCCTACCAGCATTTTGTGTTACTGTCTACGTGCCTGCCTAGAAGTACATGTTCCCTGCCATATATCAATACACTCATATGTAGTATCAAGCCAGCAGACACATTTCCCTAAAGGTACCTGTCTGGATTGCACTCACAGTCCCCATATAAATGTCCTATAAAATAACACAGCATAACTCTGCTTCCCCATACTCACCTCTGAATGCATCAACCTTCCACATTTGCCTACTACATGTAAATGTACTCTCTGTGTTCCTCCTATCCCATCCCTCCTCCTCAACATCTATATGGATATTCTGTCTATATGTCTCAAACACTTCATGCATATATCCTGTCATTCTTCACTCCCCAACCACAGCTATTCCTCTCCTATGGCTCCAGGATTGAACGGCTGTGTTGTCCATTTCCCAGTGACAAGGGGTCTAGTTACAGGGTTATTGATTGGTTTTCATGCAGACAGATGGATCTGCCTTTGGTCTCCCCACCAAAATCCCCCTCTGTATGGGCTGATTGTCACTGCTCCAGGTATAGGATTTCACCAGGAGACCACCCTACATGCAAACATCCTTCACCCAGGCCATGGATGGTAACAAATGGAGTCAGGCTGTGCCATAATAAAAGCAATTGAGTGGGTTACCTGTGCAGACAAGAGATTTATACCTCCTCATATTTGATGTGATTGTTTTATTGAGTTCTCAGTGCGGTTAGGATGCCATTTATTTATATGCCTACTTATCAAGGAAGAAGGAGGAGGCTGTTGCAGTCTAGCTAGTGCTCAGCCTCTGTCTTGTCAGATATGAGCTCAAAGAAGAGGGATCTCCAGCTTTGCTCTGCTTTTTACCCAGACTTGAGCTGGTGGGTGAGCACTGGCCAGATATCTCATTTCCTATGACAAAGATGTTTGTTTCAGGATCCCTGAAACCTGGAGGACTGTCTGAATCATGAGCATAGCAGAATTAAAGGTCCCATTAGCTTCTACTACATTCACTATATATATATAAAAATAGATATATAGATAGATTTATAGATATATATGCTGATTTTCTAGAAGCACCTCTCAAAAGAAATTCCTGTTTACACTGTGCCTGTTTTGGACAATGGGCTGTGATCTATGCACAGAGCCTTTTTATGCTATTGCAAAAGAAATAGTAAGCACCAGCATTGCTTCTGACTCCGTCATCACATGTGAGTCTTCAGAAATATTAGCAGGTACAAATTGATTGGAAATGAATATTTGTAAGTGCACTTTAAGTTTGGAAACCAAGTGATTAGATTTGTGATTTTCTATGTAAGTGCTACAAAATCAGCTCTCAGCTACTGGCACTAGAGAAAATTGGAGGCTAGTGCAGAATATCATACTGTCTAGTATTTCATCACAAGCCTAACAGTGTTTGTTGCGGGTTTTCCAGTTCCTCTAGTCAAGTGACAGCATGAGAATTTCAGTTCTCATTTAATAACCTATGATTCAAGTGCTTGAAAAGGGGCCTGTCAGCTCTCTAAAGGCTCAAAGGACTTCATTGTTAAGGTGTTTTTAAAGTAGTTTAATAGTAGTCAGATATCCAAATCCCTTTAAAAATTTAGGGTAGAAAAGAGAAAACAAGTAAACCCAAACCGATGTTGTATTGCAAGTACTCATGTTTATTATGCCAGCTGCATGATTTAGGCTCTGCCTTGGCATTTATAAACAGTTGGGACTGGTAAATATGACCATATATGTATAGGCTTCGGTAGATTAATTGGGATTACAGTGGGAAAATCCTCCTTCCTGTTAGCTCTCAGTTCAAATAATGATTTCTGGGCAAAAAACTCAAACCTTTCTGATGCTTTCAGGAGTAGTAATCATCATCACAGCCATCTACACATAGATGGGATTTCCTAAAGCCCTAGACAGCTGCACTTATGCCAGGCCAATAACAACTGCTTTTGGAGGTCTCTACCTTTCCATTTATAGACACCTTTCCCGAAAGTGGGATCCCTCAATATTTTGCTCATTGTAAGTAGGATGCCTAAACTAAATGTGAATTTCATCATGCCATAATTAAAGACCATAGAATCTAAGCGAAGCTCAGCCTATTCAACTGTTTAGAAGTCATATCTCTTTATTTGAGTCATATGGAAATCTTTTGTTTGAATGGGCGCTTCAGAGACGGGTTTTCGGGGATATTTGGCTGAAAACATGACTTTGTCTGGTATGCATTATGTCGTCATATCATAAAGGGTCCAGCTGGCCTGCTAAACCATTATCTATCTCTTTAGCCAACACAAGATTATTTCTTATTGTATGTTCGTGTGTTATTAATGCCATCTAGCTACATATATTCCAAGAAATCAGGAATTCCTGTGGGATGCAATTCCACAACTTAATGGACCTCTCTATCAGGGGATACCTTCTGCTACCATTTAAATGTTTCCTTTCTTATTTCCCATCCTTCATTCCTGGCTATACTGCTTTGTTTAAATGTCAATAATTCCTTTCCTGTTGGAGGGACTGTGCCCTTCAGATCACTATATTGTTCTCACCACTTTGTCACTGCTTGGCCAAGCCACTTATATTTTCTCCTTTTTTCTTCCAAAGTCAAATGAGTTTTTCACATAATAGTGATTCCGGTAAATGAGGTTTAGCTCCTTAGAACTCATTCACCCAGCACTGAAACTCAGCTACCTTTATGGCAGAATGCAGCAATCATTCACTAGATGCAAAAGGTTGAAAATGTTTAACTTCCAACAAAATCAAGCTTTCTGTACATCTATACAAAAAAAGTCTGGGATTTTGGGGTGATAAAAGAGACCAATATGGTTCTGAACTTTGAGACTCACAGAACATGGAGCTCAAAACTTCTCAGGCACAACCAATTTTACTTGCTAACTGCCTCTGTTCAGCTTATATCTCTGCAATATGAAAATTAGAAATAATGTGGCTGGCTTATAGTAGTTCCCACTATACAACCTTCCAGTGGCCCAATATGAGGAATTAGACAAAGAGAAATGCTGTGAGCATTCATTTACCCTTTCAGCTGCGGTAACATTGTCTGTAACCTCTGCTTTATGAGCCTGTCCTTTATTTGCAATGATGAAAAGAAGATAATACGAGGTTTGTGTCTGATGGAAAAGTTTCTGAATTTAAAGGAGTATATTTCTTGTAATGAAGCCCTGTGTGACCTGACTGCATTCCTTCCTCAGCTGAAAGTAACTGGTACTACAGGTCTTCTACCTTGAGAGTAGGACCTGCAGCAGGAAATTGAAAGGGAACCTTAGACTCATCATCAACTAAGTGAGAGGATCCCTGCAAGGATCCTGAGTTTCTTCTGTGTAGTAACAAGTGCCATCTTACAAGAGCTGGTAAACTCTGTTTGAGTACTGTCAAATAAGCTTTCTTCACCCCTGCTTTCCACCAATTCATTGTCAGTCAGAAGCTAAATCCCGTCTACAAGACTAGTCTAATTCTTGGCTAGTCTAATTCTTGGTGAGAAAACTCACATGTGGCTGATAGATACAGATGCTGCCGATAAGTTTGTGACACACATGCTTTCTGGTTAAAGCCATACAATTGACTCTGTGCTCACTGCAGATCATACAGTTGTCACTCATTTTGGTCACTATTACCAAGCTGCTATAAGAGATATTCTGTACTCTTCCAGCTTCTCCCTAGATTCATTACTGGTCCTCCAAGAATTCCAGATTTATTGGTGGGAAAGACAGGGAGAGATTCCCCAGCAGCTTTGGCCATGCTGTCCTCTGGGGAAATTCTTAAACCAGGCTAGTGAGAGTGACTCAGAAGCCTGTGTTTACATAACATTGATTTCTTCCGCATATGACACAGCCCCTGCACTAATACACCTGCCTTTTGCTAGACTCGATTGTTTTTCTTGAGACAGTACATTTACCTCAGTCGAAATTCTGTTCAATTCTAGTTCCCATGTGTGGCTAAAGCCTCCACTGATATAACCTAGCTCCAGTTTTGAACCTTTTATTGTTATGTGTTGAACCCCATAAGAATTTTTAGTGAAAGGTCACAATGAGTTTTACAAAGGTAGCTAAATACTGTTATTTTCATTTTACGGCTAGTAAAGCAACCTCATAAGAGTCCATACTACCTGCCCAAGATCAACCAGAAAGTTAACAGCAGAACTTGTAAGAGAAATCTGATCTCCTAATAAGCCATTATTTGCTATAAACTGCAGGCCTGCCTACAGCCACTGAAACTGGCCACATGCTCAGTAATATGTCAGTGTACCAGTGTATTTCACTGATCGTTATAACTTGGATTAACATTTCTGTCTTTCCATATCTATTTTTAAGAGGCACATTATTATTGGAGACTTTAACCAGTAATCATTAGCCAATTGTCATATAGTGAAACAGGACGCAGCTCCCCAAACAAAGTGCTTAATACTAGGAATTAACGTATACTGGATGCCTAAGAGAAGATTAAGAAAACATCTAATGGCTCGACTACCATGGGGTATTAGATCTGCTCTTGGGAGCTCAAGGTCCAAAGTGTATGCAGAAGGCTGACTGAACTTCTTATTGCGTTGCCTTTGACATTCCTTGGATAAGGACTGTCCTACTACTGAACCCAGCCACAGGAGAGCTGGGATAAAAGGGCACACTGAGGGCCGGGCATTTTGCTTTGCCTTTCTGGACCTGTAGAGAATTCATTAATCTGAGAGAAGCAGGAAATAATGTTTAAACCACAGTATCCATTGCATCACTTGCTGCATAACTATGTGTGTCCCTGATGTGGTCCATTGTGTTCCTACCAAAGTACACTGTCTAATTCAAAAGATTTTTCTGAGGTGATTACTATCTCATGGAACCTATGTTCTTAGCCTAACTGTATGTGCTGCAAAACAAACGAAAAATTCTCATTAACATTTCCCTCCAAGTTCATACTTAGGAGACTGCCACAAGGTTTACAGCAGTGCCTACATCCAGTTGAAGTATTTTAGCCCAAAGTGACCAAAAATTATTCAGTTATAGTCATAGAATACATGGAAACGTTCGGGCTGGCTCAAGAAGCAAGGTGCTCAAGTGATTTAAAGTAAGCATTAATTGCTTACCTGAGAATTAAGAGCTTTTGTCATTTGCTTGCTTCTCAGTTACGTGCATTGTCTATACATGTTTACATGTATGCATGTATATATATGTATGTGTGTGTATATGTGTGTATACTTACACATACACAAAAGGTTTATACTGTCTAGTATCTAATGAATGAAGCAGGACCAGGAACACTCCTGATGCAGAGATCTGCTCTGTCATAATCCTGTCAGTTCTGGTGCGCTTTGCTTATTAACTGCTATACTCTCTAGACTTTTTTTGCCATAATTAAAGGAAAACTACCGCATAGCAGAGGACTTAATTTTTTTTTTGCCTGAGTTTGTATCTAGCATTTATATGCATGAATTTGGTATGAACAAGTTTCTGATAAATCTCAGTACTGAATTACATGCCGTTTCAAACGTATCCTGATATTCTCAGTGCCATATCGACAGATCAGTGCAATGTAAGCACATAGAATTCATGTATCACGAAACAATAATTAATTGAAAATAGATTTTTTAAATGTTTTGGGGAGGCTTTAAAAATGGAATTGAAATTGCATTGTTTGTTAGTCTCTCACCCAAAAGCCTTTGTTAATGTTAGACTAATACCCGGAAAGGAAGAGAATAAAATGTAATTAATAAATTATCAGAAAATCTTATAATAACCAAAGTCATTTTTTAACATGCAAAAGAAGATCTCAATTTTGAAGTGCCATATTCACAGTCTTTCTAGGGATATAGATAACTTCTTTGATTTCTACATATGCCTCGTTTACATTCTCAAGATGCTAAACTACTCATGGATGTAGCTCTGACAGTTCTGGACATTGGGCTGCTGCGGTTTTCACCCTGGAATATCCCCGTTTTGAGAAATACAAAGACAGATATTTTTAGAAGGTTGGTTTTAAAAATTGCGTCTTTCTGAAGCTGCTCAGAGAGTTGAAGTGTTAGATTAACTCCAATTTGTGATCATACCGTGCGTAAGGGATATGCTGTTACAAAAGACTGACCCAGTTCTGTATATATATTTTGACAGTGGGAGAGAGAAAAAATTATATTTAATTAACTTAGTCTTTTCTTCGTGTTTTGTGAGCTGGAGTCACAAAAGTCACCGGAATGATGAAGCTCACACTGGTCTTTACAGCACCAGGATCGGTCCCTTATATACTCACTAGTCCCTATTCTGCTGCATTTTTTCCCAGTTCGCTGTCCTGTTCTTGCCTAGCGTAGACTTGCAAATTTTATGACCTGCTGTATGATGGGCTCCCTTCGTCATAGATGTGAGTTTTGGGGAGCCCCGTGCAAAGGTGAAAAATGGGAAGCTGGGCCTGAATGTTTAAAGGAAATGGAGAAAGATTTAATCATATGAAGTCAAAATGGTCTTGTGCCTTGGTGACTACACTCTCAAACACCATCACAGTATGAATCAAACATGGTGGGTCACAGCTGAGCCTCTTTAATATAATACTACTTAGCAGCTACAAAGCACTTGTCTTTCTCAAAGCATTTTATAAGCACAATCTAACTGACATCTGTTCCCACCTGCTTCTGAGGAAGATCAGTCTTCTTTTCTACAGCGGAGAAACTGAGGTACAAATCCCCCCAAAGCCCTGACGCAAACTGGTAGCACAAGCGGGAGCAAAACCTGGCACTCAGCCTTCTGCCTGGGATATCACGGCCTGGACACAAGGCATTGGGTCTGGCAGGCACAAGGCTGAGACTTCAGTGACATTTGGATGCTAACATCCCCTGAGCTAGCTGAAGTATACATGTGTGTCAAGTCCATATATGCTATTCCCCCAAAGAGCCCACAGCCGCTCCTCTGGACTCCTCTACCACCAGCTTAATTCCTCCCAGGGATAGCTGGCTGTCCTTCCGCAGCTGCCTTTGTAAGGTGTCTGAATGTCAAACTGTTATTATTTCAATACCTGACAGAGAGAGTAACAGAGACCTGGAGGTTTTTTAGGAGGGTGTATAATTAGCCGATCAGTATTATGTTACCCTGTTCATAACTTAATAACCATTTTAATACAGATGGCACACACAGGGATAATTTCCTAGGGTAGCCTAGCAGTATATTACAGAGACAGCGTGTCTGAGGGAATCTTTCTTAGCCAAGGTACATTCCACTAGCTAATTCTACCTGCTGTTTTCAAGATGATTTGGGATAATTCCATATCATTTGCAAAATATTAAAACCCATTTATATAGGATGCCAGATTTAGAAATACACCATCTGAGTTATTAGACATATTTTGATAAATCTGCCAGGAAAAGTGCAAGACAAAAAATATTACTGCATTTTCCCTGCTATTTATTTTTTGCTTCCCTTGCTATAAATATACCAGGCTTTTTTTAAAAAAAACTGGCTAAACTTGTTATATATCAAAAGGGCCAATATACTGACTCATGCGCTTTTATCTGTGTGAACACTACAAAAGCCTGCATGCATATTTACATATACCTTATATACATTTATTTGAGTGGGAATCAATGTGTATTTGGGATTGTGTGCAAAATTTCGTGTGTCCTTACGCTGTTGGTGAGGTATTTCGTGCCTGTGCAAGTACCCTTTGCAAATATCCCCGTGTTACTCTCTTTCCAGAGGCTGGGGTTTTTTGTGGGCACAGTCAAGGAATCTGTACACACATTACCCTAAAGGAGCATAATTACTTTCACTGTGTTGTGTGTTGCCGAAGTGTGAAGATCTGATGTATGTTGCGTTTGAACGTGCAGGCGTGTGAACGGTCTGAACGCTTTGCAGTGTGTTAGTACTTGATTGCATCTATCACCAGCCTTTTTCTCCTGCATCGATCCTTTTCCTTTTTTTTTTTTTTGCCTGTCATGCGGTTCTTTTTGTCACCTCAAACCTGAGACGAAATCTGAGTCCCTGCACCAACAGAAGTCGCACCCTAGCAGCTGGGGGAGGCGATGCTGGGGATTATTCGCTAGCGCTCAGTCGGTCTCGCTGCTTCCCAGCCTTCTGCCGGAGCGGGGACCAGCCCGAGCCGAGAGCCGCGGGGAGCGGCCGGGGGAAGGGGCCGCTCTCAAGTTTTAGCCGTTCCCTCGGGCCCCGAGATGAGGAGCGAGCCGGGGGAGCGGTGTCTGCCTCCCGCACTCGGCGGCCCGGGGCTGCGAGCCCGGCTTGGCCGCGGAGAGCCGCCGCTTGTCGGCTCAGAGCCCCGATCCCCGGCAGGGCTGGCGGCCGCTGCGCCCCGGGAGCGGTGTCGGAGGGACGGGGCAGACCGGGCTCCGCCGCCCCCGGGCGCGAACGGCCCCGAGCCCCGGCGGCGCGGCCGGCGAGGAGCTCGGCGCCCGGCAGCGGCGGGAGCGGCGCCCCGGGGAGCCCCGGGAACGGCTGCGGGCAGGGGCTGGAGCGACCCTCACCGGGGAAGGGCTGGGCTGGTGCCGCTGAGGGGTCTTTGATGGGGCCGCGAGCGGGGCTGCTCTTACCTGTTTATGGAGGAGACGCTGGGGACCGTGTCGTTGTCGCAGATGCCCTCGGCCAGTAGCCTGTCTCGGATCTCCCAGGCGAACATCGTCGGGTTCTGTCTCTTGTACTCGGCGATTTTATCCACTACCTTGGGGGTCGCCACTTTGGGTTTGGAGCCACCGATCACGCCGGGCTTGATGCTTCCCGTCTCGTAATACCTGCAAAAGGACGGTCAGCGCCCCGCCGTGCCCGGAGCGGCCCCGCCGGCCTCGCCTGCCCCTGGGGGCGCCCCCGGCCCCGCTCCCTCATCGGCTCCTGCTCCGCGGAGCGAACCCCTTCTCCTCCCTAGGGCTCGCTCCCGCTCTCCTTTTTTTTTTTCTCTCTTTTCCTCCCTCTTTTATTTTTTTTCCCCCTCTTATTTATGTGAGAAGCGAAGGGCGGCGGGGCTGTCCGCCGCCTCCCCCTTCCCCCGCTTTACACGCGCGGGGATCGGGAAACACAACGGAGCCGCCGGCCCCGATGCGGGCGGTGCCGGGCTCGCACCCGGTTCTCGGGGCGCCGACGGGGCTGGGGGAGCGGTTCGCCCCCCCCTTCCCCGAGTCCCTCGCCCGGGGCAGCTCCGGCCCCGCAGCACCGCCGCCCGGGGCTCCGCCGGCCACTGCCTCCGGGCCGGGGTCGCCGGGTCCCCGCTCCCCGCGGCCGGTTCCAGCCCCCGCCTGGCGGCGAGCGCTCACGGCGGGCACGCATTTATTTATTTATTTGCCCCGTTATTCGTTTGTTTACCCGTGTGTTTGCTAAGGCCGCTCACGGATCGTTGGGAGTCGGGGGATTTTTCGTTGGCGATGGGGTTTCGGTGGTCGGGTTTTTTTTTCGTTTTTAATCCCTTCTCTTTTCCCCCCCTCTCGCCCATCCCTCACAAATTATCTTCCCGGGAGTTTTCAAACCCGGCGGGGGGGGGGGGGGGGGGGGGGGACGGGACGGGATGTGTAACACGTCCCTGCCGGCTGGAGCAGG